>NC_091736.1:15142965-15445995 GCF_030179905.1 Drosophila bipectinata | reverse complement strand
GGACGCATTAAGTCGGCGGAGACATGTGGCGGTGATGGAGGAGCCTAAAAGGGCTCAACAAAGTTTTCATTAGTGGCATTGGCGGTGGCAAAAGCAACGCAATGCAGACAGTAGACACACAGAGCCGTTGGCAAAAAGGGATGGCGGCAGTGGTGTGGCAGGGGAAAACAGGAGAAAAGCCAGGCAAACATTTTCCAAAACCAAAAACTCGGCGGGGTAGCACTTGAAATGTGCTTAATGCCACTTTACGAGTGACTTTCGCCGAGTGTGAGTGCCACTTTGCCTGCACTCCTTCCTGCCACGCCCCGCGCGTTTTTGCCACCTCTTGACACCCGCCTGGCACTCCTGCCCCATCCAGCTCAGCTTCTAGCTGACCCCCTCAGCGGGGGCCACCCACAATGGCTGCCTAACCAATATGACAGCTGACATATGTAAGTGTGTGTCTGTCTCGCAGACAGTCTGTCTCGTTTGCCTTTTTGTCTCTTTATACAAATGCAGAAGGCGACATGGCAAAAGATGGAAAAATCTACTACACTGAGAGTAAAAAATAAGAGGAATTGTAATAAAAAATTTTAGATTTTTATTAGAGAAAGCTTAACACATAATTCATAAGGCGCATATGATAATTACTAGCCACTTGTTCATCACCCATTTATTTAATTTATTTATATTTCTTCTCTATAATTTCTTCCAGTGCTTTTAAAGAGAAAATCTTAAAATTAACAAAGCTACTGAGTGTGTGTATACTTTTGTGAGTGCTTGTGCAGTTAGTTAAATTACTTGGCAACAATAAAGTGGCACACGCTCTATGAAATAATTTTCCCCATTTTCCCCACTTTATATTTTGTCTTTTTTCTGATTATTTGCTTTAGTTGTCTTAGTGTGTGGGTTGCGGGATTTTATCCTGCGGCGTTATGTCATTCACACACACACTAAGGGTATTATGAAAATTTCATCATTTTATTTCTTGTTAGACTGGCAACATGTGGTGGCTTTTCGCTGAAAATTTTTCACCTAGCTGGTTTTTAGAGATTTATGTATTTGGCGGAAAAACTTTCCAAATAAATTATCTACTGGCTGACTCATTAACAAAAAGTTTGAAGAACAACATACCTTAGGTAATAAATCAAGGATAAAACATTAAAACATGTATGACTAATTAAATTAGTTCATTAAAATGATAAGGCAGCCACATATCTGTATTAAACAGATTTTACAAAAAATAATAAACAACAATATCATGTTATCCTGTCGCATGTCACTCGAAATAAATGACCAGTGCCGGGCCATCCACCACCTGAGCTGGCGGCCATAAATTAGCCAAACATTGTCAGCTCATATCGACCTCACACGTTCCGGTCGTAAAAAACTGAAATTGCATGTGGTCCTGCTAATTTGACCGACATTAAAGCCGTTTCTGACATATGACCTGACCTGGCCTGGTATATGAGGTGGTTTTAATACACTTATGGGCGATTGGGGTCATCGGGATATTGAAATGCCCGCTGACCTTCGAGGGGCGATGAATAATTAATAATGAAAGACCCCAAAGGGCGTCAATTACATTAGTCATTGTTTGGAGAAAAAAAGGTGTTGAAGGTTTTCCTAAGCCCATCCGCAAATTAGACGCCCCACGAACATTATCAATTTCAACTGAAATTAGAAAAATAATTGAACAGTTTACTGTTGTTGGCAATTTTCCAGTTTACTGGCCATTATTAGCAGTTATTACAAATTTGTAGCACGCTACCACGCTGGGAATAGTTCATATATTCTGGCTGCACTTAATGGTTTTCAGTTTTCCATTCCGGTCAAAAATTTCGATAGTTTCTCCCCCATTGTTTCATATTTTTACTCTCCTTTTTTTTTTTTAAATTACCACAAGCATTTTCATAAATAGTTGAATAGCCATACTTTGCCAGGCCTCTAACTTGGCAAGGTTTTGTGGCTTTGTTGCCGAACATTTTGGCCCGAAACATTTCTTCTATTTTCCGTCTGATTTCCTTCTACCTGGAAAATTTGTAGCCGTAGTTAATGCCTCTGTTATTTCCGAAAAGTTCTTAACTATTCATTTTACAAGAGCAATTGGCATTTGCAAAGAACCTACAGAGGTGGAAGGAGCATGCCACGTGTGGCAGATGTGGAATGGCATAAGTGCCCTG
This sequence comes from Drosophila bipectinata, assembly GCF_030179905.1. Lineage (NCBI taxonomy): Eukaryota > Metazoa > Arthropoda > Insecta > Diptera > Drosophilidae > Drosophila > Drosophila bipectinata. The sequence continues at coordinate 15,443,833 of NC_091736.1, read as the reverse complement.
GGCTGGCTGGCTGGCTCGTTTGCACAACTTTTCACCGGAAATGGGCCACAAAAAATATATTTCAAAGTGTATTTTTTTGTTTGAGTTTGATTTGAAAAGTCTGGAGAAGTTAAGAAATCTAGACAATCTAGACAAATATGATAGTTTCTGTTGAGGATGAGGTCTTGGACTTGTATAACTTACTTTATTAAAAGATAGGAAAACCCTTTCCCAGAATTTTACTTTACAAATTAATTATTTTTATAAAATTTTAAAAATATTTCAACTGTGTAATTTTGAGGAAACACCCTGAATTATTTTCACCTTTGTAACCTTAAAATCTGCCCTCCATTCAGCCGGCATTTCGATTGTCTCACTGCCCGTTGTCCTGACAACAATCTGTGTGGAAAATCTGCTTATGGGCATCGCTTTTCCCAGCACCTCTAAACCCCCTTTTATCGCCACCCCTCATCATGGCCATAGAATCTGTATGATTATTTATGTATAAGCCTGGGCACATCTGTGTTACTGTATCTGTATCTGAAATTGTATCTGCATCTGTGCGGGCAGGCACCTGTGCAATTGGGCAGCCAGGCATCCAGGATGCTGTTTCTGGTTGTCAATTTGCAAATTTAGTCGGTGGCAGTGCATCGCCCGTGGGTGTGGTCCTGGCATAGTTACTGCTAATGCCTTCATTTCGAGAGTATCCTAATAAAGGATCTCATTAAAGTGCAATTCGAGAAGCGTAAACTGGAATTTGTAGTTGGGGACTCGTAAATGTGGAAAATTATAACATTGTAGCTTTCCTCTTAAAAGTATAACATTATAGAAAATCCTCTTTAATTAGAGAAAGTATGACTTTAGCTTCTGAAGGATCTCCAATGCCTTTTCATGTTACCTTGCCTAGTTACACATTGCCTTGGCAATTGAAGCTCTACCTGGAATACTTAATGACTTATTAATAGTTGGAGGTGGTCCTGGAATTACAACCTCGAGGTCCACAACTCCAATATGGCCAATTAGCAACTCAATGGGGTTGAAAATTGTGAAGTCAACTCCCTAGTACACACAAACAAACAAACCCCCTCAGTGCGCCTAGTTTTTGGTTGTTTTGGAATCGAACAAACAACTCGATTCCCATTTGAGGTGCCAAGTGCCAGAGGCCGCCAATCGATTGACCTACTCAGCCGGCTAATCACTGCGAGAAATGATTATGGGGAATATTATTTAAAAAATTTAAAACAGTGAAAATTTATTGGATAGCATTCCTATCATTTGTTTCCCCTCTATGCCTATCTTAAATAATAATAATAATCATATTTAAATAATCATATTTTATCCATAAATATAATTAATTTAAAAACTCACCCTTGATCCCTCTGAAGTGGTCACACAGGTCCCGCCATTGTAACAGCCCAGCTTGATGCAATCCACGTCCGCCGCCTTCTCCTCGGGAAGGCCTCCTGCGCCTCGGCCGCCGGTAGCCACTGTGTTGACGCCCTCCACCTCCTCGCTGCTCTCCGTGACCGGCGTCTTGGTCTGCCGGTCCGGCGCAGTGGGCGCTGGCCCGTCCGGAGTGGTGTAGACATGGATGGGTGGGGGCAGCGTTTGTGCAGATTGCGTGGAGGGAGGAGTTGGCGGTATCGTCGGAGGTGGCAGGGTAGCGGGTGGCAGGGTTGCAGGAGCAATATTTATGGGAGGAGGTGTTTCAGGAGGCAGAGTCTGAGGAGGCAATGTCTGCGGGGGCAGAGTCAGAGGAGGCAGGGTCGGTGGAGGAAGGGTCTGAGGAGGCAAAGTCTGAGGAGGCAACGTTGGAGCCGCCGTAGGAGCAGCCGTGGGCGCTTCAGTTACTTGAGTAGGAGCCATTGTACCTGGCGGTATGGGAGCAGCAGTAATGACAGGAATCACCACTGGAACCACCGTGGTTTCTGGAGGGGCGAAGGGCTCCACCGTTGTCGCAACCTGCGGTACCTCAATCAGATCCTCCGTTTGCAAAGCCTGTCCTGTCGTTATTTCCACGGGCATCGGAGTGGTGAGCTCTCCTTCGGGATGATGGTGGTGATGATGGTCGTGATGATGATGGTGGTGGTGGTGCTCATCATCATCCTCTCCTGGCTGCAATGTGGTGACTTCCTCGTGTTCGTGGTGGTGATGATGATGATGATCGTGGTGGTGGGTTGTTGGCATTCCAGTAGTTGTAATCGTGGGAGTGACGATATCCTTTGTGTCTATAATGGTGACTACTATGTGAGGCGTTGCCGTCTCCACGGAAGTCTCCCCGGACTCTGGTCCCAACGTGGTAACCTGAAGAGGTGGCTGAACTGTAGTAAACCGCCCGGCACTGGTGCGATGGGTGGTTATCATCACTTCGGCTGGGTATTCAGTAAAGAACGGCGCCGCCGTGGTGGACACCTCTGTCCAGAGGTGGTGCGTCGAAGCAGTTGTCTCCATCACGTCCAGCGGCGGTTCGGTGGCGAAAGTGGGTCGCGGTACTGGCACCACTCGTGGTGTGGTGGTCTCCGTGGGATAATACGGCGTAGGGGTCACATACTCAACAGAAATCGTAGTTTCCAGCGTGGTTACTTTTTGCGTAAAGGTCGGAGCTGGTGTTGTCATTATTTCCACGGACTCGGAGCTACTACTGCTGCTGCTTGTGGAAACTGAGGTGAGATCCACTTCAATGGTTATGCTGGGTGGGGCAGTGGGTCCTGCTGTGGTGGCCTCTGCGCTGCCACTCTCACTCTTACTGACGCTCACATCGAAATGAGGAACTGTGGTGTACTCCTCGGAGGTGACCACCTCGCCCCCGGAATCCACTTCCCTCGAAGTGCCTGGCAGCGGGGGCAGAGTGGTGTAGATGCTGGCTGACTCCTCCGAGGAGGCACTAGAGGATCGTGGTGCTATCGTGGTAGCAGTTATCACCACTACCTCCTCGGTTTCCATTCCAGACTCGGAACTAGGTTCCCTCTCCTGAGGCGGTGGAGCTACTGTAGTTTGCTCTCTCGAAATACTGCGGCTATCGCTTTCGGGTGGCGCTAGGGTTTGTGGTCTGATTTCTACCGATACAGCTTCTTCGGAGGATGCAGATGATACGGAAACAGAACCTGGAGTTGTAACCTCTTCACTGACTTTCGAGGGAACCGTAGTTTCTGGTGGCGTCACTGGTCTCACGGTCGGAGGCGCCACCGTTGACGTTGTGGTGGTGCCTCTAGTCGGCGGCGGCGTAGCTGGAGCCGTGTAATTACAGTCCAAGGACTCTTCGCCAACCATCAAACATTCGCAGAGCATTCCAGTCAATAAAGGAGGACATGAGCAGGAGAAGGTATCCACGCCATCGATGCAGACTCCTCCGTTCATGCAACGAGGTCCCAACTGGCATTCGTCGTACTGGAACTCGCACTTCTCACCGTGGTAGTCCGGCACGCAGTAGCACGTGGGAATGCCCTCCTCCATGAGGCACAGGGCATTGTTCTGGCAGGGATTGTCCGCGCAGATTAGGATCTCCTCCTCGCAATTGATGCCCGTGTAGCCCATGGGACAGGCACAGGCGTAGGCAGCCAGCTTGTCGACACAGACACCTCCGTTTTGGCACGGCGAGGAGGCGCACTCGTTGATTTCCTCCTGGCAGATCCTGCCGTGCCAGCCCGCAGGACAGGAGCAGGTGAACTCCAAGCCAGGTCCTTCAATGCACTCTCCACCGTGATGGCAACGAGCTCCAGTTCCTGGTTCGTAAAGGAATAAGAATACATCTTGCAACCATAGCTTTAAGTATTTCTAAATAATATGTTTAAATTCAAATTTAATTTCAATTTGTTTGTAACCCCTGTCTCGTTCTTGTCTACCTGTCTGCCCGTCAAAAAGGACATTCATCATTGTTACTCACCTGTGTCGCAGACAGCCACATCCAGCTCACAGTGATCCCCCAGGTATCCTGGCTGGCAGGTGCATGTGTAGCCATTAGTCCTGTCCCTGCAAAGTCCACCGTTCTGGCAGGGGTTCGACATGCATTCGTCGACATTCTCCTCGCAATTGGATCCTGAAAGGAAGCCAGATGAAAAGGATGTGAAAACAATCTTTGTGTCAAAGGACACCCAGCCACCTGCTGACTCTGATTTGTGTTTTAATTATACAAATAAATATGCTGCTCGAGGGTCAAAGTTCATTTGCAGATTTCTTTGTAGAAAATGGAAATAATTTAATTGCGTCTGATATTGATCCTGTTTGTAAAATTAGTTTTTTGTCATTTAGCTTTGTGGTTTGGCTTATGGATTTTAATTAAAATATTTGCCTTTGATAAAGCTTAATGATTTTTTGGTAAAAAAAAATGTGCATTCAGTTTCAACAAATAAAGAAACGATGGATAGTTTCCCTCAAGTCCTTTCACTCCCACAAGCCATTTCAAAACAAGTGAGCACTTCTGACTTGCATTTGAATGACCTTTCATTGTATCTTGCCATGGAAATCTTCTTTTCCATTTTCATTTCCTCTTCAATCTATTTTTTTGTGAACGCTCCCCAGGTCTCTTAAAAAGAAAACGTTTCGATAGAAGCGCATCAATAGCAATCAAAACAAACCCTAGAAGTGCTGATTTGGTTGCAAGCAATATAAACAATTCAAAAGGATATTTACACGCACCCAGAAGGATATTTCTTTGGGCGTGTTTGTATGGGTGGCTGGAGGGGGTTGGATGGCAAGGATATAAAGCACACATGCCAAAATTTGTAGCTGTCTTTCAAACTGAAGTGCATGAAGTGCCAAAGAAAGCAGAGTTGTTAACTGTTTGGAAAAGTGGCTTGGAAAAATGATACCCTTACTTAGCTACTCTTATATTTTATAGCTTAAAAACTACTTTAATATCTTGTCTAACAGAAAATCTTGTTTATCTTTAGGAATATATTTTTATTAGTATTTAGTTCTATAGCTTGCCGTGTAGTGTACCCCCTGGTGGGGCATCTACTTTGACAGTCAACAATGGCAACAAATGCTGGAAAATACTTTTCAATTTTCTGCTCAACAACTTGCAGCGACGTTGACTTGTTCTCAGTGTTTTGGCCAAAAGGCAGCAACTGTCAGCCTTTCAGACAGACAATCTTCGCCTCGGGGCCGAAAAGAGATATTTGCTACCAGCCACCAGTCCCTGTGAATGGTATCCTACTGATGTTCCGGCAAGTGCAACGCTGCGTATGAGTGATATATATATATTTTTTCTTCGGGTTCTTGGAGCTCTTGCAAATTTATTGCCAGCGAAATATTTTGTATGGCTGAAGTTTGAGAATTTATTTGCCCGGCATAGAAATGCCTTTTGAGTTTGGGCCTTTGTTTTCGTTTCGCTGCCACCGGAGCCACCACCATCACCACCACCGCCATCTTACCGAAAACTCTTTTTTGGCAACAAGTTGGCGAGAAATATGCTTAAAGTTTTTTCCGCCTCCGTTCTACAAAGTTTCCTATCTTGTCTGGCAAGGAAAGTTTTCCTTGCCGCTCTGCAGAGAACCAAAGAAAATAAAACCAAAGGAGCACTTCAAAGTGTCGAAACAAAAGTGTCAAAAAAGTCGGCTTGAAAATTTCTTTGCACTTGGCGCAAATTAATGCGCCAGAGAACAAAAACGAGGAACTCCCCTTTAATTTAATGCTGAAAATTGCATTCAAGTGGACTGCGATTGAGAGGGCGTTTCAATCCTCCGACAATTTATCACTTGAACTCATAAATAATACAAAATGCACACTGATGGACAAGGACACACAAGGATATAACAAAAACGCCCAAAAAAAAAAAAGAAGGGGAATAGAGTTGCAGCTGCCGAGCGGTCATAAAAGATAAATGTGCGTGTCTGGTCCTTCTGTCTGGGTTTATAATGCAACAATAATGTAAGTCTATGCAAATGATGGGGAAAAAGTGGGCTGGCTCTGGGTTGGGTTGGCTTGGAACATATATTAAATTTGCATAAGCACTAAATCAACACAAAAACGGGGTACTACCACCACCATCGCCACTTACAGAGGGTACTGAAAATCCTGGCAGTCGAGCAGGATGTCCGTCGATGTCATTTGTTTGCCTTATGACTAGTGCTTGTACATGTATCCGCATCTCTGGCTGTGTATCTGTGTGTTCTTGTCCATCCAACAGATACCCAAGCCAGGACTCTGTGTAGGTACTTGGCAAGCATTTCGATATTGTGTGTTTTTGGTCGAGAAGCTAAGATTGCAAATTTCTATTGCATATTCTCAGGTTTAGCCGGCACTCTGATTACATTTTCATTTAAATGTTCATTTACAGCATAATTTAAATTAATTCATTAGTGTTGCACACACTTCTGGGACCAGTTGTGTTTATTTCTGGCAGCTAATTAATGCCATCTCAGAAATTGCAACTGTGGCATGCAAATTTAAGATTCCCTTGCAATGTTATGCTTTCGGCCAATTTTAATTGCTTTCGAGTCAGAAGCTATTATTCCAGGCATTTAGGCGTAATTATTCCGAGCTTTCAGCAGCAACATTGTCGAATGGTTCTTTGAATTTAAAGTAAGAGTATAGCAATTATTTGTTTGCCATAAAAAAGGCATTTTAATTTATCGCTCGACCATCTTTTCTTCAATTGAGTAATGGATTCTGCAGTCAGCCCGGCACTTTCGCGTATTTCATAGCCATCGACGGAGCAACAGCAACAGCCTCGGCTTCAGTTTCAATTTCCCCCATTCTGACCATAAAGTGCCGTCAAGGCGACGGCGGCTGCTGGACAGCGCTGCACATTTCAATTTGTTTATGGCCCGGCCAACACTGGCAATCGCGTTCAGCTTTATGAGGCTGGCTTTAAACTCCTACAAATATTTCAATTTGCTTTATGTCCTGCCGTTAAATCTAAATTGTTCTGGGTGCCTTATTTTATTTGACGATCCAATGTGTAATGAAGATGAAAATGGTTATTCTTGAGGATTTATATTGTATGATTTTCGAGTGCTATTGCTTAATTTATTGCTCATACGACGTGTTGTACAAGGAAGGATGTTTTTATTTATTATTTATCTATTTATTTATTTACATTTTAATTTAAGGCTTAGTAGAAAGATATGTGTTTGTATTATATCTGGTTTTTGTAATTAGGTGCTTGTACAACCTACCGATTTATAATTAGATATCTGTATGAATTTAAATTTTCGTCTTACATTTTTAAAAAAACTCTTGATAAAAAAATTATCTTTTGCCAAATGCCTCAAAATGTAGCATAAACTTCCCAAAAAGAATCTTCTAATTTTGCTAACCAGATATTTCTTCTGCTTAGCTTAGCAAATGGCATAATTTTAGTTATTGCGCATACGACATGTTGCCAAGTCCCCCAAACTGGTCCAGTTCTCTGGCTGAATTTCTTTTTTGTTACCTTCCTTCTGGTTTTTTTTTGTGGATCCACATGAAATGTCACATTACGCTCCAATTCATGCACAAATACAGGAAGTGGTCAAGCACACAGAAAGCACCGAGAATACCGAGCAGGGAAATTCATTCCCCTCACACCCATCTTCGCACACGCACAGTTCTTAACCCAAATTCAGTAGACCAGAGAACCACCAGCACTACCTATATGTGGTGACCTCCCTAACGATTTTCCATATACACCCTTATACCTATGCCCGATGCATTCACGATGATTTCTGGCTTTTCTTGTTCATTGTTTTGGCTCCGTTTGTGGTTTCGTTTGGGGGCCTTTTCAATACTTTTCCTTGGCTTTTCCAACAGCACCAGCAGCAGCATAGCATACACCCCACTACAGTACACATTCTATATGTGTGAAGTCGTTAAAGTGAAAATCGATTTTCATTTTATTTCAGCATGTGCAAGGGTGGTGGCTTCGGTCATTTCTGTGGGCAGGAAAAATGCTTCACTCACTGCCGCAATCTACGAGGCATGTTTTATGAATGAATTTTTTTCGAATTGGACGCACAATTTTCCCTCGTCCTCACCCGCTCGATTTTTTTTAATGGATAGGCTTTGGTTGTCCGATTTTTTCCTCGTATTTTTTTCATCCGAGGATTCCACAAAAAAACAAAAAAAAAAGGACGCACATTTCTGACGTTCTTCATGTCGATTGTTGGAATATTTGAAACGAAAACAAGAAAGGAAAGCTAACTTCGGGCGGAGCCTAAGTTTATATACCCTTGCAGTTAAAACCGGATATATATCGCAAACATCGGATATAGTTGGCCGATCCTTATGGGAATAGGAATATATAATCCAATATTTTACAATACAAAATCTAAAAAAAATCCCAAACTTCTATCTTCAAAAATACGAAAGTTGATATTTCTACCAAGTACCATTTCCGATCGTTCAGTTATATGGAAGCTATAGGATATAGTCGGCCGATCCTTACGAAATTTGGCATGTCGTATTATTTTGCCAAAAATAGCTCTCATGTCAAATTTGAACTCTCTAACTCTAAAAACACCAAAGTTATACCATTTCCGATCAATCAGTTATATGGCAGCTATAGGATATAGTCGGCCGATCCGGGCCGTTCCGACTTATATACTGCGTGCAAAGGAAACAAGGGTGTGTGCAAAGTTTCAAGACGATAGCTTTAAAACTGAGAGACTAGTTTGCGTAGAAACAGACAGACGGACAGACAGACGGACAGACAGACGGACAGACGGACAGACGGACAGACGGACAGACGGACATGCTCATATCAACTCAGGAGGTGATCCTGATCAAGAATATATATACTTTATAGGGTCGGAGATGTCTCCTTCACTGCGTTGCACACTTTTGACCAAAATTATAATACCCTCTGCAAGGGTATAATGAAAACAAAACATGAACCATTAATCAAAATTTAAGTGCTGATAAAATATTGATAAAGTCAGGAAAAAAATCACTGATAATAATCCATTTAGTGTAAAAAAGAAGAATACTCTACAAGATCCAATAGTACTTCCCACCGGTTTTATTAAAAAGTTCTTTAAATTTTCTCGTTGTTCGCCCCATTGTTGGCAGTCATGGTGCTTCAGTTGCTTCTTTATGGTTTTCTTATTATTTACATTTTTTGTTGTGCAACATTTTTTGCCCTTTATTCATATTTTTTGTTGCTTTTAGTATTTGCTCCTTGTGCTGGAAGCGAACTGTAAACATTTGTGCAACAAGGTACGAACATTTGTTTTGGCTTCGAGTCACAATAAACATGGCCATTTCCCTCTCGTGCTGCTCGGGGCTGCTTGCCAATTTCGTCCTTTTTTCGTCCTTCCCGCCCAGTCGATGCACAAATTGAAATTTGAATTTTATCTTTACACATTTTCTGCTTCTTATTTTCCCCCCCAAGAAGTACCATATACCGTATGTACACAATATTGCGGAAAAAGTGCAGAGGGCGAATGTGCATTCGAAATCAGACTTCGTCTCCAAAAGGTGCATGAGTTGAAAATATTGCACATTTCGTTAGCATTTTATGTTCGCATATTCAGATACATTCAGCTCCAGCTACCTTGACTTGCCCCCTTTTTTATGGGGAAATGAATACAGTAATCCTTGAATGAATGAGCAGCCAACTGCTCCAGTTACAGGCTGTTGTTGTCCTTCAGAAGATCAGGATTCGGTTTGGAATCATAATTACGAGGAATCAGAACAATAAATGAAAAGTGTGGATTTATTTGGACCTCCTTTCAATTTCCAAGACTAGATTAACCAATTTACTTATTAATTTTTTTTACCTTTCTCTAAACTAGTCCACTTCCTTAGAATTAATCCTCGCAAAAGTATATTGGTTTATTCGTTTGAAATTCTTCAATTACCTAGCGCTAAGAATGGCATTTAGCTTGTTAGGATTTGAGCCACGTCCCTCTAGCAATTTGTATGCCAAACTAATCCTAGCCAGAGCAATCTATTATCATTGAATTGGGTTGCCTTGGTAGTGGGTTGTGGTGGGTGGATGATGGGTGGGTTTTCCAAGGGGGAGTTAAATCCGAATCCATTCCCGTAAATCGCTAGCTGCGACCTGCGACAGTGAGCAATGAAATGCACTTTGGGTTCATCTCCTGCCACTGGATACACTCGGGGGAGAATGCCACCCCATTCTCCCCTTGCCTAGCGTTGCTTTCAAATGCGCCGGAGAAACTAATCACGGGATCCATTCACTCATTCAGGCCCCCGTCCTTCCCTAAAATCCAAGCAATTCCTGTCACTAGTTTTCCCCAAAATCCGCATATTGGCACTTGGAGAATCTGGGGAGTTTACTTAGTCCAAAACTATTACTTACTGTTTCTAAAAAATTTCTTAAATATTACATACTAATAAATATTTTTTAAAATAAAAGATATGATGTTCTTCTTATTTTTTATGATTTTTTTTTTGACAGTGTTCGTTTAGAGTGGATGCAGTGTGGTTGGCCTGCACTTGAATGTCTTGTGGTGCGCATTGTTGCTCATTCAATTGCTTAGTTTCCATTTCTTTTTTTTTCGTTTTTATTTGCCAGTAAGAGGAATGAATCCTTGCCAGTGGCAAGGACAATGACAAGCCGTTGCTAGTGGAAAAGCGTAGCTCATTTTCACGGGAAAACACCGAAGCACCCTTACATTTACAAAACGTTTCTCCTGCCCTCTCTGTATTGGTGGGTTTAATTAATTGCATTTTGCACCACATTTCCCAAGCTCTGATTTTAAAGAAAAATCCTTCTTATGTTATTTGTAATTTTCTATTGTCAGGCCAAAGCAGTTGGTTGCTAGGATTGGCAACTTTTTGAGAAACCAACACATGGTCTTGAGCAAAAATGTGTATTTGATGCGAAATATAATCGATTTTGTTGCTTATTCTTTACCAACTAATTAATTAATGAACTTGTGGGACTTTTCTCGTTAGCAATTAATCGATAGATCGCTTTGAAAGCTTTTGGTTTAGGGTCTCCTTTGCGCCTTAATCAGTTAATGTTACCCAAAACCCATTTATTTGTATGCCATTTACCAGAAAGATTAATCTAATGTGGCGTTAAAAACAATTCAAAATCAAAGGAAGTGGATGGGATTTCCAGCTTTAATTAATGTAGTTTGTTTGTTTTAAAATTAAATCGAATCTGTTGTGTGAACAAATAAAAATCTTAATAGCATTCGATTACACAGCTAATCCCTGGCAAACAAAAATATCCTGACCCCTGCCGTCACGCACCCCTTCGAAAAGTTCATCAAACTTTGGTGTTCCCATTATAAAATCAATAATGTCATGAATATTTTAGGCTGCTGTCGCAAAACATCAGGATTGAACGCCAACACTAAATCCCAAAGGACAATTGATTAGCGGGCCCCTTCCTCCCTCTATCTGTCATAAACATATGTATTTATAAATGATATATATATTAGTTTGTGCTCTCCGCTGAGTAATTGAAATGCAAAATTTATGGAAATCGCAGGAAATCGAGGTAGCCGACATTGGCAAAAATTGAAGAGTATTTAAGGGAATAAATCAAGTTGCGGAAAAATGAAAGCTGTTAACTTTATGCTCGCTGCAGGTTGCAGTCGAAATGAAGCCAGCAATCAATGATTGAGCAACCTGATGCTTGATTGAACGTATCGCCACGGCTACGTGGAAACGCTTGCAAATTGCCAGCGAGCGCGGGAAATTGGAACACCACACCGGCGAACAGGTGCAAATTTATGCACACACACGCACTCGCTGGCTCACAAAAAACCGCTGATGAAGCAGTTCAAGAAACACATAAAAAAATCCTTAAAAAAAGTATTAAAAAAAGCGGATACCCAGGAAAATTACGATAAAATATCAAGCGGGTGAGTGGAGAAAAAAAAACTGCTCAGAGCAAAAGCAAGTCGCGCCACAAACTGCATTGCTGTAATTTGAATGCATTTCCATATCTGTACACTACACAGTTTTTTGGGGTATATTAGTTAAGGGGAGCAGTTAATGATATATAAATTTTTAAGGACATTCTTATTTATTAAAAGGAAATTAAATCAAGTCAAGTAAAGGGTTTACCTAAAAAGACGAACTACATTTATTTTAATTTATTTCTTACAGAACTTTTCCTATAGAAGCAATAGCTAGTAAGGCAGAGTTTTAAAACCCTAAATAATATATATTATAAAGAGCATTTATAGCTCCGGTTCTGAAAATTTTCGTTCGCCTGGCTTTATTATTTTTTCATTGTTGATTTGCTGCATTTGCATGAATGTGAAATGCGAAATTTCAATGGAGAATAGGCCCAGGAAGACCTTCTGCCATCCTGCAGGCTGGCTGGCAGGATCTGCCCCTCACCCCACTGGCTTTTCTATTGTTTTTTCGCTGCAATGGACTCTAGGACCTCTCGCTCCTTTCGTTCCTCCCCCTCCACCGTTAACTGACTTTGGTGGCTGCAATGATTGCATAAAGGAATGGAGCCAAGGAGCAAAAGGACAAAGGCTTGCCTAGCTTTTATTGTTGGATTGCGCCGTGAGTGTAATTGTGTGGCAGTTTGTGCATGTGTGTGTGTCAGGAGAGCAAGGTTAAGCTGTTAAGGATTGCAGTTTACTACAAGGATTGTGAATTTATTGTTTATGGCCCTAATGCCAAGGGTATTCGTAAAAGTCACCTAGATGGAGTTAAGTTAATAGCTAAAAATGTTCATCAATAATTATAAATTTTTTATATTTCAGAAACTGTGTTAATTAAAGTGATTTCAACCAAATCAAAGCTTCAAAAGCCGGCAAAGAGTGATAAACTAAAAGGGAAAACCCAATCAAAGGGCACTTTTCAATGAGCGGCAACACCTTGTAGGCCCAAAAGCCCCACAAACCGGCAGCACAACTAAGCCATTGGTAAGTGGAACAGGCCAAATCACAATATGCATAACGGCATGTCCTCTCTAGTATAGCCTGCAAACCACTTCAAAAGGCATAAACGGCAAAGCTAAAATGGGCCAAAAAAATAAAAATATATTATAGATGGGAAATGCAATTCCTGGGAAAAGGAAGCTCATCAAATTAATTAGAAGCATGCTTTCTCTTTCTACCACTATCTAGAGGTCTCTTTCATTTGCATTCGGTGGGGCGTGGAAATTTTTGTGATGCCCCTAGAAGGATGGCCCAGGTGGCCAAGGTGAAAGCTTTCCAAAACTCAATGAGCGGTTAAATAATGCCCCGAGGCGTTTGTCCATCCTTTTCCACTGCCAGGCCCTCATTTTCCCGCTTTTTTCGTGCTTTTCCCTTTACTTTCTACAGCTGCTTTTCCTCGAAAACTCTTTGCATCCGTTACTTTCGCTTTGTTTTGTGTTAGACTCCTATTCATGAAATGCATTTCATTTAAAAAATTTTACTTCATTTTGTTCTTTTTGGCTTAATTTTGTTTTTCAGCATTCACCAATTTTTTCCACCGTAGACTTTTTTGCATAGTTTATAGCTATATTTTTCCAACATTTCGCCTGCTTTTGGCAAAAACTCTATATATTTTATATGTATTTGTGTGTGTATGGTGGTGTGTGGCTTTTTATTCGCGGCTGTCCTGGCCAAAAGCATATTTCGTTTTCATTTTTTTATGCGCCGAATTTGTTATGCACATTTTTTGCTTTATTTTTTTTCAAGTTTTTTTGTTTTTGAGAGCAATTTGCAATGAAATCGCTTAGTTTCCTGAAAAGATTGCAGTGCATAATTTTATATATATGTATATATATATTTTTGTATGTTTATGCTTTGTGGGCTTTGTTTTTATGATTCCAAGCAACTCTCTGCTCTATTTATGTTAAATTAATGCAATTGTTTCGGTTGCCCGGGGAGCCGACGATAAAAAATTGTTTTGGGGGAGAAAACTTTGCTAAACGGGTCGTATGAGTGATGAAAATGGAGGGGAGGAATCCATTATGGAGTTATTACGATTTTAATGAGGATAATGGGATAAATAATGGATATTCTTAATACAGATTCTGGATTAAAAACTTAAATAATATAATACGACTAGCAAATATTTTTTAACAGGAATACTCATATTCCAGACCAAGTCCAGTCAATGACTTTGGTCTAGTTTGGAAATCCCCCAACTAACCCCCACCCTGGTCTGATTGTTCTACTCTCTGGAACTCATCAGGAAAACTTCTTGAACAAATTTGCTGCAATTTGTATTTAGGTTTTTAGTTTTGGCCGTTGATACAACTACAAGACACAACAAATATATAGCACGTATTACACCTAGATACGTTGGCTATAAATTTCACTAAATTTTATAAAGTCAACTTTGTGGTAGAATGGTGGTAGATAGTGGGAGATTTGCAAAAAAAATGTGGAAATGGGTGGAAAAAAATAGTAAGAAAGCAAAGCAAAGGGACGGACACTAAGTGCTTCTCACACGTACCATAAGTAAATGTGTTTATGTGTGTACGGACGAGTGGAAAGTACACGAAGCCAAAAGGATGAACATTAGATACATTCATGGTTAGACTTCCGTACTTGGCCAACACAGACACGTCGTGGTAGTAGTAGTCGTAGCCACGGTGGCAAGTGGCAAGTTAAGCACCCAACATGGACTACCACAATAGACAACATTAAAGTTGGTTTGCCAGCTTTGGCTTTGGCTTTGGGTTTGGATTTCCCATTACCACTTTTCCTCCTTCTTCTTACAGGAATATAAGAATATAATAGATAATAATAATACATTTTATTTGTGTGGTCTATTTAAAATTAAAATGTGTAAATTATTTGCTTAGAAAAGTGACAATAAACCTCTCAAAAAGCTCTCCTTCTGGCCAAATCAACACTGATCTGAGAATATAAAAGGCTGCTGCACTTCAATGACTTTCCATTTTCCATTAGTTTGTTTTTCCTTACATTTTCCCCGAGTCGTTTCCTTTGGCACTCTCACAGGACGCGTTCAAAAGAAGAATAGACTCCTGTGAGCAAATGTCGGGAAAATAAGTAAGAACGAGTATTGTATGTTATATTTTTTTCTTTCCTCATCTCCTCGCCCCCCACAAGTACCGCGTAAATTTTAGAAATACGTTTGGGGGTAAAAAAAATGGAAAAGGGGAAAATAAAACAAGGCGCCCCGTGTGTATGTCCTGACAGGAATTCCTCTCTATTTGCTGGAGTGCGCGTTTTTCGGCTCGGGGATCTGTCTCCGCTCAGGACCAGACCAAGTGCAAACCAAGCGCAACTGAGTTTTTTATGTTGGCTTAATAAAAATACATTTCGCACGTGGAGCAGCACGGAAGAGGGACTTCGCCCACTCAGCCCTGCCAGCCAGCCAGCCAGCCACTCCACACTTTACAAGCCAACCCTTTTCCACACTATTTGCCATTTATTTTGATGCACTGAGAGTAGTCTTCGTAGATTCGTAGACTAAAGTTTATATTAAAGGAATTGGATTAAAATACTTGAAGATATTCAAAGATATATATTTTAAGAAAGGTTTTCATTACAAAATTGGAGTATTATCCTAGCGAAGTTTAACCCCATGGTTATGATAGAATATGATGCAAAACTGATCTACAAATCGTTAAAGGTGTTCCGCTTAAGAATCAGATGAGAATTGGCAAATCTATTGGCAAATCAAAATTTTTCACAATTTCCAATTTTACTCCTCAAAAAAGACTCTCCAAAAAATTTGACAAAAAATCGAAAGAATATTTTGTTTCTAGATTTTGATGTACATCAAAAGATAATCGATCTACAAATCGTTTAAGATATTCTGTTTCAGAATCGGGTGATGATGGGTATAGATATGTCCTTCGCTGTGCACCGTATTAAGCCTCCATGGATTAGTCTCCATTTTACTAGATTTTAAGGTGGTTAAAGAGTTTTAATCTTAAGACAAGTAAGAATATATCATAATTGACTTACACGATCTTTCAAGCTGTTTTAGTAAAAATATAAATTAAAGTAAAACCAAAAAAAGTTCATATATTTTTAGCCCCAAATATTTTGTACCATAATGCAAATGTTTGTTTTCTGTGGAGTTTGCAACGTTTTAGTTCCATGCATTTAAACTGGATGCTGCCCCCAAAAATAAACCGCATTCAGCTGTCAGAGAGGCACCACCCGCAGCAAATTTGTGTGTGTGTGTGTGTTGGTGGGTGTGTGGCTGTGAGTGTGTAGAGATAGCGTGTAGAGCACACTTACCGGAAAATCCTTCCGGACACGTACAATTGTAGTAGGCCACACCGTCCACACATGTCCCGCCATTCTGACAGGGGCCCGACCAGCATTCGTCCCAATTCGTTTGGCACTGGATCCCTGTGTAGCCATCAATGCAGTAGCACGAGTACGAGCTGTTGTTGTATATCCAGTTGTTGTTATTATCAGGACACGTTGGGCGGTCGGTGGGGGGGTGGAACGGTGTGTCAATGATGCATCAAACGTTGGTAAAAAACGGCAGTAGCAGCGGCACAAAAAAATATAAGAAAATGTATAGTTAGAGGCTTGTGGGCGAAACGAGAAAGCGAACAAAATGCTTTAGATAAAAATAGTTTCACCAAATGGGCCAATATAGCAGGATTGGTAGTGCGAGGAAGCAGAGATAACGGTACACAAACCAGGGCGAAAAAGGCAGTTTGACGTAATTAAAGTGAGGGCATGTTAACAGTGTATATTTCATCAAGGATATCTCTTGCAAACAAAAAGCTTAGCTCCTAAAGGTACTTTTTGGGATTGAAACCTTAAAACGTAGTTCCCCATTTAAATAATTCACTCAAGCACCGTTAATAATTTCATAATAATGACCCAAAACTTTGGGGATCTCAACCAAAGACCGGCAAAACAATTGTTAGTTAGTTGCCGTAGCTCCTTTATGTATATTGCAACATTTTCCTGAATAAATTATACTGGACTTTTCACGGTAAGATCTCCTGCAATGTGTAATACCCTACCCTCTGGCCAACTGAGTGCCATAAACTGGCTTTTTTCGGGCGGCGGCTGAACATTACACTTGAGTTGAGCAAATAAATATTTGGTAGACATTTGGGATTGGGTTTTTCCATTTCTATTTCATTGCCCGGCCTGCCGGCAAAACGAATTGATATTGAAACTGAAACGGAACCGGTAACGGAAATGCAAAAGGCTTGGCCCAAAACCCTTACCAAGTTGGAAAAAATGTGTCAGGGGATCTGTGTTGCCGGAGAGGAGTGTTGCTGGAAAATTGCAGAGAACATGGCAAACATGGCTGGGGAAAAAAAAAAGAAAGTATAGTGCGCCAGGTAACCAGAGTATCACAGCAGCTTAATTAAAGAAGTTTCCCTCGCCCAGACAGGTGGAGGCGACTGCTGGCTTACTATTGTCCTCTATAATGGATTACATTAGGATGCAGGATGAGGCTGAGCCACCGGTGCACTTGTCTGTTACACGGACTGGACTAAGCACGGAGATAAGTACACCGGGTACACTCATGTTTTTCAGTTGTTATTTTCTGAACAGAACCGACTTTGAAAGCCCCCGAGATTCAGGCTGATTATAGCCTTTGGCTGGACATTTTCACCCTGGAGGCCATTTGATTTGTTGCCTTCAGAAGTCAGCATCTAGATTCTAGAAACGAGAACCGAGAAGCAATTGGGAAATGACTACATAATGGCATTGGATGTGGACCTACTTTGTGGCCAGAATATTGGAGTGAAAAGTCATCGTTAATGCTTCAGGGACTTGGGAGAAAGTGGAAGGTTTATCTTGAAAAATTATTGTGAAAGTGGTTTTCTATATTTAACTTTTTGGACACTTTGGGGAGACTAACCAATTGAATTAGTTTTGTTTCTATATTTCTTAGTAGTGAAGCCTTTAATGTTTAAGCTTTAATATGATAACCACAAAACATAAATAACAAACATTTATTTCAAAGGCCCATATATTTACTTTAATTTATTCTCTCAACTATTAATCTCTATTGCATCCAATAATTGCCTTAGCAATTTGCCAGGCAAATCATATCCTCTACATCTCATCAATTTTTATTGGTCTGCCCGACTGGCTCTGCACTTTTAAGAGCCAACTCATAAAACAGTTAAGAGCAATCTTATCGTACGCATAAACCAGGCTAAGCCAATAAAATATCAATGTTCTGCATTGCCAATAAACTCCTCCACGATTATTCAGAATTTTTGTTGGCTTTTTTGTCGAACTCGCTGCCGGGAAACTTGAAGATGGTCGAAAACTATTCAGTTAATCCGTTTAAATCTCATGGCATCGTGTTAAATTTAATTGCAGCTATAAATTTCGCTTGCCGGCACATAAACTTTTCCATCCATCCAACTCTTGGCCCGGACACGCCCCCGTTTGGCCAGCCGCCTTTGGTTTAGTTTTCACAGTTTTTTTTCCTATTTTTTATCCTGGCAAGGAAACATTTCAAGCTTCTGGTTTTCGCATTTCGGATTTGACTTGCAGCTTTCCCGCTATCGTAAAAAAATATCTTAACCGCTATTTCTTGCGCTGGTTTTTGGGTGGTACTGGGTGTTAGGTGGTTTTGGATGTTTTTAGGAGCAGGATTAGCGGTTGCATATATCGCGATTCGCCAAGTGAGAGTTCTTGCAGAAAAATAAAATGGCAGTTACTTAGTCGTATAAATGGCGTCAAGAAGAGCGATGTCGGTCTTGGGTGCGGGAAAGTAGAAAAAAATCCAAGACCCTGCCATCGTCTGCTAACTTGTTTGTGCAATTTGAACTTTTTTATATAAATATATGTAGGTATGTATGGAGGGGAGATGGAATTCGCCCTGCAGTTAAGCCTCAAAGTTGGCCCTCTTTGGAAAATGTCGAAAAATGCAGCCATTTCAAGGGCTTCTCTGATTTGAATTCAAGATGAATTGAAGATTCCGTTTAGATGTTTAGAATGGGATTTGCATATAGTACTTAGATTGGAAGATATAAAGTAGAATAGTCCTTGATAAAATAAAATACAACATCAGGGATTAGATCTAGAAGTAAGTATTAATTCAAACCCTTTTTTAGCTGTTAGCTTCAAGAATTTTAATTTTATATAACCATTTCATTATCATTTTATTTTCTCCCCAAAATAGACTCTTTCTTGTAACTATTTTATCCTTTAATATTCCTCCCCCAAAGTGAAATAAAATCTGAAACATTTAGCATATCTTCGTCGTAAATTTTCTGCATTAAGAATGCACTTTGGGTTGCCATGCAAGTTAATAATTTCAAAGCTGCTAGCAATTGAAACCCACTCAGCACTCCGTGCATCCTATGGAAATCCTTGCCACCCACACATCCTTTTTTCTTCATCCTCTCACATTTGCAGTGGCCGCAACTTAACCCCATTTAAACGGGCATGCATTAAAAAAGTGTGAAGGATGGTAGGACGGCTGGATGGGAGGGAAAGGGCATCCCAGCCAGGATGTGGCATGTTGAGAGTGGGAGGTAGAACATCTGTGGCGAATTCATTTCCCTCCAAAGTGCCGGCATCAACCGGCTGGCTATCGAGGGCCTCTGCCATATAAGTAGAAGGGTTTGGGCTTGGTTCTGGTATCGTATTCCTGGGCAACTGGGAACCCGAACGGGAGTCCCTCGGATGGTCAAGTGGCACAAGTTTATTGCCTCTCAAAGTGTGTTGGACGGGTTTATTGGTCTACGAAGTTAATAGTTTATAAGAGGAGTGAAATTTAGATAGGGCTATAGGATATTATATTTTTTCTATAATTTTTGGAACAGATTTTTGGCAATTTCTCATGACCCCATCAACCAAAAGGTTGCATCCACTCACCTGTTCAGGCCATCGATGCAGACACCGAATACACAGGGATTGCTGAGGCAGGCGAATCCTGCCTCGCCGCTGCCCACAAGGACTCCCAGGATCAGAGCCGAGAACAGCAGACAGGAAATGGAGTTGCCGACCCCGCCACTAGTGCTGCTGCTGCCAGTGCATTTTGCTAATATCCTTAATGTCCAGGATGCGTTGCCTCCCGATGATGATTTGGTAGTGGTAGTGGTGGTGTTGGCTTTTATCGTTGGTTTCTCTATTCTTGTTTTTAATGTGGTTGTTGTTGGCATCTTTAGCAGGTGGTTTCGTTGTTGAATGTCCTTCTGCACAACAGCCAGGTTAGAGCCACCGATGGTGGTTCCACCGTTGGCTGTCAGCGGTGTGGTTGCGCTGGAGGCTGGGCCGGTGGTGTTGCAGTCACAGTTGCAGTCACTCACACAGTCACAGTCGCAGTCAGCGCTGGTGTTCTTCGAATGACGCATTTGGGATGCAGTCCCTCGGCGGCCCGTGTCGCGTCCAATTTGTGGCAAATCCTGGCCAGCCATTCTCTGTTGTCTGCTGTCAATCTGATGATGATGCTGATAGTGATGATGATGAGGATGTTGCACGTTGATCATACGCCCCGTTGCGTGCTATCAATCCGATGCACGTTGCACGGGAAATCGTCCTTTGATTGCCGAAGCTGGAATCTTTCCACCACTTGGATGTCCTTGTTGCTGGTCGTCGTCTATCCGCTTAAGTGCTTTATTAGTTCTCATTGTTTGCCCCACCGATTGTTGGCGCGCCAGCGGTCCTCGTGGTCCTTTTGGTCCTTGGCTGCAATCTGCAATCTGCGTCGCCTTCGCATCGCATTTTCAGCTCACAGGACACCAGTTCCCGGCATTCTTTCGTTTATGATTTTTTCTCTTTTTTTATTATCAGATTTTTTTTTTGTTAGTTTATTCGTTATCCTTTTTGTTTTCCTTTTTTCTTGGTTTATCCGCTTATTTACCAAGCTCTTCGTTTTCTATAGTGTTTTGGCTCTTCGGGGCGTTTACATTTTTGCTGCCATTTCAATTCGCCATCTGGAAAAAAATAAACATTATGGTATCATGAATATTCAGAAAGAATCTTGAATGCAACAATTGCTTAACAATAGTGAAAGGATTTCTTTTTTCTTAAAACTCTATTGAAATGGCAATTAAATGGTTGAAAGAGTGGCGATTCAAAATGCCTCTATAGTTCAGTTTTTATAGACATTTTTATTTAATTAATTAAATAATCATTTTTGTTAAAGTTTTGCTGCTGAAAATCCTTAAATCCTTGTTACATTGAGTGACAGTTGAAAATAGTTCCATGTTAGTCGTCAGCTCTAGGAAAAAGCTGCAAAACTAATCCATAATGCCGCCATGTGGCTTTCCATTTCATTTCCTTTTCTATGGGTTGATGACATTACACATGTGCCAAAAAGAGGATATACATTTAACTTTGACCAGAAAACTTTGTTTGCAGAGGAAACATATGTACATACAAATGTTGAAGGGATTTTGGTTTAGTTTTTAGAAATATTGTAGTTTTTTTTCCAGAGAAAAGGAAAGTGATTAAATGGCAGAGTACTAGGGATGTCGGAAATATATCAAAATATCGATATATCGATATATTTTCTCTTAAAAAAATATTATTATCGTGATATTTTTTGGGCAAAAATAGTCGATAATAATATTTTTGAGTTGGTGTTCTCCGATATTAGTTGCGAAAGAAAGGAAATGCAGGTTTACTTGAGTATGCCATTTTGTATTTGGGAGACAAATCCGTTGGAATTCTGGAACTCACAAATTTCAACGATGACGATGCTAGCGAAGGTTGCTTTAAGTTTTCTTATCACGCCTGGAAGTTCGGTTCCATCTGAACGGTTGGCTTCTGCCATTAAATGTGTTGTCTGTGACTCCCGTAGTCGAATGACATACCAGCATATAACCGAAAGAGTTTTTTTTAAATCATTGAAGAAAGATTTATTTTGTAATTAAGAGCATTAAATAAGATAATTAAGTATTTAGCATTATTAAGTACATATTCCATGAATTCCATGAAACTTTTTTTTTTGTATTAAGTTTTTTTTATAAATAAATTTGAATACAATGTCCTTAATAATTTTGTTATTTTTTATTTCAAAGAACTTAAATAAAAGTTGCTTGAGAGTGGGTATAAATATTTGTTGTTTTTTCAATTCACTTTTTAAATAAAAAATATGTCTTGTTTGCAGTTCATGCGGATGACAACACATATTAAAACCTTTTTTTAAATTTAAAAATAACCTTTTTTCAGTTTTAGCTGACTATTAAAAATATCGAAAATACTCGATATATCGATTTTTTTTGGTGATGTTTCTGAATATTATCGATTGATATTTTTTTCACAGCAAATATCATCAATACGATATTTTTTCAAAAACCAACAACCCTACAGAGTACTCTCCATAATATTTCTTATTTAGTTTTTCAGTCTTTAGTTTTAACTTCTTAAATAAAAGTTCGTTAAAAATGTACACTCATGTGTGCATTAAAATAATTTGTATATTTTTTCTCTCTAAAAATAAATATATTTCAAGACCACCACAGACTAGGATGGGACTAGAAAAGTGGCGAAAACCAGTGACAAGTTCAAAATTGAAACCAGGAACACGCTGGACACGTCAATTATAGCTCGTGTCATGGCAACGGGAGAGAAAAAACGTTGGCCAGGCCAAGAGAAAATGGTGAAGGAGCTGGGATTGGAATTGAGACTAAAACTTGGCGTTTCGACTTTCATAACTCGACTAGACTAGCAGCAGCAGGAGCAGCAGCATCATCAACATAAATCCGACTTAACTTGGAAAATGGTCAGTGGCCGAGCAACTGCAACAGAAACTGTCCTCCATCATCGCCCCAGAAGCAGAGTTTTGTGGCCATATTGTTTGAGCCTTAACAATGGCAGTCAACGATATGGCCAACGTCAGTCAGTCAGTCATAATGTTGGGATTTGGAGAGCGTGTGGAGAGCGGGGGGTTGCGGTATATGGAGGGGCAATGCAATAAAGTCCCCCACCCATTGCTCCCCTTTGGCTGGAAATTAGAGTCCTTGCACAAATTGAAAGATGGCAGCATTAACGTTGAGTGGTTCGCATAAGCTTATCTATCACATATCGTTATGGCAACTGGAACAATAGCATAAATGCACTCGCAAAAAATATGCTTATTAGTCCTTGAATTACTCTCACAATTTGCATATACTTGTGTTGTTGAAGTGCTTCAGAGTAGAGATATTTTTTCAAGTGCCCTCCTCGTTGTCAAGTCAACGCTAGGCAATAGATTCTGATGATGTTGATGAGGCTCCTGTTGCCCACGTTGTTGCCATTTTCCCATCACCGGCTGCATTGTCAAGAGGCCAGGCCAACAACAGCAATAATGGCTAGGTGGTTGAAACAGAGGGAAGACAACAAAAAAAAAAGCTGCAATACCTGCTCTGGAAATGGAAGGACACCAGAAGGTGGGCTGTGAATAGTGAGACTATTGGCTGGGAGATGGGAGATGGTACATGGATATCATCACATTGCTGACGAGGGGCGGCAAATGAATTTAGCTTGTAAACACAGGCAGCATGAAATGCGCACGAATGGCTCAAAACTGGCCGAGAGCCAAGTGGGCGGAATGGCAAGGCCAGGAACGACGCAGCCCGGAGTGGAGGCAATCTCGAATTGCCCGAGAAGAAGCCTGAAGTTGTTCAAGTTTCCTAGAGAGTCAGGGAGACAGTTTTCAGAGTGGTGACTTTTTCAACATCAAGGATAAGCCATTCATTCCATGCCGAACATAATAATGTACACACTTTCTGCTCAACAACCAGATGAAAATTATAAAGTGCAACAAGCCGTGATAATTGGCAGGAAATCAGAGCTGTAATTTAGATTTTATTGGCATTTATTTTAAAGATTTTATTAAAAGTCCAGCTGAGTTCTGCCTCTATTAAATGTTGTTAAACGGGAAATGCCATCAAGTACCTGGCACCTGCAGCACTTGGCACCATAATTTGCTGCCAAAATGTTAACTAACGCAAGCAGCGCCGTAAAAACCGGAACCGGTTTTTATTCCGGAAAATTTCGCATCCACCTGGAGGACTACCAGGAGAACCCAACCTGAAACCCATCTCGGATTCCAGCTTCAGCCTAGATGTTTCAGTTTTATTGTTGCTGTTGGTGTTGCTCCTACTGCTGCTTTTTATGGCCTTTGCAGCAACTGCAACTTTGTTGGTAAATCCAGGGGGTATGTCCTGGCAGAGTCCTGGGATTTTCCCATTAACGTGAGCCATTTGCTAACTCTGTTTGTGTTTGTGTGTGTTGACATAATGTTGCAGATTTGTGGAGTCGAATGGGAGGACGTTGTTGCCTGTCCTTCAAGAATTTGATGACATTAATGAATGGGCCTTGTTAGGCAATGTGTAATCTGGTGGGGTAATTATGACCAGGTTTTCGGCTACCTTGTTAGCCCTAGATGATGAGCCAAAGAGCCTCAAACTTTGGGAAGATAAATGACGAAATGGTGAGCGAGTGATGGATCGCAGTGTAAATTACATAACTAAAATCGAAAGGGCTTTCCTCTGAGAACTTTTCTCAATTAAAATTCTAGGTATTTAATCACGAAATAGGTTACTGTAATATTCTAATAGCATAGTTTATTTGTTTTGTTGAAAATCCACAGAAATATGCTTGCATAAATTTAATTAAATTTTGCACATTTTTTTCGGTCTGTTAGTCTGAAAAATTATGCAAAGCACTTTCAAGTAAACAAGTTGAAATATGCTGAGACAACATTCTCCGACTCCTGCCTCCTTCGTCCTGGCTGCTGCCCCCTGCTACTGATGCCTTCACTCATATTGTTAATTAATTCTGACAAATATTGTGCAAATATTTGGAAAAACTCAGCACTCGGCACCCTGCAGACGAGCATTGTTTTAAGCGGGAAGGACACAGAGTGGAGAGCTTATAATAAGGCGTGGAATATGCCGAGCCATTGAGCCAGGATCTTATGTATTCAAATTTTCCTTTGTTAATTCGTGGGTGTATGTGTGTGTGTCGGCTGTAAGAGCGTGTGAAAATCGATGGCCAAAAATAAACACAACAATATGAGCCGAGAGTCGCATACGCACACATGTTAAAATAATTAACTTGTCTTTGACAGGACATATGAGCAAACACATTCCACTCTCGCTCTCCGCTTCTCTCCGCCGTGTTAATAAAACACGCCATATTTGCAGTGCACAAATACAATTACCTTTAAGTACCCGCCTCACTGCACCCTCCCCCGCCCCCCTGCTACCAATCAGGCCCCCCTGTAACCCCTACAGCCCTCTCCCTTTACGACAAACACGTGCTCTACCAGTTCCGTTTGCTTAATACGATTACATGGCCTTTTGCAAACCCTAGACCACCTAAAGCACCCCTGTCCCAAAAACCCAGCTGGACAACTGATGTTGCTACACAGAGAGAAATAGGGGATATTTTATGATATAATCAAAATTATTTGTATAATTCAGAGATAATATTTTGCGCTTTTTGGCTTTGGCTTTTGGCTAAAAGATATTGGGTTTACATTTTTAAACCATTTAAAAAAGACTTTCTTTTATAATTTGAAGGTATCCCATCTAATTAAACTAATTTATTTTAATCCTAATTAATATAGATAATAAAATAATTAATTTTAAGGTTCATTTTACTATCTTTCTCTGTGCAAAAACGTGATGACCTATAGTGGGTGGCATGAGTCGTGCTACTTCTACAAGAAAGGGCGAAAATGGCCAAGACTAACGGAATGCTTTTTGTCGGAATGGCCAAGTGGGCGTGGCCAGCTTGCCGAATTGTTTGTGTTATTGTTGTTTTTATGGGACGTTATAATTAATTGACTTGAATCAATTTCTGACTTTGAAGTATACGTGAGCATTACACAGTTCCAGTCCCAGTCCCAGTCCCAGTCCCGGTCACAGTTGCTGCTGATGATGTACGAAATGATTTTCATAACTCATACGCAGTGTTGGCCCAGTTAAGGGATAAAAGCTATTTCAATAATGAAATGAACATATAAATTAATCAATAAACACCTTTGCCGAGTCTCTGATTATAGAAAATACCATATCATCTTCATTCTATAAATTTCAAATGCTAAGGAATACTAACAATTGAATTCATTCATTCTTCATGCACTTCCATTGTCCTAGAAGGGAAAATATCCTGCCTAGTGCATGGGGCTTTGACATGGCACAGTATTCTGTCCCTCTTTTCCCTCTAACCTACTGTCTTTGCCCGTTTCTTTTTGCCATCTTGAGAACCGTGTTATCCTCCATAACATGCGACATCCGTTGCCTAGAAAGTTCAAAGCCGGCTAGATATATGACTGCCATATCCTGGGCTGCATCTGCGTCAGCTGGAAGATTAAGTGTCAGCACGCGCTTTATACTCACACACACACATATATACACATATACGCATACTCACTTACATGCATACTTTTTTTTCTATAAAGGAGCAAAAAAGAAGGCAATACAAGAAGATTGCGCATACGCCCCGTGCTCACATTTTCCATGACTTTGCCGCTTTTCCTTCTGCCTCTGTGAGATTTTTTTTCCGCTCCAGCTTCTTGTGCTGACCTAGCTCTTGCTTTTCGACATTAACATTGTTTGGCTGCCATTCGCCTTGATAGTTTTTCCCCTTTTTTTGCTGTTTTGTTTTCTAAATGTGTTTTAAAAATGTTTCGAAAATTGTCGTTGATTTTCCCCGGGCATCCTTTTTTTGTGTGTTGTTTGCCTTCGGTCTGTGTAAACACATTTTCGTGTCGGTCCGGTCTCGGAGGAAACTCCACATACACTTCCACCTCCACCGACCCGAAAAATATTTATTAAAGCAATCTGTGCTGCCAGTGGATTTATTTAAACGTATTTGTCTTGCAACCTATATGGATCGTATTGCACTGCAGGGGAAATGTAGTTATTTTTTCTACAGAAAAACATAGCCACTGATTCAATAAACGCATTTCGAATGTGAATTGATTATTGATACATTTATCTACCTGGATCCTGTGGTTGTTTTGATTGGTTTAATTGTCCTCGGAGCGCTTAGTTCTGGGTTTGACCAATTAATTAGCCAATCAGAGTGTTTGCGAAGTGAAATGAAGTGGTTGATTTGGGTCGAAGACTACCACAACAAGGTGGTAAGTAATTGTAAACTGAATTAATATTCAATGGAACTAATAATTAATTTAATTAATTGGAAACTTTAGTCAGAGCATCTCTCTAACACTACAAGCTTTAATGTTTAGATGAAAGTATCTTAAAGGAAGTTCAACTTTCCCCTGAGAATTGCACGATTTCTCTGATTTATTTTATCCATTCTCATTTTCATTTTCATATTTCGTGCTTCGTGTTTGGCTTTTCCTTTTGGCCTTTTGGTATCAAAAATCAATATGAGCATGAAATATGCTCATAAGCCTAAAATGTGTGCTTTCTAGCCTTTCTAGCTTTCTAATCCTCAGCACTATGGTAGGTACATTCGTTTGCTCTTCGGGGCCCAGGAGCTGGGAACATAAAGTGGTCTACTTTGAGGAGAACTCCTTTACGTCCCTTCCCCTTAGTTTTCTTGGCTTACTCTACCACCCACTCGCATTTTCGCCTGTTCTACCGCAACAGAAAATCACGCCGCAAATGCAATAAAAGCAGGCAACACACAAATGTAACATAAACAACACAAAGAAGCAGGGCACTCGGGTGTTAAAGAAGCGGGGGCGATAAAAGGAGTGGGAGCTTGGTGTTTTACGAGAATATTACACAGAGAGAAAATTCGGCAAAGGCATTAAAATGGTTTATAAAATGAGTAGAGGTTGGGGGAACTACTTCATATACTGATATAAAAATTCATATAAAAATTGAGATTTTTAATAATAAATATTTCACAATTTAGAAACCTCCTTAAAATATTAATATATTTCCCATACTTTACTCTCTGTGTAAAAGTCAGGGGCATGCCTTGGAGGCGTTTCAGTTGGGATAGGCAGAAAGGCATCGGCATGGATACATCGATTATACAAGTGGCTGGAAACCAAGCCAAATTGTGGGCGGAGATAACTCGGATAGCTCCTCTGCTCTGCTCCTCTTCCTTCTTATGTATATGTGTGGGTGTATGTGTGTGTAAGTGAGCTGCAGGAGTCGACTATGTAAAAATGTTGCATACTGCCAGGCGGCCAGAAACATTTTCCACATTTTTCGTAGTGGCAATAAAAGTTTTTATCGCTTTAAATGAAAATTTTTCGCTTCCGCAATGTGAATTTTCCCTTTTTCTTATTCTCACTCCAGCCCCCTGGCTCCTCTACCTTCAGGCTTTCCCGAATTTTCCAGCTCCCCCTCCGTACCACCATATTGTCGCTGTGTTTATTATTGCACTTTCTTCTTGTTTTTTTTTGGTGTGTTTCTCTCTGTGTTGTTGTTTCGTAACACTCCCATCTTTTTAGTAGGCGTGGCAGTGCATTTTGTTGCTTGTTTTATCTGTGCTACAATTGTAATTAAAATTGTGCAACTTAAGTAAATGTCTGGGCCTTATATTTATGTGGGCGACTGTAATTGCATGGCGAGATATACATGTAGAATGTTTGCATTTCTAAATGAGCAGAAAATTAAGTTAATTTTAATGCAGACGGCTTAAGATTCTTGTGGTAGTTGAAAATTTGTTGATTTTAACGAAAATATTAAGTTTACTGTTGGGCTTCCAAGGAAAATATCAATATATTAAGGAAAGTCAAAGACATCTCCTGCGAGAAAACCTCAACTACCTTCTATTCCCTTCTGTTCAGAAAAGTAATTATTGGCTACTTGAAAGTTTCCTTTGACGTTCAATCAATAACGTCTCACAATGAGTCCACAATTAATTTTTTTTTTGTCGTCCTGTGATGCTGATTAAGCGTCTATATCACGTCGCAGCAATTAAATTAGTTGGACGGAAAACCCTTTTCTTTCGCCAAAGGAAAGTCAAAGCGTTTAACTTTGTTGCAGCGAGGGGAGCATAAAATGGAAACCCGCTCAAAGGAATTTTTCAGGCGAACTCCGGACTCCGGCGTTCCAGCGTCCGGGCCCGATGCGAGGCAAGTTAATTAACCATGGACGGCTCGCAGAAGGGGGTGGACGGGAGGCGTCCTAGTGACAAGTGGGTGGCATTCACGTTCATGTTGATGATGCTGCGGATGGTGGGAGTGCCAGTGGTGGTTTAAATGGTGGCTGTGGTGCCGTTGTCAGCAGTTGACCAAATGAAGAGCTGACAAAGTCACAGGGACGTCTTTTGTGCGGCTTGCTAGGGGAATGTCGTTACAAGATGGGCGGCGAATGGGTTGGGGGTCCCCCCTTTCTGTCGCCAGAACAATCGAACAATGTCCTGGACAACCCTTTGCGGTTGCCGCGGAATGTCACTCGAATATGCTGGCAATTCTTCTGTGAAATTGCGATTTGCTTTGATTTCGTATGTAAAAGGCATATTAATCAAATGGACAACTTTGCGGCGGAAGTGTGCGGTGATTTATTTGGTTAAACAAAATTGATATTAAAAATGCAAAGCCATCATTTTTGCGAAAATTCCACAAAATGCAATATATCCTAAAAAGTATGCTATAATAAATAATTAAACGAGGTTTTCCATAAAAAATGGTAATAGGCTTTGGGCTAAATATACTTATAGTTCTTTATAGCTGAATAGATTTGTTTGTTTAATATGGTTTATATTTTCGAAGAGTAATTAATTCAAATTTTTTGCATTCCATTTATTATTTATTTTGTAATAGAACGACTAGAAATTTATGATGATGATTTAATGTGAGAGCATAGCTTTAATATTCTTCTAGAATTTAATTAATATTTATAAACATTTGGAGAACTTTTTGACACCTCTGCTAAAGTAGAATCCTTGAAGGACCCCCGCTGAGTAGCCAAAATTCCTATGATTTCCCCTGACCCTCATTTCCACCGGGAAACTCATTGAATGAAATGCATCTTTGGGCTTACCAAACAGCTTTTCGCACCTCTGTCCGGATTGTTATTCCGGATGGGCGGGGATTCCCTCAACTACGGCGAATCTTTGTCATTCGTTTGCGAAGATTTCCTTGACTTATGGCCCGGACCATGTATGTAGCTAGCGGTGGCAGTTGCCCCTCTCGCCATTTGCAGCCATATGCCCACCTCCACCGCCTCTGCCACACACTTGAAAGCAGCTGCGGCAGGGCTTCCACACTCATACTAATGCATGCGTTGGAAATCCGGGTTGGAAAATCCGGATAAAATGGAGACAGGGAGGAGGGAGGACGGTGAGGGTGTAGAGGGCCAGAGCACGTCAATGTCCCTCGTGTAACTTTTTTCATTTCGCTGAGTTCTTAATTAAATTATGAATTATGCACAGTTAGTTAAATAGACGAACGTTCCTTCGTTCGCTTGTTCGTTTGTGGCCTGGGTTCTATCCCAGCTCTCTCACTTTTAAATTTCATTTTTTTTGTTTGGTTTTGTTTTGTTCAAGATTTAGCAGAGCTTACATTGAAGACGGATTTACCGGCATGAACATAAACGTAAACAGAGCTTTTTTGCATTTTTCGCTTTATGTTTGCCTTTGCCTTTGGCTCGTAAATGGCATTACTAACCCAAATACTTTGTTATTGCCGTGTCTGTGTGAGGGGCATAAATAAGTCGCTTATTTATTGCACGTACACCGCACACACGACCTTAAATGGGCACAAAGTGAAAGTGTTTGGTTTTTCTTTTATTTTTATTTTCCATATATCGAGTTTCCTTTGACTCCCACTCGATCCACCCACACACTTTGTCACATTCTGGCATTTGTATTTGCCTCATAAAATGTGAGTAATAAAATTCCATAAACCAGGCTTAAAGTGTATTAAAGTAAACTCGAGTGGTCTCTTTCTTTTGGCTATACTTTTTTTTTGGAACAATACCTGCGAGTTAAGCATCCATTTTGAAGATTACAAAATTATGATTAACAAACTCTTTGAATTTCCGCCTAGGAAGTCAACTCAATGTTTACACAGCACTTTCCCCAAACAAGCCACAAACTTAATTAGATCCTCGAGGAAGGAGGAGTAAGCGTTGAAAAAGGAGAATAAATTTGTAATTTAAATTTTTCGTGTGATTTAAACGGCAGTGGCAGTGGCGTTGGCGTTGGCGTTGGCGCCACAAGGTGAACAACAATGCAGACCAAGAAAAACTGAGAAGCTTGCCAAGTGCTCTGCATTGGCATCCTTTTGCCACGAGTGTCAGGATACGCTTGTGCGAGTATACGTGTTCTCTGTGTGTGTGTGTGTTTCGGATGTGCCACCAACTTCAAAATAAGTATGTTTTATGTTGTGCCGCAACAGCAAAAGCAACAACAACGACAAATACAACAAGCAGTAACAGCTACAACAACAATCGCTGCTCACTGCGGAAGCGGAAACTTCAAAGCGCAAACACTTGGCTTTATGAAGCTGTTCGGGGCAGGGAGGAGGTCCTCCCAGAGGGCGGCTGGTGGCAGGATGTAAGAAGAAAATCTAGAGGTGAGGCTGCTACAGCATACGGAGCAAACAGGAAAGCCAGGGACAGGCAGGAGCTGAACCAAAAAAGGAGATATTTTTGATATTTTGGTCCATTTAAAAAAAATAAACAATGTCAGCTTTAGTAATTTAATTTAATAAACCTATATTAATCCCACTTGATATATTTAAAAAAAAAACCGCTTTAAGATTTATAAGTTTTCCAAACAAACTACTCACATATAAACATATATTCTACATACATTCATTTATTAAACTTCACTGGCCTCCTAAGTATTAAAATATGACTATATTTAAGCAACCCCCCTTGTCAGGACGCTCCTGATTTTTTTGCGCCACAAAAACTCACATCGCGTGCATGTAGGAGCCGCGTGTCTCCTGAATTAATTCACGCATTGCAGAGAAATTTTCAGTTTCGTCCTTTGAGGGGCAAACGAAGCCGCTTTTGAAAGTTGTCAACCCGGCTTATTTCATTTGGTCTCGGCCCTTCAGGATTTTCAACTTTGTCTTTATTGTCACCGTTTTGTTATTAATACACTGAGCACTTGTTGTTGCTCTTATTGTTCTCGTTTGTAATTTATATCCTGCGTCACCAGCTGCGGCTCAAACAGAATAAAAAAAAAGACAAAGGGAAAATACAATCCGGAAAGAAAAAAATAAATAAAAGAAGGCAAAGGGCCAAGAAATAAAAAGGGGAAGGCTGTTACATTTTTTTAAGCAATTTTTACTGTCAGTTGTTGCCATTAAATTTACTTACTGGCAGGTCCTGGCAGTATTTTATCTTTTCACTCTTAATTATTCACTTGTTTCTCGGAAGAGTGTTTCCAAATAAATGCAAGGATAAAAAAAGAGACTTAAGATTTGAGGCAGACTGATTTTTGAGAGACTAGTTCAGTGAAGTGAATTAAAAAGGACCTACCACCTCTTTTCTAAAGTGCACATTTGCTTATCCTTTTTTATCCTTTCTTGAATGCACTAGAAATGCGTAAACTTAACTTGATTTCAAGTATTTCTTTCTTGCCTTCTTGTTCAGTGCCCATTCTGTGTTTGCTTTGGCCAAACAATTCCTTTTGAAGGTCCTGGCCAAGTTCCTTGTCGAAAAAAGAGTACGTAAAAGTAAAAAGAACGAAATCAGAAAAAGGATGCAAGTTGTAATTTCATTTCTCTCAACTCTTTGCGAATTTGCCCGGCTTTCTCTTTTGTCGTGTGTGTCGGAGGCGTGTTTAATTCAAGTTGGCAAACAAAATAGAGATAAAGTTTGTTTGCATTTGTCCAGAGTACTACAGAAATTCTGGATGGCTTTCCCTTTATATAACATTTTTTATTTGATTGCTTGTACTGATAGGTTTTCGGCAGTTTCTCTAAAGTATGTTTGTTGTGATTCTTTTTTAAATCGTATTACTGAAAGGATTATTATTTTTTTTAATAAATGGCCTTGGTTCAAATCAATTAAACCACTTTGCTTGGCCAAAAATAAAATTAAATTGATTTGATATTTCTAGTCTTGAATAAATATTTATTTATGGAGGCATTAGAGATATCCTTTGGCAAGCTTTTTGAGCTAATTATTATAGCCAACACTGTCTCGACAGATACAGAAATCAAATAACTTTAAAGCCATAAAAACTTGACAAATAAATAAAACTTTCTTTTTTATTATTTAATTAATTTTATTCAACAAAAATATGTTTTTTTGTTGGCATTCTTAAAATGAAGTTGAATGCCAAATATTTGTTGACTTGCCGCAGAAAGTTACACTAGTTTTTGAAGTAAACATTTTAATGTAAGGACCACTAATTGGGTTAAGAGCCATAGAGGAGGGCTTAAATAAATTTTATCCTTTTGGCAAGTCTCTGGCAACACTCCACTCCAGCCAGCCAAAGTTGCTCTCGGGCTTGTTTGTGGAATGTCAACTTACGGGCCAACTTGGGGATATCTTTGCCGATCTTGAAATGTGGCATTCAACCGCAAAAGCAAGAGTTTGTGCCAAAAACAGTTAAGAAGCTTAAATGAGCGGAGGGGAAGGCTATCAAAAATGAATTTCGTTAGCTGTTGGCCTAACTTATCAGTTAGCCAAAAATGTTCGGAACATTTTTTCCATTTTGGGGTTCTCGGACTCGGCTGTCAAAATGTTGATTGCCACATACCAAATCAGTTTATGGTCATTATCCTTGTGTTATCCCGAGTGTAAAGGGTGTTTGCTCCTTTTTCTTTGTTTTTTTTTTTTTTTGTTTTTTGTGTTTTGGTTCGGTTTAGTCTCCTTTTTTGTTTGCTGGCTTGTTTGTGGGGGGTTTTTATTGTTGGTTTGTATTTTTTTTTGGTCACGTCATCGATTAGCAATGTGTTGCCATGGCGTCTTCCACTTTGCAGCAGCACAACACAAACAAACACACAGGGGAGGTGGGGGGAAACCACAGAAACTAACTAACACTAAGGCAGGCAAGGACCCCCTGTTGGAAAATCCGACAAAAAGTCCTGACCGCAACTTGTAAACAAGACAACCGTTCGTTATGTGTTTGTCAGGATAACGCGTTATTGTATCCTTTATTTTATATTTTTTTCTTTGCACTTGCACAGTTTTTACATTTAATTTTTATATATTACTTTTTTTTAAGCACTCGACACTTAAGAACTTGTGCTGTTGGGATGTTTTGGGGTTCGATTTCCTTTTTGATTTATGATTTAATATTTTATTATTGAGGGGAGACTGCGACTAAAACACGACCGTCTGCTCGCACGGCTCGCCGTCAACTGGTTCGCCTGGAGCTTCCTTTGAGCCATCGGTGTTCTGGCTTAAATGCCAACCGAGTCGTTTCCCCAACAACCCGAGCCGGGAAATTCTCGTCTCGTGAATTATGCATTTTCCACCTCGGGTCCCAGAATTTCCCTGGCTCTCGTGCGCTCTTTTCAAAACTCTCTTTATATCGCGTTATGGTGAGTTTTCCGTTTCTTACTTTTCAGTTTTTCCTTATTGGCCTTTTTTTTTTGGTCCGGTGGTGGCTTTACATTTTGCCGGTTTGTTTACGTTTTTGTGTGTTGGCCCGCTTTCTGTCTTTGCAGCCGGCTTTTCTTAGCTGGCCAACATATGACTGGGAATTTTTTTCGGGGGTTGACTGGCTTTCTATGAAAACGGCTTTAATTGATTGAGGTGGAATATTACGGTTAGAGGGTGCGGCAATTAGGGTTTCGTGTTAAGATTTTTTTTTTCTGAGGGCAGTTTAAAGAAGGGTTGTTGGTCATATTGGCTGAAACGCTAGAAGCTTTGTTGACAAGAAAAATGTTGACATGCAAGGTGGCTTGGAAATTGAATGACAATAGGTCGGAAAATAATTGAAAATTATTAAAATTAAAAATATTATATATATACTTTCTATATCTATATTATTTTATTACTTTTTCTTACAACTTTCTTTGGCAAATACCAACATCAGAAACCTTTTAAATATCCTTTGACTATGAGCCCCAACTAATGATGACAAATGCTGCACAATACTGTACACTTTTTGTTTTTAGTTTCTGTTTTGTCCTGCCACCCTTGGTCCTAGCTGCTAGTCCTTTGCCTCCTTCCGACCACAAAAACTGTTGACCGCCTGAATGTCGTAGGCAAACCGCCTTTGGTCGCAACTTTTACTTGGTTTCAGCTTATTTACTCGGATTTTTCGTTACCTCTCGTTTCAGGCCTGGTCCGAAAACCACAAGCACCAAGGACGAGGGCCACACGAGGATGAAGTGACTCTAGGGCGATAGACAAAGTGTATCAATTATAATACGGGCGCACAAGGCGAACGACCCAGAGCCTGGAGCAAAATAAAGGGGACACCAGCAAGAGTCCAGGCTCCCGGATTCAGGAATAGAAGCCAGGACACTGCGAAAAATACTGTAATACCCTTTAAAGCTCGGCAAGAATAGGTAATAATATTTTTTAAGACATAAAAACATAAAAATCAAATGTTTTTTTTAGAAAATTTTTGTTTTGTGTTTTGAAAAAGTATTAAGTATTCTCTTATTTTCCCTCTCTGTAGACATCCACATATAGAATCATGTTGCCAACGACAAGTACAACCACAATTACCTCAGATCCGGGCATTCTCTGTTTTCATCACTGCAACGTGAAAGTTTTCTGCTTCACTTTGCCGCACACTTGTCCCCATTGCACTGCGCCACTGTACGCGGATGCGGATGCGGATACTGACACGGATGCGAATGCGAATACGAATGCGGATCCAAATGCAGAACTAGACAAAGCCGTCGGACCACGCCTCCTGCCCTTCCGCCTGCCATATCCTTTTGTGCGCGCCACCCAACATCCGTGCGCCATTGTCCTGCGTCCCTCCACCGGCGATTTTCTCAAGTGAGTGAAGCCGAATTGGCCAAAAAGGGTGATTTTTTGGCCAGGCTATATAAAAGTATATCTGTACCACTTTGTACTTGGGGTTGGAGTATAGTTATAACCTTCGTTGGTGGCTAAGGATTTTTTAAAAATGATTCTATTTTATAAAATAATTCTCCAATTCTTAAATGAAAACTTTAAGCGAGGACATTGTAGCAGATTACTCCTGTTACCCATTCCAATTTGCAGGACCTACATACATATCTCTGCAGAACAGAGCCCGCAAATTTTGTGCACATTTTTTCAGGATATTTTTTTTTGAATGGCTAGTTTGCTAGGAGTATCTGTGTTATGGCTGCAATATATATTTTTGATGCGTTCTGTTTCCGCAGCGATTACAACAACGCCACCGATTTGCATATCGCAGTGACCACATCCGGCGGCGACATCGTGGAGTTCGATCGCATTGGATTGCGCCGTCACCGGAGGGACGATAATCCGGCGGAGTGGAGGCAGTCCCTGCTTGTTGGGGATGTGCCGGAGCCGTGGCATGACTTCTGGGACGAGGTGCTGCAGCAGGTGAGTGTTAGGGTGCATTGCAGACTCTAAAATAATATGGATAAAACTTTAAAAAATTTTATAAATTTTAAAATAATTAAATTCAGAAAGGTTATATTTTGATAGAATTTATTTTAAAGTGATTGTACATTTTTTTTGGAGTGAGTCACCCTTTTGAAAATTTGCGTTTCATCGAAATCCCTAAGCCCTAAGCCATTTCCCAAACCTCCCCATTTGCATTAATAGATTTGCGCCCAATCGGTGAGATGGTCCATCGCCAGCTACGAGGAGGAGACCCACAACTGCTACGCCTTTGTCCTGGCCTTCCTGCAGGCCCTCGGGCACGCCCCCTTAAGCGAGGCGGCCCGCAGCAAGACCGCCTTCTGTGAACAGTGCATCGTTCCAAGAACAACAACGGCCGGCAAGTACATTTCGCTGTACCGCAAACTCCGTCGATCCGGGGTCTACGTCCATCGCCAGCATCCCAAGAGCCGGACAAAGCCGAACCGAAGGCCCACATCCTCCTCTGGATCCTTGGGCTCGACAAATTCCTATTCCTCGGATGTTGCATCCAAGGGTTACTCTGGCGGCGGTGTGGCAGGCCTCGGTGTTCGGACACGGCCCACCCTCTGCACCATCGAGGAGTAATTAATGCAAAGGTCCTGTGCACCAGCAGGATTCATGGTATTATGTGCATATTGCCATTGTATGAAAGGGTATTCATGCAACTTTGGCTTGAATTATTTTCCTAAAGCATCAAGCTCCATATGATCTTAAATTTAAAGTACGTGATGTTAGCTCAAATATATAAAATATTACATAAATACATATAAAATATGGTTTTAGTTCTTTGGAAGAAGAAAAGGTAATCGAGGACTTTTAAAACAGGTTTGTTTGATATTTTAAATTATTTAAATAAAATATTTATCACAATTTTATTATGCATATTGTGGATGGTTATATAGATATTAATAAAATGTTATTTTTAATGGGAATGTTTGGTTTTGTTCTTAGGTTTCGAATTTCTGTTATTCTTTGGAATGTTATTATCATGCAGCAGCTTAACGACTTCGAGGGGAAACATTCTGTTGGAACATATTGTTATAGTTTCCAGGAGGATTATAGTTGCAGACCACAAATATGGTATTTCCTCTAAAGAAATGTCAGAGTTAGTTTTTACTTTGGTCAAGATGAGAATTGCATTCATTACCTTCTGGCAAACCCAACTCCCAGTTCAGTGGAATCCTTCCACACCACCTGGGTAAAGTGTCCAGTGTTCATCTGGAATGAAGGATAGTTCCAGTTGTATTGTTGGATTTCCTCGTACCAGGATCTAACAGCATCACTCCCCTCCAGATTTCCACCAGAGGCCATGTAGATATTTTCGCCATAGCCACTATTCGGTCGATGTTGCATGCAATTTCTTGCCAATAGATACTTCAAAGAAATAAATTTTAATATGAGGAATAGTATAATTTTATTATGTTTCTTACGTTAGCCCATTCGGTGGCCAATTGATTTAGTTTGGGGCTCAGTCTTAAAGGCTGGGCACCGTGCATGGCACGATATTTATTGTGAGCATCAAGCACTTCTTTTTCAAACTGAAATTTAAAAAGGGAATATTTGCTTAATTTGTGTAAATATTTAAAACTAATATCCAACAAAACAAATGACGTAGCAATAGAACTTCAAGATAACCATTAATATGGCACTTTAAATAGAAATGTGAATATCCACAACATTTTAGTCAAAGATTAGAGTTTTAAATATATTGTACAATTTTCTTACTTTTTGAACACTCATTCTGGGATTTTCCTTTTTTATTTTCTCTCTTACGCTTGATTGAAAATTTTTAATGATTTTTAGCTATAACTCGTTTAAGTTTTAGCTTATTTTAGTTATAATTTTTTTAAACACTTTCCGCAGCAGCTGCCAGTAAGAACTGAGTGCTTCTGAGGCCAC
This sequence comes from Drosophila bipectinata, assembly GCF_030179905.1. Classification (NCBI taxonomy): domain Eukaryota; kingdom Metazoa; phylum Arthropoda; class Insecta; order Diptera; family Drosophilidae; genus Drosophila; species Drosophila bipectinata. The sequence goes on along the minus strand of NC_091736.1, from coordinate 15,405,786 downwards.
AGCCTGGGCTTTTATGAGACCAGCCCCTATTGCTTATCAGTTGAAATGACTTTACTTTTCAAAACTGTCGCAATTCTGGACTTCCGACAAAGGCTGACTAATCGTCTCGGTTGACAAGCCGACAATTGTGGAACAATTTAAAAAGAGACTTAATGGAAAGGGAATCATTGTAAGATCTATAAAAGTGGTAAATATTATTGCAAAGATTACTTGGCTATGTAAATAGTGTATCATTAATATAGGGACAGGAGATTTTGTGTCGTGGCTCAATGCTCAATGTTCTTTCCCATGATTCACTGAAAAAGCCCTAACTATATTTATTCATTTTAATTATTAGTAATCATATACAAATAAATATTTAGTTAATCCTTTAAAACCAAAAGCTTAACTTTTAAAGAAGCCATTATGCATTTAAATGCAAAATGGAAACAAAAGGAGTTCGATTCTTTTTAATAGATTTTAAATGGAGTTTCCTTGAAGGTTTATTCGCGATTCAGCTGCCTCAACTGCCTCGTCCAGATCCCAGATTCCTTGCGTCCTCGGCTTTTGTGGCTGCCACTCGCGCCTGCCTCATTAATGAACGCAATATCCCAGACAGGAGGAAAGGAGGCGATCCGGGGAAGTGACAGGAAACGGGGACACGGGCACTGGTGTAAGGATAAAATGGATGGGGGGCTCTTGGTTATGCAAAACTGTCATGAATCGGGAAAATGTAATTACATTCTCGTTGATGAAGTTGATGAGAAGGCGGCAGGCGACAGGCGGTAAGCAGCAGTCGGCTGGCAGCCTCGACATTTCATCTTGGATAGAGCGCAATACGTGCATATAAATTGTATAATGTCACCTTGGTCTCGGCCAACTTTGGCGACACGTAATTTCGAAGCAAATAAGTTTTGCCCCGTCTTAGGGCCAAAGTTTTGTTCAGCACCACCACCACCCACACGCACCCATTACACCATCCACTTCCTAATCATGTTGTTGTTTAGTCACCGGGGAACTGGATCAGGTATCGTTATTGAATTCAACAGTTGAGGCGGTTCCGGGGGCGACTGCAATCATTAAGTCAACAGCTCAAAATGATAATAGCCGGGCTGAAACTTTTCAATTTGTGCAGTCAACAAAATCGAGAGTTATTTAAGATGTAATTAATCAGAAAAAATAATATAAAACTTTGTATGGGTTACCATTTTATTTTCACTTTTTGTTGCAGCCTTTCATTATCATCGACTCTTTTTGGCAAGACTGTTAAAATTTGTATCCATAATAATATGCCTATTCAAATAATTTGTGAAGCAATTGTATACTGAAATTCCATCACGTTCACATAAGCAAATATGTATAATACTTACAATTGAAAAACAGTCGCCGTTCCATCTACAACGCATTGACTCATTTTTGGATTTTAAAGTAGAGCACTTACTGCCTTGATCTCAAGGTCTAATGACAATAGGTACATATGTATACTTATCCCAAAGTCAAAAGTCTCTTTGACTTTGGGTGCTATTTAGCTAAAAATTCGGCAGTAATTTTTTGATCCTATCTTGTACGGATGTTATGACCATCCCTTGAACGAGTCCGCCTATAGGCTTGGGTCTGCCAGAGAAAAAGAAAATGAAAGAAGTTTGCTTATGTATATACAACGTATGACAACAAGAAAAATGTAGGCCACCAAATGATTTTGGGTTTGCAAAAAAAAACTATATTTTTTATAAATCTTTGTTTAAGTACGAAATTCTTAATTTTTCCCTGAGTGTACTTTTGCTGATAATATGTTTGATTTTTTTCCTGACGTACTGTCTTGCGAGGTATTATAATTTCGACTTTGATTTGTCAGCATGTACTTTATTGTTTGGTATTTTTCCCATTAGTCAAGACCCCGATAAACTGATTTTTGATTTTTGAACGGAAGTACGAAAATTTATCGAAAACACCTTGAAATTAGTAAGTGGGTGGGTGTGTCTAATGTGGTAGCAAAATTTCTACATGAGTCAGGCCCCCTGTAGAATCGATTGATTGAAAAGACTGGCGCCATTTAGCAGCTTAGTTTGTCTGGGTTATGCTTGTTATCTAATTAAAATTTATAAATAGACATTCAACATAAATTCGTAAGAGAAAGAAAAACGTGTCAAAACAGCCTGGTGCTGGGGGCTGTTGAAAAATCAAATTGAAAGCCCAACTAGAAGGGACCTTGAGGGGCATTTAAAAGCGAAATTCCATTTCGTTTCAACCCCTCGCTCGCTCAGCACTTTTTGCATTTTCTGCATTCCTTTTGTATTTGGCTTGGCATTTTGCAATTTGGCGAACTTTGTACCCGAGTGGCGCCCGAGATTTGACCAAGTTGGCGAACAGTTTAGAGCCGGCGTCATGGTAATGATGTGGATGCCTTTCTATGGCTGCACCACCAAACCAATCTACTTTTTATTTTCCTCGCCCTACCCAGTCTCTTTCTAACCCGAAACCCTAGCTCCATTTGACACGTTTCCAGCATTGAAAATCTCAACTAATGTCAAACGCTTTGTTGTCGGGAAGAATGGGGATAACGTTGGACCCACTTAAGTTAGTAGTTGAACATTTATCAAACGGATGTATTAATAACAAGAAGTGCATTTCCTTTGTTATTCATGTTGCAATCGATTTTGTTTTCTAAGGGATTCCCATTGCAGCTTTCGAGTAATCCCTTGACAAGCAAACACTCTGCTTAGAAATTTTCAAAAGATAAGGTTTATTTGAGTCCCCCATCGTTATCGGGTGAAAAGCAAATATTAACAAGCCATTGACGATTTAATTTGATTTGTTATGAACAATACGAACTGATAGCACCTGAATTCATTCATACAACGAACTCAGCTTATTTACTATTAACATTACTCACACTTATCGCTATATTTTATTGCACGTGACTAAACTTTGATTTTATAAAGACCTAATTAGTTGAACAAGTTTTTTTTAAAAAGAAAATTAAGTAAGGCACTTATAAAGTGAAATTTCAGTTTAATGACAATGACCACTTATCTAGGAAAGTTCAAGTTTATTTTGTTAGATTTGTTATCGCTTAAACAAATGTTTATTTATAGTTAAATCCTCGTTATCGGTCTGTCAAAAACATATCAGTCAAGGGCAAGGCGTGGGGCTTTTTTAGACACATTTTTTTTTTTGTATGCAAAGTTATTTTTTTTTGTTTTCACGGTAATACTATTTTGATAAAATGTTGAAAAAATGAAAATTTTATGCTCACTTTTTAGTCGATATTCTAAGCAATTAGTATTCGATCATATGTACCATTTTTAAATCAGGGATTTAATTTCCTCCAAGAATTTCCTCGAAGTACCAGAATCCTGGTACTTCATCGTCGTGACATCTTAGACACCAAGGAGATGCAGCAGCTGCATTAGTCCTACAGGAGTCCTACAGGACCTACAAGGTGTAATGGAATTAAGTGTTTTATTGTAATTAAACATTATGTTGCTTCAATAGGCATAGAACTGATAAGTTCTATAAGATTCAATAATCTATATCTAAAGAATATATAATGTTGATATTGGCTTACAAACACCATCTTTTATAATATAAAATTTATATAAAGAAACCAAGAAACTGTTTTTAAAACGAATATATCTTTCATCAAGATTCCTGATCTATTCCAAAACGTTTGAGGAAAGGAAACCTGTAACGTTTATTTTTCATCTGCCCTCTCTTTTTATCTACACTCATCCATCTCTTTCTTCCTTTGCACACTTAACTCTCAACACGGCGACCAGAGGAGGCGCATAAAAAATGTATTCACACAAATTTCTTGTGTCAACTTGAAGTTTTTAGCGAATTAGCAATTTGTGCAGTGGTCACAGTGGAAATTTTATACCAAATTGCAAATTCGTGTTGACTTTGTTTCAGTAAATTTTCCACCTCGTTTTTTTCGCTTGTCTTTTTCTTTTTTTTTCGTTTTTAACTTTCTTTTTGGCCATCTCTCTTTCGGCCGAAGGGCCTGGCTGTGTGTTGACTTAATGGAAGTGCAAATAAAAAGTGAAGTTTAAGCGGATATACATAGCTGGCTCTGCTTTTAACTGATAAGTTCTATAAGACTTAAACTATAAGACAATATAGTTCAAGCTCAGCTTCAGTATTAATTGTCAACTCATCTGTCTTCATTTGTCGGTTGTGTGAAAATCTGTTGAAATGCCATGCATATTAAGTGGGAAATTTATAAAAACACATAACGATAAATGATGTCATTTAATTGTCACTGAATTCTGGCACTGACAGCCGTTGGCATTTTCCGATGTTATTTTGAAAGATTTATTGATATTAATCGTGTTGAAAATTCTCAAATATACTTGTAGTATTCAAATTTTTGTGTTAATTTATATTTTTTATACCCTTGCAGACGGTATTTTAGTTTTGGTCAAAAGTGTGCAAGGCAGTGAAGGAGACATCTCCGACCTTATAAAGTATATATATTCTTGATCAGGATCACCTCCTGAGTTGATATGAGCATGTCCGTCTGTCCGTCTGTCTGTCCGTCTGTCTGTCCGTCTGTCTGTCTGTTTCTACGCGAACTAGTCTCTCAGTTTTAAAGCTATCGTCTTGAAACTTTGCACACACCCTTCTTTCCTTTGCACGCAGTATATAAGTCGGAACGGCCGGGATCGGCCGACTATATCCTATAGCTGCCATATAACTGATTGATCAGAATTGGTATTACTTTGGTGTTTTTAGAGTTAGAGAGTTCAAATTTGACAAGCTATTTTTGGCAAAACATGTCATTACGACATGCCAAATTTCATAAGGATCGGCCGACTATATCCTATAGCTGCCATATAACTAAACGATCGGAAATGGTTTTTGGTAGAAATACCAACTTTGGTATTGTTAAAGATAGAAGTTTGGGACTTGTTTTACATTTTTTTATTATAATAAATTGGGCTATATTATCATGTTCTCATTAGGATCGGCCAACTATATCCGATGTTTGCGATATATATCCGGTTTTAACTGCAAGGCTCCGTCCGAAGTTAGCTTTCCTTTCTTGTGTTTTTTTTATACCCTTGCAGAGGGTATTATAATTTTGTCCAAAAGTGTGCAACGCAGTGAAGGAGACATCTCCGACCCTATAAAGTATATATATTCTTGATCAGGATCACCTCCTGAGTTGATATGAGCATGTCCGTCTGTCCGTCTGTCTGTCTGTTTCTACGCGAACTAGTCTCTCAGTTTTAAAGCTATCGACTTGAAACTTTGCACACACCCTTCTTTCCTTTGCACGCAGTATATAAGTCGGAACGGCCGGGATCGGCCGACTATATCCTATAGCTGCCATATAACTGATTGATCGGAAATGGTATAACTTTGGTGTTTTTAGAGTTAGAGAGTTCAAATTTGACATGAGAGCTATTTTTGGCATAACATTACGACATGCGAATTTCATAAGGATCGGCCGACTATATCTTATAGCTGCCATATAACTGAACGATCGGAAATGACCCAACTTTTTGTGTTTTTGAAGATAGAAAGCTGGCACTTGGTACACATTCTATTTTTGGTCAGTTAATCCGATCTACCAAATTTCATAACGATCGGCTGACTATATCTTATAGCTGCCATATAACTGAACGATCGGAAATGGTTTTTGGTAGAAATACCAACTTTGGTATTTTTGAAGATAGAAGCTTGAGACTTTTTTTAGATTTTGTATTGTAATAAATTGGATTATATATTCATATTCCCATAAGGATCGGCCAACTATATCCGATGTTTGCGATATATATCCGGTTTAAACTGCAAGGGTATATAAACTTCGGCTCCGCCCGAAGTTAGCTTTCCTTTCTTGTTTTTTTTTACATTTTTATACCCTTGCAGAGGGTATTAACATTTTGGTTAAAGCCGGGTATCTTTTTTGAAATTCACACTATATGGAATTGGTCTGTTACTTATATTCCTATAAGGATTGGTCAACTATATCCTATATTTGGGATATTCGTATGTAAGTGTATTCCTGATTCTTTAAATGTTCTTAATTAACTGAATTTGTGTGTAATTTATAAAGAAAACATGTGTTTTTTATAAATTATAAATCTCAAAATGTAAACACTCCTATTTTCATAGCCTACTGTTAAGGGCGCCTAGAAGTCAAATAGCAATAAAGAATAAAATTTTAAAATTCTATTGCGTATGATTTAATTTTAAAAAATAATTTAATTTGGCAACTATTTCATAAAAATGTAAAAATAAATTAATTAAAAAATAGCGCCCTCCTCCTCGATTCTCATAGGTTGCACTTAAGCAGGCCCAAAAATGCGGAAAATTAGTTTTTTTTTTTTAATTTTTTTTGTTGTCTTCTTCTATGCTTTTTTTGTTGTAATTGTAATTATTTATGTTTTTGTTTGTTGTGGTTTCCTGTTGTTGTAATATGTTTGTTGTTGTAATATTATTGTTGTTGTAATATTATTGTTGTTGTAATATTATTGTTGTTGTAATATTATTGTTGTTGTAATATAATTGTTGTTGTAATATGTTTGTTGTTGTCGTAGTTTTTGTTGTTGTTGTAGTTTTTGTTGTTGTAATTTTTGTTGTTGTAGTTTTTGCTGTTGTTGTAGTTTTTGTTGTTGTTGTTGTAATTTTTGTTGTTGTAATTTTTTTTTGTAATATTTTTTTTGTAATTTTTTTTGTTGTAATTTATCTTTGTTGTAATTTTTATTTGTTGTTTTTTTTTATTTTGTTGTATTGTAATTTATGTTGTAGTTTACATTTTGTTTTTGTAGATATGTTGTTTCAATTTGTATTATTGTAATTTTTGTTGTAATTTGGTTTTGTTACAACTTTCTTTCTTTTAATTTTTTTCATATCCGACTATATCTTAGCTGCCATAAATACAAGTGATTAATGGTAAATGCCATAACTTTGGACTTGTTTATTTTTATACCCTTGCAGAGGGTATTATAATTTTGTCCAAAAGTGTGCAACGCAGTGAAGGAGACATCTCCGACCCTATAAAGTATATATATTCTTGATCAGGATCACCTCCTGAGTTGATATGAGCATGTCCGTCTGTCCGTCTGTCTGTCTGTCTGTTTCTACGCGAACTAGTCTCTCAGTTTTAAAGCTATCGTCTTGAAACTTTGCACACACCCTTCTTTCCTTTGCACGCAGTATATAAGTCGGAACGGCCGGGATCGGCCGACTATATCCTATAGCTGCCATATAACTGATTGATCGGAAATGGTATAACTTTGGTGTTTTTAGAGTTAGAGAGTTCAAATTTGACATGAGAGCTATTTTTGGCAAAATAATACGACATGCCAAATTTCATAAGGATCGACCGACCATATCCTATAGCTGCCATATAACTGAACGATCGGAAATGACCCAACTTTTTGTGTTTTTGAAGATAGAAAGCTGGAATTTAGTACAGACTCTATTTTTGGTGGGTTGATCCAACCTACCAAATTTCATTAGGATCGGAAACGACCCAACTTTTGTGTTTTTGAAGATAGAAAGCTGGAACTTGGTACAGATTATATTTTGATCCATCCTACCAAATTTCATAAGGATCGGCCAACTATATCCGATGTTTGCGATATATATCCGGTTTTAGCTGCAAGGGTATATAATCTTCGGCTCCGCCCGAAGTTAGCTTTCCTTTCTTGTTTTTTCAAAATTAGAATTTTAAGAAATCATTTTTATAACTAAGCTCCTCTGTCCAACTATAACCGATATTTACAGTATATATCCCATCCTATATTATCTTATTTCAAGTTACTGCAAGGGTATATCAACTTCGTTTCAAAATATTTATTCCTTTCTTGTTTTTCCTCGTTTTTAAACTAAAATTTATCGCTCTGCACTTCACGGCCTTCGCTTTTACGCGTGAAATTGTAATAATTAAAGAAGAGAGTGCCGGGAAATTGAAAAACCATTACTTTTGCCACCACCATTTCTGCCCACCCCATGGATTTTCCATATTTTGAAGGGGACCTTCCATGAAAATTTGACAAAAAATCTAAAAAATATGATGTCCTCAGATTTTGATGCAGTTTTGTGGAGAATCCACATTCTCAGTGGGTCATACTGCCCACCCCATGCATTTTTCACTTTTTGAAGGGGATTCTCCATAAAATTTGACAAAAAATCTAAAAAATATGATGTCCTCAGATTTTGATGGGGGAAGGGGACCTTCCATAAAATTTGACGAAAAATCTAAAAAATATGATGTCCTCAGATTTTGATGCTGTTTAGTGGAGAATCGATCCATGATTCGTTTAAGGTACTCCGCTTAAGAATCGGAAGAATATTCGCAGAGATATGGCCTTCTCAGTGGGTCATGCTGCCCACCCTATGCATTTTCCACATTTTGAAGGGGACCTTCCTTAAAATTTTACGAAAAATCGAACAAATATGATGTCTTCAGATTTTGATGCAGTTGGCCTCTTAGTCGCTGTGTCATAGTTTTGTGTTCGGCGGAGATATGAATGAAAGCGACGTTTAAGCTGAACTATTTTCCAGATTTGTATTAAAATTTCCATTAGAAAATGTCTTAAACATGTCGAAATGTAACCAATATTGCACTTCCATGCCCCAACTGTACGGATATGATGTGTATCTTGCCCATATCATGAGCCACAAATTGCAGCTGCTGCTATTTAGTGCCGCAACTTTCGGGTCTGCAGCTCGACTCGAGTTGAAATGAGCCAACAACTTGCCATGGACAAACACACGTTAGAGGCCAGAGGGTCCTTACGAAAATGTCTAGATGGAGTGTAGTGGAGTGGAGATGTTGAAACATGTTGCAATAAAACTAAATCGAATTCAAACACAAAGTTCATTTACAGTTCATCAAGTCAAGGCGGGGTAAGGGTAAAAGGCAAACAAAATGTGGCTCTCGGCTACCGGAATACTTTCGGGCAAAACTTCTAAACTTGGCTTTTATGCTAAATTAAATGTGCTTCGGGTCGGTGTTGAGCCACTCAACTGGATACTGCCATGAGAACCGAACTCTGAGGCGTTTATATGTTAAATTGATTTGCCAAAATAAGAGTTCAGGTGAAACTTGCATCCGGAAAGTCAAAATAGTTTTCGACCATTTACCCATTAGCACTATAATGGGCCATTGATACCCACCACATATACAATATTGCGGGCTAAATATCTTTTACCAAAAACTGAAAGCATCTGCGGTTTGGCATTGTCGACGCCAATTTTCCGGTTATCTGGGTGACACACAAAACTTTTTGCGGAAAAATCAACCGAAAATACCGCGGAAAATGGTCATTGATTTCGATTAATTTTCGATGGCTTTTTTGGTCGATTTTTCAACCTCTGACGCTCTTTTTAGAACCAAAAATTTGCTAATTGTGTATGTAAAACGAATCAGTTTTTTTTTTTTAGAATTGCGGTCTCCACATCCCTGATGTTATGCATTAAATAAATTTGCTGATAATTTGATTTTCCGCAAAAACAGTTCGCCACGTGTTTAGCATACTTTTGTGGATGGCCGACAAGTTGAACGGAAAATATGGCCAACAAGCATTATTTTGTGCAGCTGCTGAGAGTGCACAACTGCCATAAAAAGGAGTTAGTCGAAAGCTTTTGACCATTAAGCGATTTATTCAGGATTAGATTGAAAGGCTACTACGTCTGACTTATTTCCAATCGACTGGAGACTTCGAATCTTTTCAAGTTTTTAAGTAAATGGTTGAGAAATTCCCGCAACAAAAAGTTATTGAAGGGGATACATGTTTCTATGATTAAAATATTTTAAATACATTATTAAATTTAAGTATCCTCGACTTTATATTTTTTAAATTTTATATTTGGTTAAAACTACAACAGACACGTTGGATTTGTTATGTCTCGAATGAGACTAAGTAAGTACATACTTGCCATTGATAATGTGTACTTAAGTATTCCCAACGACATCCGCACCACACTTGATTTTGGTTTTCGCCGTAATTTGCGTGCTAATTTCCTGCTCCAGGCTTCGCCTGACATTTCCACCAACGACGGGGATTTGCATATCTTTTCAGCCGCAGCATGTGGAATGCAAGAGGGTCCTCTTACCGAAAATCCTTTTTCCCCGCCTGCCCTCGCTTCATACTAAGCTCATCCTGTATCCTGCTCGACTGTTACCAAAGCTTGGTGATGAATCCACTTCATATCATCTATACGTTTTGACAGCTGCTTCTGGGGTTTTTGGCCACCGCTGCTTTTGCGGTTTCTAAGTTTGGCTTTTGACTCGAACAGACATTCGGTCTCGAAATTACCATGGTCCGGATAGTCAGGGAGACTGGCTGTAGTTATAGCCCGACTTGTGGGTAGCTAAGGAATTTTCATCGCTTAATTGACATGCTTGCTGGAAAAGTGATTAGGTTAAAGTTTAAAGACTTTTAGGCTTAAAGATGGAAACGTAAACCTGGTATCTTCTATTATATCATTATTCGAAGAATCAGATATAAAGTATATGTAATATGAAATTAAAAAGCGGTACGGGAAAATGATCAGACTTACTATCTGGGACACTCCACGTGCCGAAAAGTAATCTTTAGCTCCAATTTCGTTTTGCTTTCTTACTTTATAAGAAAATATTTCTAGCTCCAAGGATCTAGTACACAGCAAATTACTCAGGCAGAAATTTATGGCGGCGGTACTTGTGTACCGTCGGAACTAAGACGGATCCGATTGCGAATCGTGAAGTTTCCCACGCAGAGGCCAAGAAGTACTCAGAAGAGCACGGCTTCCTTTTCTGGGAGACCTCATCTAAAGGTGATGTTAGAAGACGGAACTATTTGCATGAAATCTGTGAGTATTGGTAATGTTTTTAAGTTATAAAAAACCATTAATGGTTGACTTTCTGTATTAAAAATTATACGTTCAGGGTATGAGGAACTACATAATGTTTGTGCTAAAAATAATAAATAAATAAATCAGTCAATCGACTTTGATTGAGCCAACTTCGCTTCTAGCATATCTACATGGCAACATCATGACTCAATTTAATTGGAAGCCAACACAAACTGTTACCCTTTTGACATTTAATTAATATGCAAATGACGGCGAAGGGCTCGGAATTCCATTCGCAGCATCTCTCTCAGCATATGCGATGGCCATTTGCTTGGCCTGCGCCAAGGATCATAGGACTCGCTGGCAGAGTAAACAGAAAGGAGCAGGAATTAGAGAGGCAGCTTAGTCATTCCGCCAACGTCGCAGATTTTGTGCATGGTGGTATGGCTATGGGAGGGAAAAAACAGGGCGTATCCTTGATATCATGTGCGGTGTCCCATAGGAATGCCCGCTTGGAATTTACGAGTCGCTCGAGATTAGTTTTCCCTATGGGTGTTTTGCCTTAATTGCGCCCATAGACTTTGGAGAGGGGCGTGGCCGAGTGTCGCCGCGTCAGCAAACAAGGCATGCCACATACGCCGCTGCCGCCGGCACAAGATGCCCCAAGATTGGTGTCGCTGCATTGTAAATATTGCATTGGGGCAAGCTCAAATAAACACACTTATCGCATCGAACAGGGAGTCGTAAATATATATATACATAGAGACATATGTGTGTGGTGTTGTTCCACCGGTTTATATCTTATTTATTTCAATTTTTTGCACATTTGTTGTCGCGCAACGCGTGTGTATCGAGTGTTGTATGGTGTGTATGTTGTTTGGCTGGCACATTTTATTCGAATATTTTCATTCGTCTCTGCCACCACGTTTTATCATCCGTTGGGATGCAATTTAAAATATTGCACGGACACAAGTCCTTTCGGGTCCTTTTCGCAGCTCAATTTATTTTTCTGTTTTTCACTCGTTTATATACATTCGTTTTTTATTTTTTGCCGGTCCTCACCATTGACGTGGCCGTTGAGTTGAGTGATTGCAATAAATTATTACTGAAAGTTTATCACGACCAATGGAGCAGAGCTTGCAGCATACTGCGTTCCTTGCAGTCAAGGAGTCCAATTCAAGAAGAATTGCCACTTTTTGATGTTAAAAGATTGAAACTAAAACGTGACGTTTTCAGCGATATTAGTTATACATCGGATGTATTTTTATTTCAAGGTGCTTTTACAAAATGGTTTTTGGTAAATTAGTTCTAACGTGACTCAATTTTTTTAAGTATGTGGTTATCCTTGTCCTTGGATCTCCTACGTCTCTTGCGCTGATTTTGCTTCTTCCAACTTAAAACCCTCTCGCGCTGTTCTATCACGATCGACAAGGCACTCTCTGAGAGTAGGTCGTCCCTTGATAAAAAAAATCGCAGGATATCAATCATCTCGAAGCCCATGAAGAGAGCACAGAACTCCAAAGCAAGTAGGATAAAGGACGCCGAATTATCCTGAATTAGCTTGACCAGCCAGTCTCGTTCCCCGGGCCCATGATGCCATGCCATATTAACGAAGTGATGAACAATTATGCTGAGGGGAAACCACGCAATGAGCAACAGGACTTGGACCGTTACGCAGAGGGTCAGGAACTGCATAATCTTCACCCGAACATCGCCGCAATGTCGATCGTAATCCCAACTTTGGCAATGGATTTTCAAGAAAGCCATCAAGATGAGATATATAAACACAGTCGACTCCTTGGTGGCCTCGATGGGATTGTAGAAGAGATTCGTCTGATGGCAAAGAATGGAAGTGATCAATGCACAGATATAGACTTTCTCCATGTTGTCGATCTTTAAATAATTCTATTATAAATGTTTAAAAGCTAACTAAAATTTTTATCACAACTGAGCATGTGGAGATCTTCCTAAAAATGGAGTTGTGTTTGTGGCGATTTGTTTTAAATTGTTTTCATCGCCTACTATTTTTAGAATTTAAGGTCGATAATTAATCGGGTAATTTTTATAAAAGAAGTTAGATTTTTCAATAAAAACGGTGCCTTAAATCTCAGCAGGCGGTGCTACGGAGTTCACCTTGGACAACATTGTGACAATTTTTTTTCACATTCTTACTGAATTTGAGAGCTGTAAGACCACTTCGGAATTTTAATAATTTGTTATTTAATTTCATTGGAAAAATGTTGAGAAACAAGCCGCTGCTATCTCATGTAAGTTATTTGATTTTTATTTTTTTTTGAATATTTGGTTCTGATCGGATTCGATTTTGGTAGAGATTACCGCAAGCCGGAGGATTTTCACGCGATTTTCGTGAAAGCCTGGGAATTGAACCCTTGGTTAGGCGGCCCGTTAACGAGAACTACAGCGACTGGAATGGTGGGCCTCGCAATTGGAATGGCGGTAACGGTGGTGGGCAGGATATTCGTCCAGCCGGCACCCCACCGCCGCCTCAAAATCTGGAATGGAATAGTCCCAGTCCTCGGCGTAATGTCTCTCCGATGGGACCACGTCGACGTGACGATTCGCCGGTTGGTAATTCGAATTCCACGATGAATATGATGGGATACCGCAACTTTAGCTATTCCCAAAATATGTGCATGGATGGGGAGCCGGATCGCTACATGCCTAATGACAATGTGGATGTGGTGCGGATCTATCCACAAGAGCCGCAGGATTTCCGCTACTTGATGCCCCAGGAGCCCTATCCGAGAAATAAGCAAAACTTCGACGGAGCTCGTGAGCAGAGCTTCGGATACCATAGCTTCGATGGATATCGTCGACCCGATTCGTCCTTCGAAAACCGGAATGACTGTTCGATCGAGATCCATGAACAATCCGGGGAGAAGGATTATGGTCACTGGCAGTCATTTGACGGCGGGAACGAGCTAGTGATCAAAAAGAAACGCGAGGGGGAGCCACCCGCCGCCTTGGGTCCGCCGTCGGTCAAGCGCATGCGTCCGGAGGTTTCCGACATGGTGTTCATCATCGGTGGCTACAAGCTGCCGTACGTTACTCTTTCCATCGAGGCCCTGCCCCAGCCGGAAAACAAGTCGTATGCGGTCAGATTTTTCAAGAAGACCCCCAACTATCGCATCCATCCGAAGACCAAGGATACGAATGTTTACCGGGTGTACGATGAAATGTTGGAGCGTTTTGATTTTGGGAACGAGGAGGAGGCCGGACGTTTGGGGGACGTTTCCCACGCGGGGTTTAATCCCACCCGTTTCCATGACAGTCTCAGCAAGGAGTGGACCAAGATCTACCGTGGACGCAACTATCGCAGCTGGGAGGGCTGGTGGAAGGATTTCCGCAACATCGATGTGGATATTTTCGCTCAGCTCGACAAGTTCGAGGACTTCAATGTCAAGTACAACTTTATGCCTCCGGCGGGACCTTTAGACGTATCAGATATAATCAAGAATACTTACATAGCCCTGTCCAAGAATCGCAACAACTACTCCGGGAACATGCGCCAAATGTACAACATCATGAACCCTGGAATCTTGATGAGTCTTCCCATGGAAGCTATTGGTCAGCTTGAGGACTATATTCGCAATGTGCCTAACCACTTGTGGGTGTACAAGATGCGCAGCATGATCTATACCTGGTACAACTACAGCCAGGTGATCCTCAACAACAAGGATGCCACCGATAAGAAGACACAGTTCGTCACCAAGGAGTGGAAGAGTCCTGTCATCCACTGGATGGCCAAGCAGGCCTTCTTTGAGCTCAAGGCCATAAGCAAAATCGAATATCCTGATTACAAGATGGTGTATGGAAAAGGCAACAAATCGGTCAAGAAATAAATTGGCTCTAATCCAAATGTTTAGTAGGCGCTTAGGAGAACCAAGGATCAAAGAATCTTCATTTAATATCTTTATCGCAGAAAAACTGTCTACTAAATGAGCTTTTTAAGAAATTCATTAAACTAGAAAGCTGTTAAATAAATATTACTGTATCAGCACAAATCCTAAATCCTTTCTGGTTGACTAATTTTCTAAATATGATTAAAGAGGTAAGCATTATCTGACTTATAATTGTTTCATAGTTTGATTAATTTTATTTAAGAAAAATGGTAAACAACATTTTTTATATTAAACCAAAATGCCAAGTTCCTATTCCCTGCTAAGCTACTTATTTCAAGTGAATCCATATTCCGAAACCTGGCGCAATTTATTCAGCTCCACTTGCATAAAGTTGTTTAATTTGTTATCCCCAAAGTGCACCTGAGACTCTTGGCTAAAAGGAAAAGCCAAAAAAAGAAGAAAACGTAAGAAATAAACAAATATATGTATAAGGAAAATAAAAAAAAAGTAAAAATGAAAAACAGGCAAAGGCAAATGAATAAACCAACAGCAACGGAAAATGACGATACAAACCAAAGAAAAGCTACAAAAAAATGCAAAGCGCTACTGCATATTAATCCGACAGAGTATTTCACTCAGCCTCCAAGTATCACAGTACAGGGTGCTATGATTAAAAATGACAGTACAGGGACTACATTAAAAAATATATTGCAAGATGGGGTACTGAAATGGAGACTTTAGTTTGATATGAAGCTTTGAAATCTATATTAAAAAGATATTTCTTCATTATTGTATTATTTTTTTGTCTTCATGAACTATAGAATACACAATAAATATCTTTAGTTTTTTTTCCTGTGTAGGCAGGGCCATCAGGATACATTGGAAAAGGACACGCTGTCTGCGAGATGGGCGACCGCGAAAGACATTTATTGTATCCTTAGCGCGGCTGACAGACGCGTGCTGAGACGATGATGAATTTGCCGCCGCCGATGGCTGTGGCCCCGCCCCCAGGACCACGCCTACGGTGCCAGCCTCCCTCCCCATCACCCAGTCGAGGGTACAAAGTGAAAAACTCGGCTGGCGGGCCAACGAAGCGACAGAAATGACGACAGGCAGCCTTTGGGACGGACGACTAGCAGAGTGACGAAAAAAATGCAAATAAAATGCCGGCTTATTGAGTCAGTGGTGCCGCAATGAAAGGCGGTGGGGGATGGGTGGCAACCAGGACCCTTTTTGGTTGTTTGAAAAAGTTGAGTTCAAGGTTTTTTCCTTTTCTTCTATTTTATTCCCTCTTTGTTGACCTTTTTTTGCAGCTTTTCGTTAAATATGATAGAAGTTTTGCACTTTGATAAGCAAATGCTTTGGGTCTGGTGGGCATTAAAGTGGCCAAAAGGCGGGGTCGAGGTCGAAGGCGGGGGGTATAACGAATGAAAGTGGCCTGTAATCGGTGAAACGGGTAATACATAATTGAGTAAAAGAAAAAGCTCATAAAGACTCATTCCAATTGCCCAAGAAAGGAAAATATTTTTCAGTAAATTTATCAAGGTTGAAAAAAGTTTTATAAAACTTTTTAAATAATGAAAAAACTAAAGGAAATTCCTGAGTATAATATTTTTCTTCCATATTTTGCAAATGCAAATGGCCACCCTAAAAGTATGCAATGGCTTTCCGTTTCTTAATATTAGAAATCGATGATTTATTGAATGCCAATCTAACATTCATTTGTTTTAATGAATAATTATTTCCCTCGGCCTTCCTCCATATATTAACCTCTGCCATTTTAAAGCTTACATTATCTGGCAGGTGTTTTCCCATTTTCCATTTATCAAGATGAGATGGGTGCAAAATCCAAAAATATAAACTCGCCCACGCAATCACACACGCAAAACCGAAAAAGAGTGCGAGAAATGTAATAAAATACGAAAAGGAACAAATATGCAAAAATAAAAGGCGTCAGGTGCAGACAAACAGATTCACACCCGAAAGCCGGTGTATCACACTGGGATATCCTGTTTACGCATCCTTCAGTCCAGAGGCTGCTTACTTCGGGGCCCCGCGATATAATATTTAATTTAAAATTGTATCCTCCGGCAAGCTTTTTTTTTTGCTTATGACTTTGCGAAGGCAAGCGAGCGGCAAATGAAAAAGTGTCGCACTTTGCCAAGGAGTATTTTATTTAAGGACCTGTCTGTCGCTAAATCAGATTGCAATGAAGACGGCCAAAGGCAGGAAGCGATTTCCAAGGATTTGTGTTCCGCTGTCCCAGTATCCCCCAGTGACACTTTTCGCGCGAATGCCACTAAGTTTGGAAATTCATATGGAAAGGTTACGAAAACCTTCCGAGGCTTTAATGATTAAGTTTACTCAAAGGAAACCGATTCGATTAAGTCGGAGAGTCATGTTATATGTGTGTGAATTTATTTTTTTGCAAATATCTTTTAGAAGTACAACGTTTGCACATTCAGTTCATATACGGCAATTAATTAAAATTCAATTACCAACAAAACAGGCACGTACACAGCCACATCCACACAGCCATGCTCAATCATAATTTAAAATTTTTGGCCCAAAAACCGAAATTAACCAAAATGAAGAGCGTCAGGAGCAGGCAGGACAATGTCGACTGGTTACAATAATTATCATGTGTTTGCGGTGTTCCTTGCTAATTGGAAATTAAATCAGATTCTCATTAACTGAGAACCGGCCCCACACATAATTCATTTACTCAAATTTGCCACTTTGAATTGCACTTCTCCAGGATCCGTGTGCCGTGTTCATATATCCTGTGATATCATTATCACCTTGTGGAATTGCTGAAATATTTGCAGAAATATTTGCAAATATACCCAATAATTCAGCCATTAATAAATAGTTCTTTATGCAGGAAATGCGAGGTGACAAAACAGGGGAAATCCGACAGATGAATGATATTTGCGAAATAAAAAATCAATTAATTCGCCATTAATTACAGATTCATTACACAAGTCAAAAATCATATGAATATGAAATCCGTTTCCATCACTGTATTTGTACAGTCCAGTATGCCCTTAACGATTTAAAAATCAGAATTTAAAGTGAAGAGCCTTGCGAGACATTTAATTTCCTGAAAAAAACAAATTCCATGAATAGCTAACCATCGAGTAATGCGAAATACTAGACAAGCTGAAGGGCAAACAAACAAGTTTTCATAAATATCAAATTATATTGTTGCACATTTCACTTTTTCAGCAAAAATACTCGAATGCCAGGCATAAATCATCATCGGTGTTGTTAACCTGCCATGTAAAGTGAAGCTCGCTTTTTGTTTTGACATAACTTCTGCAATAACTAATAAAATGCGAATGTTTGCAGGTTGCATAAATTGCCAAAACATTTGTAAATATTTCAGTTGCATGCATATTCCTCCCCTCGTTTTTTTGGGGGATTTTTCGGACCAGCGAGAGAAAAGCTAAATATTTATTCAACAAATATGAAATAAAATGCATAGGCACTTTTCATACCCATCACATCATGGCCACCCATTCACAGCCCACTTAACGAAGTTTGTGAGAACATTTTCCGCATTTCGACTTCTCTGCTCTGGCATTGCATGACAAATTGCATTTGAGGTTTTTTTCACATGGACATTGATTTAATTACCGAATGAATTTCCGTTTTCCATCCTTCCGACAATGCCGAGAAGAAGTCCAGAAAGAAGTTTAATTTCCCTCAAGTCTGGTCTGTGAGGAATTTGCATATGCACCGAATCCGAATCCTTTTTATGACTGCCTGTCCGGTCGTCCGGCCGTCCCGGTGTACGGCTGTCTGCCTGGTTGAGTAATTTCATTATGAGTTTTAAGACTTTTAATTAATTTAAAAAGTGAACAATTTTACACTCTTTCATAACAACTCCGGCTGTCGACCGGCGGTCACCCAGACCCAGACCCAGTCCGGCTTTTGTCTGCCGCAGTCGACCCAAGCCGGAAGAGTGGCATAATTTCCGTACCGAACTTGATGCAAACATTTCATCTGCATTTCGAGTGGACCAGGACCAGGACCAGGAACCGGACCCTTACCCGGACCAGGCATCATTTCGGGCATCGACAGCATCAACATCAGCATTCAATTAATTTTCCGTACTTTTGCCTTCCACAAAAGCGAAACTTTTGCATTCCGACATCCGGCATTGTTGCCAACTTGAATGCTTATTTACGGACATAACAGTCGTAGAGCCCTGTTGTATGGCTCTCCGGCTCTGCGGATTATGCCCGGACATCATAAAACTTGTATCGACTCCTTAACTGGCAAATGAAAAGCCAAGCATCCCTGACAAAGCCCAATGAACATTTTTTGCTTACATTACATCATTCAGAAAGTTCGACTTTATTTATTCAAGTATTTTACAATTATAAGTATTCCAATTTTCACAAAAATATCTAAACATGCCATGACTATAATGCTAGTTTAGTTTGTTATCCCAATTATTTACAATTCAAAAACCTAAACACACTACACACTTTCCAACTTAAAGCTTTAAAGTTTAAACTCAAAAAAAAAAAATTAATATAATTTTCAAAAATGTCAGCCGAAGTGGAAGAGATGTTGAAACGTTTTCAGAACTTCAAGAACGTCGTAGGGATCATGGTGATCGACAACGATGGGATTCCCATAAAGACGACCATGGAGTACAACCTCACACTCCATTATGCGGCCGTGATGCAAACCCTGAGGGAGAAGGCCCAGCAGGTGGTCCTCGACCTGGACGCCACCAACGAATTCACATTCCTCCGTCTTCGAACACTAATGCACGAGGTGCTGCTCTGTCCTGAACAGGATTACTTCACCGTTGTCCTGCAACTTCCCTCTGACTAAATGAGAGACCATTTAGAGATCTCCGTTTTAATTCCGATCCAGTTTGCTGCAAAAAATGAATTACAATTAAATGAAATTTAAATGAGAGATATTTGGTTATTTAAATGGGTGATTAACATATTCACAATATTTTCGATTTCGTCATCCGGCGCATTCCATCATTAATGGCAGTCGGTGCTGGAAATTATTTGCTCTGGGGATTGGAATTGAATTGGAATGCCATTTGCGTGTGGCTTGCAGTCTTATTCAATATGCATCCTTTGCCATCCTTGCATATATGTGTGTGGGTATATATCCGTACCCCGTATCCTTTTTTTCTCCAGTCCCGGGCAAACTCATTTACAATAAATGAAGACTGACTGAGGCAGCCACGAAACAAATAAACTTTTTTGCGGCCCTTGCCAGGATGCCAGCATGCAAGGATGTAAGGATGGCAGAGTAGCCGAAAAAGGGTGAAGCCAGGAGGTGTATCAGGTCCTCCATTGGGTTTTGCTATTTTTCATTTAATTAAATATTTTACATGCAAAGTGCATTATGAGCATTGGGGGAGTCGATGCCACTACCTCGCCGATTCCGCCCTCTACCGATAACTTGGTAGAGTCGAAAGGACTCCCTGGGGCCAGGACATCGATGCCGATACCTCTATCCATCAGTGCCCTGCTGACGAGCTGTTCACTCGTGATAATTACAGAAACATCCGACTGCATCGGCAGCAAAATTGTTGCACGGGTCGAGAAATAGCATAAAGTTCGACTCCGGGACCTTAGCTGCCTTGCAGCAGTCAGGTGTCCTTAATGGTGTTGCAATGGTTGAGAGGAGTTGAACTGAAATTCATAGCTGAGTGACTTCGGGAAATGTTGAGCCAGGAGATTGGATGAAATCGAAAAAGTGCACAGCTCAGTTTTATTTTTGTTTGACTTTAAAATCTGCTATTGATAAGAGTTTTTATTTTATTTTAAAAGCTTTTTGAGACTCTTATCTCTTGTAGTATTTTTGGAGCTCTAGACCTTAACCCAAAGCTGATCTCATATACTATCAGTCAATCGTGACGGTAGCTAGGTGGGTCTTTAAAAGGCTGCAACGGTTCTGCAGGCTGATCAGTTTTTTTTTTTTAAAAATGGTGCGAACATCAAGTGTACTTTTGTGGCTCGGCTGCCTGTTCCTTTTGGGAATTCACACTGAAGCAGCAAGGATTCGAAAGGCTGCCAGTCCTGATGATCGAATCATTTTTAATCGCTTGGAGAATGCCCTAGACACTTCGGTGGATCCTCACGAAGACTTCCACAAATATGCCAGTGGTGGTTATGCCACTGGCGAGGAGGATTACAGTCCCTTTGTAGCCACCCAGCAGAAGATAGTGCCGCAGTTCCTGGAAATGTTGGAAAAACGGGAAAACAATTCGTACCAATCGGGCAGCCTGGATGATAAGGTGTCCCAGTTCTACAACTTCTGTCTTAACAACGGCAACGTTACCTTCTTGGATGTGGTCCAGCCGGATGTGAACCTGCCCTGGCCGTACAATGTAACCGAGGGTCAGGAGTGGCCCAAGAATCGGTTCCAGTGGCTCAGCACCCTCGCGAAACTACGTCGCTATGGTATGAAGAATGCCTTCTTTCGGTTGGACCTCAAATGGGATGCGGAGAGTTCCCTCTACCGGGTGGTGATCAAAAAGCAGCAGTTCGAAACCTCCAACGACTACATTCAACTTGATAGGAGTGATCTGATTGATATGGGATTCGACTACGCTCGAGCGGAACCACTGGACTTTGATATAGACGATCTTCAGGACGATATTAAGGCGCTGGTCAAGGAAACCGAAGATCCTGTGCCTGTGTTTTTAAGCCTACAGGAGCTGGAAAGCAAACATGGAGTCTCCCTCGGTTCGTACCTCGAGATTGTGTTTGGTCATCCGTTTTCTTCCAGCTTCCAGGTTGAGGTGGAAGATCTGGACTATCTGGTCAAGATATTCAAGCTGATAAATGACAAGGATCAGGAGGTGGTGGCCACTTATATGATGGATCGATTTATTGTGTTTATGCGGACATCGGCTCGTCTGGAAGGTGGAGGGGAACTGAAGAGCGTGTGCATCCAGATTTTGAGGACCTCCATGGAGTTTGCCAGCAATCTCCTGTTTGAGGAGAATATTCTGGGCGAGGAGAAGCTGAAAGAGTTCCAGAGCCAAATGGATCGTATATTTGCAGCGGTTCGGAAGCAGTTTAATCTTCGGCTGGACAGGAGCTCTGTGAATGCTTCCTTCACATCGTCGTTGCGGAAGAATCTCACCTCACTCAGCATAAATATTGGAAACATGCCTAAGGACCAGGATCATGCAAGCTTTGCCACAGACTTCTACTCGGATCTTCAAGTGACTAAAGACGACGAATTTGGAACATTTCATGTGAAAGCCCTGCAGTTGAGGGAAAGGAACTTGCTGAAGCGACTGGACAAGCCCGCATCCCCGTACCCATATCCTGAAGATCCTGAAAACCCCCTGGAAGTGGGAAGTGTTGTGAAAGGAACCGTCATCATTGTGCCATACAATGTCCTCGTAGAACCATTTTTTATGGTCAACTCACATGATGTTTTTAAGGTAATCAAAATCTTTTGTTTCATATTTTGAAAATCATTTTAACGATTTGTATATTTTTAGATGAGCACGCAAGGATTTTTCCTAGCAAGCCTGGTAGAAAAGGCTCTGTTTCCTGAGGATGTCAAAGGATATAATTGTCGGAAATACGACCAATTTCTGGCTATATTTGATGACCAAAATCTGTTGAAAAACAGATCCTCCTGCAACTACGATGATTACTTCAAAACTCTGAAGGAATTGGTTTTCCTTAACCTGGTCCACGAAGCCTATTTCTCCGAAGGATCAGGATTCAGTCAGGTGCAGCCCGCTTTCACCAAGATGTCCTTGGAGCAGCTCTTCTTCCTGAACTTTGTCCAGACCATATTTAACAATAATGTCTACTGGGAAAACGATGGAGTTGCCTACAATCCACTGCTTCAGCTGACAGCCTTTTCCAGGGCCTTCAATGTTTCATCATCCGTTTAAATTGACAAGGTTTTTGTATAAAAAATATCAAAAATCTATGGTATAAATATTCATAAATAAGAGAATAATAATTATGCTAAATGTTTTAAATCTCTAATCTGATGATTTATTTTGGGAGGTGTAGAGCTTGACCTATGCCTGATGTCATCTGCTATCAGTCACTTGCGGCTCTGGATTAGTCATAAAAAATATTGCAGGGTGATCAGTTTTTTTGCGGAGATGATACGAACATCAAGTATAATTCCATGGTTGGGATGCCTGTTAATTTTGGCGCTATCCGACGCAGCAAGAATACGAAAGGATCTAAACTCATCCAATTCTGATGACCGAATAATTTTCGGTCGATTACTGGCTGCCATGGACTCGTCGGCGAACCCTCTCGATGACTTCCACACATATTCAAGCGGGAATTACGGATCCTCGGGTAATGGTGTCAATAAGAATTATAGACTGCATGTGGCCACTCAGGAGAAGATCATTCCCAAGTTCCTGGCAGTGTTTCAAAAACTAAAAAACAGTTCCTATGAGTCCGGAAGCCTCGAGGAGAAAGTTTTCCGATTCTACAATTTGTGTGAAAAAGATGCGAGAATTTCCATCACGGATGTGCAGCCGGATGTAAATCTCTCATGGCCATTTAACACGACTGAAGGTAGTCAGTGGCCCAAGGAGCAGTTCCAGTGGATCAGAACTCTCGCACATTTGCGGCGCTACGGTATGAAAAACGCCATTTTCCGGATGAATCTCAAATGGGATGCGGAAAATTCCCTCTACCGTGTGGTAATCAAGAAGCCAAAGTTTGCCACACATAGTGACTATGTAGATCTCGAAAAAGAAGATTTGATTAAGATTGGATACAGGGACACTCGAGCGGAATCCTTGGAGCACGATATAGAGAGTCTTCAGAAGGATATTAGAGACTTGGTTATAGAAGCAGAGGCTACTATTCCCCAGACTTTGAGCCTAATAGAACTGGAAAGTAAACTTGGAGTCCTACTTAGTTCGTACTTCGAGATTGTTTTTGGTCATCCCTTGCCTCTCAGCTTCCAGGTGGAGGTTGATGACATGGACTATCTAATCAAGATAGTTAAGCTTATAAATAGGAAAGACCCGGAGGTGGTGGCCACTTATCTACTGGACCGATTTGTTATGTTTATAAAGTCATCGTCTCGATTGGAGGGTCTTTGGAATCCAAAAGGCATTTGCATTCAAATTTTGAGGACCTCCATGGAGTCCGCAAGCACTCTTCTTTTGAAGAGAATATTCTGGGCGCGCAGAAACTAAAGGTGTTCCAGACTGAAATGGATCGTTTATTCGCAGCCGTTCAAAAACAGTTTAATTTTCGGTTGGACAGGAGCTCTTCCAATCTTTCCTTCACATCGTCCTTGCGGAAGAAGCTAAGCTTTATCACCATAAATATTGGAAACATGCCCAAGGACCAGGATCATCGACGCTTTGCCACCGAATATTACTCAGATCTACACTTTAATAATGACACCGAATTCGGAACGATTCATTTGAAGGCCCTCGAGCTGCGGGAACGTAATTTGCTTATGAGATTGAACAAGCCCACATTGGCGTATCCTTACCCTGAAGATCCTGAAAGGCTCTTTGAGGTAGGAAGTGTGGAAAATGGAAATGTTATCATCGTTCCCTACAATATTTTAGTGGAACCCTTCTTTATGATTCATTCCGATGATGTTTTTAAGGTAAATTGGTATTTTTGTTTGCCATTTCAAAATTAATTTAATTTTCTTATTAATTTTCAGATGAGCACGCAGGGCTATTTACTGGCAAGTCTGGTGGAAAAGGCTTTGTTTCCCGAGGAAGTTCGAGCACATAATTGTCAGAAGTATGACCAATTCCTGGCCATATTCGATGACCAGAAGCTGTTGAAAAACCGATCGTCTTGCAACTACGATGATTACTTCAAAATATCGAAAGAATTGGTTTTACTGAATCTAGTCTATGAAGCTTTCTTCTCGGAGGGATCAGGATTCAGTCACTCGCAACCCACTTTTACCAATATGTCCTTGGAGCAGCTATTCTTCCTAAGCTTTTCCCAAAATATATTTGGCAACGACGATTGGTGGAAACATGATTCGATTATTTATAATCCATTACTTCAGCTGACCAGCTTTACCAGAGCCTTTAATAGTTCTAAATTGGCTTAAAAATTCAATTTGATTGCAATTCTTAAAAATTCATTGCACATTGTTTAATAAAAATAACTATATTAAATATATTCGACAAATAGATAAAAATCCATCAATTATTATTTGAATCGCTATTTTAGTATTATAAACTTTTAATATTCTCTTATATTTTAATGAGCATTTTTATGTATATTATATATATAAACAAGAAAGGAAAGCTAACTTCGGGTGGAGCCGAAGTTGATATACCCTTGAGGTTAAGATTCGATATTTATCGCAAATATTGCATACAGTAGGCCGACCCTTATTATAATTATAATATTTTCTCCATTTTTTCGCGAAAGGATCCCTTGAAAATGGGGTTTTCTCCTATAGGGTACATATCTTCCTCAATCCTGATGCGATTCTCAAGCGGAGTACCTTATATGATTTATAAAATCGTTATGAAAGTTGGTATTAATATATATATATTTAATATATATATTATATAATACATATATATACTATATATATATATTAAACATTCATTAAAAACTGTAAAAAAGGAGATAGTTGCGCTTAAAAGAATGTTAACTATTTCTCTTGTAATTGAATTTTACATACTTTTCTTTAATCGGTTTTACGTATCAGTTTCGGTTGGCACATTTTAAAAATATTGGAATATTTTAAGCGATAAGGCCTCTGTTTTGAGATTCTTGTATAAAAGAGACGGTTTCTCTTCAGTTGCCACCAAACCCAATCGGGAAATAGTTATTTATTAAACTCAAACTCAAAATGTTTTTAAAAAGTATCTTCTTTTTGATTGCAGTCGGTCTGAGCTCTGCAAATGAATTACGTCGGCCCGAAGGACGAATTATTGGAGGTACATATGTGCCCATTGAAGATGTCCCTTGGCAAGTTGCTCTATTAGTAGGTACAAGTCATATATGCGGTGGATCCATCTACAATAAATGGACTATTCTGACTGCCGCCCATTGTGTCTATGGGGAGATAACAGAACACGTTTCTATCCGTGCTGGCTCTTCACTAAAAAATTTCGGTGGTCAGCACGTTAACGTTTCCAAAATTATTATCCATGAAGAATTTAACAAGGAAACTTTGGACAACGATATTGCTCTCCTTATACTAGAAAAACCTCTTGATACGAATAACACATTAATCAAGCCAATCGAACTTGCCCAAGAACCTCCGAGTCCAGGAACTAATGTTCTGGTCACTGGATGGGGATCTATGTACAGTAAACCTCTTGACTTTTATCCGCAAATATTACTTGGAGTAAACCTAACCGTTGTGGACACTGCCAGTTGCCGAGAGAAGTACAACCTAGAACTTCCTAAACCCGTAGTTTGTGCACACCAAAGCGGCAAGGACTCCTGCCAAGGTGATTCCGGAGGTCCTTTGGTGACCTGGCCCAACCCCAAACTGGTTGGTATTGTGTCTGGAGGACCACACAATTGTGCAACAACTTATCCTGGATTTTATACTGACGTTGCGTCATTCAGGGATTGGATTCTAAAAACCATTAACAAACTTTATTAAATTATTTAAATTTATTTAAATTTTATTAAATTTGTTGATAAATGTAAATAATGTAAAGTGTGAATACAAGTTTTCAAATAAACAAAATATCTTACTCTAAAGATCTGTTTGAAACTCGGCAGTCGACTTTCACCTGTCAGCATGTCCGGCATTATCGTTTTTCTGTGTCTTCCAGTCATCGATTCCGGTTTTTGTTTCCCCTGCGTCATGTGTGTGGTATCCACAAGCTAATACTCCATATAAAGGTCTTTAGCAAGAAACTACCACTACTTCATATCGTGATCTGTTATCCGTAATTGGGGTCGGCCCTGCAATGTCCAGGGCAGGTAATCAAGTAAAGCTCGCGTCAATTCATTCATCATCCTTTTCAAATGGCTTCAAGACCGAGGAGATACTACCGTCGTCATCATCACCGCTCCCGAATCCGAAGCCGACGAAGAGGCCCCACATCCTGGAACTGCACGAGATATTCCTGATGCACGATAACCGCGGTGACAACAAGATCTCCATCATCGACCTGGGTGACTGCCTTCGAGTGATGGGCGCCAATCCCAGCGAGGCGGTCGTCAGGGAGCACATGAGAAAGCTGGAGGCTGGTGGCCTGCCCAGGATCTCTTTCGACGAGTGCCTGGCCGTGTACTATAGCCTGGGGAAGCATGCCAGTCGATTGAGCTCCCGGCGCCGGGAAATTGAAAGGGATCAGCTCATATCCGGATTGAGGCTTCTCGACCCTGAAAACTCCGGTTTCCTGTCCGCCAAACAACTGATCCACATACTGACCCGCTGCGGCGAGTGTCTGGGCCAGGTGGAGGTGGACGAGCTCCTCCAGGGCCGGATCAACGACAAGGGCATGGTCAACTACAAGGATCTGATGCAGTTCATAGTGTCGGGCTAGGGGGGAAGTCGAGGCGAGGACGCGGAAGGAAAGCCCAGAAAGTCATTTTATTAATTGACAGGTGAAAGTTGTTTCCAAATAAACAGTGTATGTTACAATTCCCAGGCAGGGGAAACTAAATCCTTTTTTTATTGGCTAGTTGGATAAATATCTAATATCCTTTGATATACCATCAATGATTGGAGGTCGCATTCATAGGAAAATTATTTCAAAGCCCAAATACACTTAATAATGCACTAAAAAATCAATCCCCAGCCAGGCTCCCCAGCCATCATTATTCATCCAGTGTACCACGAATGGTCCTCATCAATTGTTCACCGAATTCGTTGTTCCGCAAGCATGTCCATGTCCTTTTCCACTGGGAGAAAAATGGATGACCCAAAAACACAGCTCGTGGCAGCATCCGACAGCTGTGTTCATCATCCAGTCCCAGAATAAGTGCAATTGATTGCAAATAATTTCAATGCGTTGCCAGGCGTAATTCCAAATCCACTATTTCGCATCCTGGCCAGCCTTGGTCAGCGCTTTGGCCAGGATGTTGGGCGTTATTGGGAGGATTTATGGATGTGGATAGAGAGCGGATAGAGAGTTGTGGTGGTGGTCGTGTTGGCAATAAATGCGAAAACATGCACTGCCTTTGGATCGATGGGCAGCATATGCAAATGCTGTCAAAAACATTCCAATTGCTGGCATATTTCCGACACATTTCGGTCGGATTCGGTTTTCGGGGCCAGGGATACATTTTTGAAAAAGTCCAAAATACAAAAAAAAAAAGAAGGATAACGAAAACAGGCCATAAAAGTCAAAATCAATTGGAATAGATTCATTCAAATGGAAGAAGGATGGAGTTGCTCAGCGTGAGTCCGCAGCTATTAAATTTTTATGCCCCGTACGATCGAATTCAGCGAAGGATATTGACTTTACTGAACCCCACCGACAGTGTGGTCTTGTTTAAAGTGAGTTTTTAATTTCTTCAAAATAAATATTAATCGGATCTTCCCAATAGGTCAAGTCAAATGCGTGGAGACACTATTGTGTTAGTCCTATTGCTGCCAGAATACAGCCCTATGACACCCACGAGGTCAGCATCAGTCTGAGGTACTTTGACTTCGAAGAGAAAAAGAAATACACACATCGTTTCTGTATCCAGTCCATGTACGATCCTGTGGATCAGTGTAAGACTGTGAAAGTGCTGTCCATTTTCCGCAAAGCCTCGCCTGGTGAAATTTCCACCCTATCCCTGCCCGTTCACCTTGAAGCCAAGCCGATATCCTTGTCGAATCCTTATGTGATCTCCACGCCATGTCTGAAAAAGATTGCCATCGAACAGGATGAAAAGCTAAGGCCATTGTGTTCCAAGTGTCCAGATCGATTGAAAATTTCCAAAACTGAAGCACCCTATGAGAAGAAAGGAGTGCTATCCAAGCTTATTCTTGTTGGCTCCTTTATTGGAGGTATGCAGGGTATAGTTCTCTTAAGGAACTATTTCAAACTTTAAATCGTATATCTTAGTTATTCTTACAGCTTACTTTCAACGTCAGATGATGCAGGAATTTATAATGAAGAATTTTTTTCCAGATTAGGTGAGCCACATGATTAGGTGTAAAAGTATTAATTATTAAATGGTTTAGCGTTCATTTTATTTATTTTCCTTGATCCAAAGACGTGTGAGTAGAGGGTCTTCGACTAAGGCTTAGGGGTCTACATTTTTTATAGCTACGGCTTAAGTATAGTGTGAAATGTATTATATGGTAACATATCTGGTAAAGCTCCAACTCATATATGGTAAAGCTCCAAACACAGTTTTGTTGCCTTCGAAAATAGAACAGAACACGTAGAAATTCCATACTCAAAGGAAACTTCAATCCTTCAACTAATGTCAGTGCCTCTCGGTTTGGATCAGGTAACCGCCACTTCATCTTTGGACCACAAATCAAGAGAGGCGCTGTTTGGGTGGGGGTGGGGGCGTGGCCATTGGCTAATTGGCAGCCGTAGTTCATTAGTGTGCGAGTCACACGCTGATTAGGCGGCGGGAATCAGGACTCGGATGCGGTTGCAATTTCGGTGTCACAGCCACAGCCACAACAACAATAGCAATCAAACGAAATTGATGGCCTGGAATCGGGATGCAAATTAATTGGCTAAGAGTAGTTTATAAGATAATGGAACAAGAAGGTTTATATATTTTTTCCTTTTAATCCCATATAGAAAATATTTTATTCATAAAACTGAAAAACAAGACTGTTAACAAGGGCCTACAAAGTGATCACAATGCCGAAAGACTTACTAATCTCAGCTTAAAAACTTACCGCAAAAACTCCTGACTCCTGAAAGGACCAACCGTGCGACAAACGACCCAGTAGTGTGGTGAGTCCCTGGGGGAAATTCCCATCGCATTCATTGGAGATGGAAAACAAACAAGATGCGACGAGGCCATAAATTAGCATCACTTAAGTGGCCAGATGAGAGCCGGGCAGGAGAAAACATTGGTTTTCTCGGAGGGGCGTGTAATCCTTTCAACGATTAATTGCAACCTGCCCGCCCACAGAGACGAAGGACATCAGGGTTCTGGGGAGGATTTAGATGTGAATATAAATGGCTAATCAGACGGGAAAACACACACAGACACGAATGTCATGTGGGACATCTAATGATATCCACAAATCCCCCAAAAACTCAATCAATTGTTTTCGCAGAGGGTTGTCGCGTTCAGAAAAATATATGCAGATATAAATTAGAATAAATAATATCTATAATAATATTAATGTCTTAATAAGCAAACAAAAAAATAGAAACTAAAACAGAGTCTTAAACTCTTCCTCTAAGGATTAACTTTACCTTGATTCACTTTCCCTTCCATTAACCATATTTTTCCCATATATTGGGGATACGAACTTGAAACCATAAATCCTTTTTATGGCTTTCCATTACACTGGATATTTCAACGGAAAATTGTGTCACTTTTTTTAAAAACCTTAAAAATTATACACTTTTAAAGCAGATGTTATGTGAATTCTTCAAAGAAAGTGTAACTTCGGCCAACATCTATTCATATATTTAAGGTTCAGATATCTGAATGTTATGGTTATTTTAAAAAAATTGAATAATTTTTTAGAAAATGTGTAAAAAAAGAGTATGAAAACTGCGACTTAAATCATAAACTTATACCCCTACACTGGTAAGCCATTTTTATGTACGCAACTGTTTTTTCGCACTAGGCCACACATTTGTGCAGCCTGTCGCCAATCGGTGACTTATTGCACTTTCCCCCTTCCAGCTCCTTTCGTCCTTGGCTTTTCCCCCACAATTTTCAGGACTTTCCCAGGCCACGACAAGCAATGCAGTCAACTGAGAACGAACTGGGCAAATAAAAAAGGGAAAGCGAGGAAAAGTCAAGAAAAATGCCTCTAGGGATGGTAAAAGGTAGATGTCTCTAAATGGCGGTAAAAAACTTTAAAAAATTATTAAGATAATACATTTAAAATATAATAATACATTTTTGAATTTCCTTAAATAACATTATGTGTAGATGTGTATCTTTGGTGATATTTTTGGGCATCCTTACTCACCCACCTGCCAGAAACCTTGACATATTCGTGGCTGCTTGCCTTTTCTTGACTTTTCCTTCATCTGCCCTGATATCCTTGCTCCTTTCGCGTTTGTTTAGCCTGGTTGTTGTTGGTCCTTAAACATTTTTAATGACTTGCAGTGCATCCAAAGGAGCAAAAAGTCCTGTCAAAGGGCTCAAAAAGGGCAAGGAGCACTGGCAAAGTTCAAAGCTTTGACGTTTCATTTTCGGTAAAGGCCTACCGACTTAAAACCTATTTTAAATTTTATTTAAAGAGTTAATATGCAAATAAATACAATTCAAATGTTTGAGCAAAAAACATCAATTATTCCATGCACTCGCGGAAGTGTTAATTTGAAGAGCGTCAGTTTGAATAAATCCCTTTATTTTCTTTCCAACAGATGCGCCCACTAACGTGTTTGTTTCGTCAATTGGCCGAGAGTGCCGGTCGGGGATCGGGCCACTTCAAAGCGATATCATGTCAGATGCAATGCAAATTATTGCACTTAAAAAAAATTCAGACACAAAAGCGATAAAACGAGACCAAAATAATATGCAGGATGGGGGGGAATATGGAGCGTTCGCTGGGAAACGGATGACAGAGGCTTACGCATCGCTAAATATTAAAGTGGCAATGAATACAAATTGTCTCGTCAAAAGCTCCTGCAATCCTTTTTCCTTTGGCAGATGCCGGACAATGAGTGCCAGGCTTGTGCGTGTCTGAGTGTGTCTGTGCACAAGGATATTTGCAGGAGTGACCCACTTGGGGGAATTGATTGAGTAAGCATTTAAAGGGATAACTTTGATGGCAAAGCCGCCGCAAGGATTCGCCCAAGCAAAGTGAAGTGAAGTGTAGTCCTGTGCCTGGGTCTGGGAAACTTTCAACCTAAGTGATTCTTAGTTAGTTAATTGGATCGACTATGTTTGTTCAGCTTCCAGCTCTTGCTCCTAATATGGAAATTTATGGGGCTAAAAGTTAAGCGTAAGTGGGCGAAAACTTTTTCCAGCCAGCAGCTGTTTTATTTCTTCCTTTTTTGTTTTGCAAAAAGTTGGCCCGAACATCAAGTTCATTGACTACAACTACCGGGGCTGTCTGCTTTAATAAGCCGGCCAATTAGACCAGTCCATCTCTTGAGTCCACTAATCTTTAAATTCCACTCGAATGCTCGGCAATTCCAAACAATTCAAACGCCCCCGCATCCTTCAAAATAACAAGAATCTCCAACAGATTAGGCCATGGCCTAAATCAAATCAAATATTTGACGGAATGGAAGGATCTGTCAGAAGCGGAAAAATATTCATTTATTTGTTCAAGTGTCCAGCAGAACCATTAATACCCAGTTTCCCACAAAAAAGTACAAATTCAATTGAAGAAATAAATTAATCTTTAATTTGCGGCAAGTGAATTATACTCCAGAAAATTATTGTTAATGACTGAGCTTGGCCAGGAGACTCTGGAATTCTGGCTAATGGCATTTTAATTTGTGTCGAACGAAGGCAAAATCAGGGAGCTCTTTAAGAAATTCTGGAATTGAAGAGCCCTTTAACCTGACAAGGCATTATCCCACCGTAAGAACTTCATTTGGAAATCAAGAGCTCAGCGGTTAAGTAGCTTACAAGGTGCCATAAGCTTCTCTTCGGCAAGGTGTTGGCCATTCGATTGGATGGATGGGTGGTCGGATAACCACAGCAACATCAGCTATTACTGGGCCAACTACGAATGAGCCCGTAAATATCCGGAACACAATGAAATGGAACCATGTCAAGAGCTAATAAGCAGCCTCATTTGGAATTGGATGGGATTCGGATTGGCACTGGTATTGGGAACAGAGAGACTATAGGCCGGGAAAGTTCGTTAAGCCCTCGCTCTCTCGGTGTAAGTTAATTAAAACGCAAACAGTCAAATGGCAAATGATCAAAGTGCCAAAGACACTGGCCCGAAAGAGGTAGGGGGCTGACGGGTGATGCCTATATTGGCAAATCACTTTGCACCGCAAACAAAGTCCACTAAGCTGGCATTCGAAGTTGAGCTACACCACCCACACACCTCCACATGGAATACCATGCCACATCCACTTTCCATGTTAACTGCAACATGTGTCAACTGGTTTTGCGGGTTGTTCGCCGGGGGAGTCACTATCCACTGGGCTGGGATAGTTTCGAGGGGTAAATGGTGACTATGGTTTAGGCTGCTTAACCATTGTAATGTCAGGGTTACGGGAGAGTGGAGGGGGAATGTGCGGTCCAAACCACACACACCTCGCACTGGCTTTCCTCGGTGAAATTTATTGGAGCACATCAATTCGAAAGGCTTCACAACTCTGTCCGCCAAAATCCGCAGCAGGACAACACGATTTTAATTGATAGGGATCATGGAGATGGCTTGACATCTAACTGGAGGCAATTACAAGGACACTGCTTTCGAAACTATACAACATAAAGCTTCTATTTTATTTTTAAATTGTTTTCAGCTAATATTGCATTAGATGTGCTTTCAATCCAGCCCCTTAGGGCTGGAACACTCGCGTAGACAGTGGGAAACAGAGGATCGGCACAGTCCCCGGCCCAGGACACTATGCCCACCTGATGGTTATCCAAGACCAAAGCTCCACCAGAGTCGCCCCGACAGGTACCTCTCTCCTCAGCCGTGGCACAAAGCATCCTTTCCGTTAAGGTATTGTAGTCAGTGTACATTTCTTTGCATTTTTCAGGATCCACTATTTTACTTTCCAAATACTGCAGCACTTCCGGGTTGCCGTATTCCGTGTATCCCCAGCCGGTGACAAAGGCTTGAGATCCTGGCGTTGGTACATCCTTTGCCAGTTCAATGTAACTAATGCTATCGTAGCTTCTTAGATCAAGTGGCTCACTTAAAACCACTAGAGCCACATCGTTGTCATATGAAGTGGAGTCGTAGTCTTCATGGCAAACAATCGAGGACACTGCGATGAGAAATCCATCGAAATCCATATAACTGGAGCCCACACGCACCTCCAAGTCCTGTGGGTAGTCTTCAATCACACAATGAGCAGCGGTCAGGATAATGTAAGGACTTAGTATGGAGCCACCGCAGTATTTACCGCTCCAGGCCTGAATCGACACTTGCCAGGGGGCGTCCTCGATAGAAACGTCCTCGCCGCCAATAACTTTCCGATTTGGAAGAGGCTTGCAGAAGGCCAAGTCAGCTACTACACACAGAAAGACTAGTAAGTTGTATTTAAGCATTTTAAGAATAAAGTTTTACTTAAAATAGCTTCAAGTTAAGCTCTAAGTTTTCTTTTATAGGTTTGATTTCAAAGAATGCGGATACATTTTAAAAAACTATAAGGAAGTTTTTATAAGATAATGCTAAAATATTATTTAAGAATGTTAACTAATCCACATAAATCTAAAAATATTATAGTTAATAATAGTCTCTCTAAAAAAAGGTCTAATTTCGACCAAATTTCTCTTAATTTCCCTCGCTCTCTTCGGGCTAGGAAATTTGGTGAGTTTGCGTTGAACTGGGAAAGGCAAAGAGCTCTCCGATAAGGTCTAAAAATATGTGTAGGCTTGTGTGTTTCAGCAAAAATCTTTTTGCCGGTTTGTTTATCTTACATCTGAGGTTTTTTATACGTTTTTTTAGCCGGCATTTATAGCCCATTCAGAAGAGAAACAAAAGTGTGTCTGAGTATTTGTTTGAGTTTGATTGCGAGTGCGATTTGAGCTGGCAATTGATTGTTGTTTTTTTTTAAAGCCAGACTAAAAATATTTGCTATATCGATTGGTCCGAATTTTTTATTTAGTCAATGCCGCACCTCTGATAATAATTTAGAAATTAATGTTGAAATTTATTGACAATAATTTATGCTTACGACTGGGTCCATTCGTTGGGCCATAATTCAATTTATGCCCCGTCGGCAACCTCATAACCCAGTTTAGAGCCCGGCTGAGATACACTTGGACGGCAAATATAAATATAAATCAACATGCTACTGCTGCTTTCAAATGGCATGGGTGTGGGGTCAGAAAAGAGTGACCGACCGGGGCAATGGTCAGAGATAATATCTAGAAAGTTTGCGACGGGAGGGCCACAAAATGTGGGCCAAATGAGGGGAGGAGCAGCCATAGAAGTGGCTCAATGAGACCCACTTGAACCGAAAGCCCCAACAAATGCCTAGCTGGGCCGAAAGATTTTTAGTTATTTAGAAAACCGCAGAGTGCAAAATGCCTGCCGAATGTGCCAATTTCCCACTCCCCCCGGGAGGATGAAAACAATTAAAAATTCGTGTCAAAATACGACAAACGAGTACTTTCAGCCAAAGAGGTGGCAAGCATTTTAAATGCATTTCAAGGTTCGTGCACCGCACACGCAATGTGGCACAGCGATTGCGTGGTGCAGCACACCGCCGATCCGAAAGGTGGGCTGGTTCATTTAGCGCAAATTAATTTTAAATTACAGAAACGCCGTGGTTTCGCCGATCCATCACCGGGCGGGTGGTTGCCTTTAATTAATTGCATTTATACCACCTCGTAAATATACATTTCAGCTTTTTTTTCTGGCATGCCCCGCCCTTAATTATAATTTGCATTTAATTTTTGCACCACTTTTGGTTATGCTTCGTTAATTGCAATGCCGTCACATGCCCGGGGTCAAACATGGGTCAACAGGCCCAAACAATAAACAAACTAAGAAAAAACCTTACGTATACGCCATGTATTTTTAAACATCTAGGGTGCCATCTAATGTAACTGTGTAACTTGTGCCATGTGCTATTAAATAAGTTTTTAATTGAAATCAATATTTCAAATGCTATTAATTTTAAATTTTATGGGATAATAATTTAATATTCGCAAACTAATTTAAGTTTGAAACATTCGTCTTCGTCTATCCTAGACTTGTCCCTCCTAGAAATACAATTTGATTTAATTTATCTTAAAGGATAGAAGCCCCCTTCTGTTCGCTGGTATTTTTGAGTTGAGTTCTTTGCAATTTTGCGGCACTTGACTTGCTCGGTTTATTGACACGCCCCGCACACGTCAATCATTCAATGACAGACATCCAAACACTCGACTTGAGGAGCAGATTGACAGACGAGCCCTGAATCTCCACCATAACATACTATATACTACATAGTACTTTTCCCTGGCTTTTCTTCGCCTCTGTTGCCTTGAATTGCCCCAGAATCTCGATGGATGTTGCATGCCCCAGACACGCTGCAGCTCAAGTGCAACTCAACCCCTCGTCGATCCAGTAGACGACTGTTTTCGTTGTTGTTGCTGGGCCAAATATTTTGTATTCAATCCAAACATTTGTCAAGCCATTCAGCCAGACATGTGATGTTGAATGCTGACTGCTGCCTGAAAGTGATTTTCGATTTGCAAAATTGATTCGATTCTGAATGGAATCGACTTTGTGGCACTGTCCATACACATATGAGTTGTTATGGCATTTTGTTTCCAGCAAACATAATTCGACGCAAATACAGGGCTAATGAGCCATGAAAAGCTCTCCACGTAATTCGCTCTGAAAGTCTGTAATTAATGCCATCAGTAATTTAAATGTCAATCTGGAAATCTCATAGATAAAAATCAATATAAAAAACATTCCTATAATAATAATAAAATTAGAATGGATTTATTATTCGACTAGTGACTGGTAAATTATAATCTAGCTTTGGAAATGTTTTGTTTTCCCCGATTTTCTTCGGCCTGAAATTAACGACTCGCGCGCTTTGTTAGCCATTTGTCAAATTAAGTATACGCCATGGTGCCACATAAATTCCCACAGATAGAGAACGGCCGCGGCCTGGTAAACGGATACTTTGTCTTGCTCGAATTTTAATTGAGTACATTATAGGGATGGTCGGCATGTTAAGAACCTTTTCTGAATATTAAACGCCATTAAGTGTCCCCCAATCGGCCATTTTGACTAAAAGGACTTTTTCCACTTCCGTTTCGCCGCTGATTGATTGCCGGCCATTTCGTAATTAGTGACACATTTAACCATTCATTCAATTGGGCCATGTTTGCTTGCGGGCCGCACATGTTTGCACATTTATTTGCCTTTTGTTTTGCCAACTGCCTCTGTCTCGGCCAACTGCCACTGCTACTGCCATTGTCAAGTGAAAACATACCAGCTTCCAGGCCGATCAGCCTGTTCAATTAACAGAAAATTCTCAAATTTGCCATCCGACAAATTTGCAAATTTTGGGCAAATAGCAATATGAGTAAATATTTGCCGAGGTCTTTAATTAAGGTCCAATTAAAATTGATGTAATAAACCACAAGCATCTGTAATCAACTTCCGTACAAGAAGGTTATATTTTAAATGACTTTTTAATTAATTTGATGAATATTTTAAAACTTGAAGAACATCTCACTTGTCAATTTAATTAAGATGGTTTTGTATTAAATGCTTATTAAAAGTGTTCTAGTCTAGACTACAGAAACAGAAACTTAGTTAGTTTTAAAAAATATTTTTAATCTATTTAAGAAATTTATCTTTTAAAATTTATGTTAAACTTCTTGACCCTAAAGTTTCTGTATAAGCTATTTCTACCAAACTATTCCATAAATCATCAAGTTCAAACGAAATTGCCCAGAAATCCTAAGCCATCCCGAAAGTCTTTGCATAAATCTCAGCAAAAACTTTTGAAAGCTTCACTAAAATAAAAATGCATGAAAATGCTAAAAAACAATGGAATAAAAATTATTATAAAAATATTGAAATTATACGACAGACTTTCTTGTTATTTTGTTACGGGCCAGGAAACGCAATGGAAAACAATAACTAGGCCAGGCCAACACTATTTTCATTTGGCTCGGCCAACTGGGAAAGTCAACCGCCATCCGGCAGTGACTCCGGCTTTTTGCCTAGACCACGGCTGTGACTACGGCTCTGACAACGTTTTCCGTGCTTCATTCTACGGCTCCAGCCAAGCCAGTTAACCGCAATAATTTATGCCTTTGAGCCGTGTTCAAGTCAAAGTCTTTTGTGTTTGTGGGTGTGTTGGCTCTGTGAGTGTGTTGGTCTGGTCCTTGTTTCTGTGTTTGTGTGTGTGTGTGTTTGGCAACATAATTTTGCCTATTAAAGTAAAACACTAACAGCGCTTATCATTACAGCGTTGCACACACCACGGGGAAAACAACAACACTAACACCACAACAACAACGTCCATCTCAGTTACATAGCGCATCCTTTCGTCGCCGCCATTTTGTTTAGTTTATTCCATGGTAGTGTGTGTGTTGTGCTTGTGAGTGTGCCGGGGGAGTCTCTGCCTCGCACTTCCTAATGCAAAAAAGCGACTTTTCAGCACAAATTTTTAGCAAAATTAAAATATTTATGTTGCCGACGTGCTTAATGCCCGTGCTGTTTCACTCACCTCCCCGTTCCCCATATCCCCTGTCGCAGCATCACTTCCAAATACACCATTACCCTCGCCTCGCAGAAAAGCCATCCAACCATACCATTCTCTTTAGTTTTTCGGAGTGTGTGGGTTTCCCGGTCGTGACTACGTGCGTGGTCCCTATTCCGGATCCAGACGATGATGAGCAGCGGTTTTTGTACCCTGTCCAGGGGGAGAAACGTAACTGTTTTCAGTATTACCCTTCTAAAGGTGGTCACATATTACGGTATTCTTAAAGTTAAGGTCCTGGAGACGTAATGCTTTAAAGAATGTTTTAAAGACAGGGTTACAAATATTTCTTTCTTTGTTTCAAAATATACTTTATTGAGTCCTCTCAATATAATATTTATTATATCAGGGAACATATGTTTATTTTAGACTAATTCATCAAACTATACATTTTTTTATTATTTTCAATAAAAAACATATCTAATACCTAAACTGACAATAATAATTCAAGTACCATGGCTGTTCAAAAAGTGCATTCTTTATTCGATATGATAATTATACATTCCTTTCCTGTTTTAATGCAACTGCACTAACACAGACGCACACAGCCTCCCACACTGTCACGCACACAAAGGCAACTGCCCTGCATTAACATCCTTCCTGTGTCCAAAGAACGACAACGCCGGGCGACACTGCCACTTAATGTTCGCGCTTTAGCAATATGAGATGCGGAAAACTCGCCGCCCAACCCGTCCGTGGAAGAGCTGCAGTTACAGCCATATTAAAAACAATATATTTGCGTCAACTTGCGCCCCGGCCATTTATGGGCCCTTCAATGGCCATTAACTATTTACATTTCTGGTTGCACTTTGTACTCGCCGATGATTAACGGCCGTCTCAAATGGCCTGCACTTTACTGGAAATCCTTAAAGTATCATTAAGACTGAGAACAGAAGGACCAGTGACGTTGGAAGGGAAACAAGAGAAAAAAGTAAATTAAAGGAAGCTCCTGAGGCGTTGTTCCACTTATTCTCTGGATATTTCTTTTCTCGGACATTGTTTTTTATATTTATTTTATACATTTTTTTGTTCTTGAATTTTTTGTTCGTGGCTCTTGCGTTTGCCTTTTACATTTCCCATTTTGCCGGCGTCTGTTTCTTGTTAAAAACGCTTGAAATTTATGACTATTTTGGGACCTGCGGCAGCTTGCTCGGCCGAAATGCTCTTAGATTTTTCAACTCTCTGCCCTTTGCGGTTTGCTTCCACAGGGCTCCTTTGGCCATCCATTGTCCCGGCTTGTGGTCACGGGGTTTAAAGTTTAAACAATTGCAGATTTGTCTTTTAATTGTTGCCTCTGCTTTGGCCCAGAGAAACAGAAAAATGTTTGTTTTGGCATTTGCCAGGTTCAGAGATGAGAAAGGTTATATTTTTTTCCGAAATTTAGAAGTTAAATTAATTTCATTTACTTGCTCCCTTTCTAAACACTCCTTTGAGAATCAATGAAAACATTTTGGAAAGGACTAAAACAACTTCCTCGATTGGTTTACACCACTCAAAGGATGCTCATGGCGAAAGTTTGTCCAAACCCATGAGACAGGCAGTTACTTCTTTTACAACTCTTCTTCTCAATTTCTCAGTCGACTGCATTTGATTTCATTTCATTTCTCAAGCCAGCCATGACAGATGGCAAATAAGTTGCTCATACGCCACGTTGTGCACCGCACACGCAGGACCCGACAAAACGGATGGATAGAAGAGAGCAAAAGATCTACACATCCCGCACATGCCACAGGAAAAAAAAATTCAATTCAATTCCATAACAAATCAAGTGCAAAACAGATGTCCATCTTGAATATCAAGCAATGAAAATAAAAACGGAAATTAAGTCCCATTGCCAACAGAAAATAGTTAAAATATTCAATACCGAAAATTCGACTTCTGACCTCTGACTTGGACCCTATTTTTTCTGAGCTTTGTTTGTTGTCGTCCTGCAAACTTAAATTTAAACAACTAAAAGCTTGTCTCTCCATCTAGCCCTGCGAAATGAACAACAAAAGCCCGGGCTGCTGGTACTGCAACTGGGAAACTAAAACCCATAAAAACCGAAACCGAATGTGGATGATGGAGAGTGTTTGTGTCGATGGGACTGCGGCCGCATTTCGCACAAATATTGACACATGTGCGGGCTTCCAAAGTGCACCGCCACCCTTGCCCTCCAGGATCCCAACCTGTCCGACCATTAGATGATTTATAGGTCAGAGTTGCCAACCGTATCCTGATCCGAAAAGGGAAAACAAAAGCGAAAACCCAAACCGAAATCGAAAACGAAAATAAAATCGTGGCTCAGCGATTGACAGGACAAAAGCGGATGCTGTTCCGACTGCCAAAAAGGACTTGCAGCCAAAAATTGCAACAGACACTTTATGGACGTAACACACTATACTAGATATCCACCTCCTGCTCCAGCTCCTGTGTCTCTGTCCCAGGCAATTAACGAAAATTGCTCTAATGAAAAATACTTGGGCAAATGTGGTTGCCACTGACAGGAGCCGCAGGTGGAGCAAAGTGTTGGATTGCACACGCTTCTATTGTTATTTAATAATGAACTAGATGTCGGAACAATGGATCGGATAGATTCGGGTCATCGAATGGCACCAGACTGGTCTGCTAAAGCCCAAACCTGAAAACAAAGAGCAGGACATATGAAAATCAATATACAGGATACCGTTTCGCTATTGTTTTTACAGAAATTTATGAACTGGCCAGGTGCTTTTGGGTTTATTTTTAGGTTTATGTTCCAGGTTTTTGGGATCCTCAATTCAATTTTTCTTTGGCTCCTTGAACCTTTCAACTTCCCATATCAGTTCCCTGACTTTGGTCTATTAACTATTCATAACTTTGAAATCAATTTTTGCATTCAGACTTCTTCCATTTTTTCTGTCTCTTATTTGGCCTGAAAGCAAAGCACTTTAAGGTGTCATATTCCACAATATTCTGGCCATTCCACACCCGAATCGTGCTGACCATGGCAGGTTGGATATCACAGGTGGGGAGCTGAAATAAATTCAAATTTGTAACACAACGTGTTTCGGAGGCAAAAAAAAAAAGAATTGAAATTAAAAATTTTTGCTGTTAGCAGGAATGGGATACAAGGACAATAACACGGTAGAACCCACATCAAGCATTTGTCCTGCTGGCATTTGCTTTTCACTCCATCTCCAGCACCATCTCCATTTGCAACTGTGTGTGTCCATGCATAATTCCGGTCCATGTCCTTGGTTAGTCCTGCCACTGAGTGTGAGTGTGCTTGTGTCATTGTTGTATGAATATTCGTGTGGCAGTCGCTCGTTTATTTGCTCGCATTACAATTACCAAAGGACCGAAAGGACCTCGCTGCCCGTACACGTACGCAATTTGTTTGCACACCTCCACTTCGAGGACAAGGGGCAGGACTAGTGTTAGTTTGCCCAGTTACACAAACAAATTAATTTCGGCCAGACACTCGAAATGTTTAGAACATTTGCCAATGTTTGTAATTGAATATTGTGCGAGTGGCGAAGAGTGGGCCGGGAGCAGGACGAGGCTATTTCCAAAAGGACACACCAGTGGGTCAAATTATGCAAAACTAATTATGATTATGGGATAGCATTGTCGCCAGTTACTCGCTAACTAGAATCGAGGCCAGGATGCCAAATAAAATCGAATTTCAGTTCAAAATTAACTTATATTATATTTAAAACGAAAAATTGTATGTCCCTGTAGGCCAATTATTTTTTAGATCATCAATATTAATGGCACTGATGGATGAAAATTAAGTTTGCAAAATTACACCTATCTGTAATGTAAATTATGACAGGTTAAATTATTTTTTAATGCTTCGGTTAATGTAGTTTTTTTGTATTTTTAGTTTCCATTTCTATTAAATCTTTAAGTAAATGCTTTTGGGGGAAAAAATAAAACACCACCAGAGACAAACAATTCTTTCCATGAATATTTGATTTTATTTATTTGCCAGCGGAAGTTTTGAAGCGGCGACTGCATGTACAGGATATTAAAAGAACACGTAGTCATGCATGTTAAACGCCAACGGTGGCATATGGAGCCTGTCAGCATAGCAGTTTTATTTATTTTTTTTTGTGCAAATCTTTATTTTCAAGTCTTCTGGCCGCCAACTTCCTTTTGTTTGCTGTCAGAACGTTAAGTGTTAAAGGCGCCTTTGTGGGCCACAGAGAGAATTTTAATTAAAACGACTAATGAATTTTTAACAGGACTTTCCAGGACTTCTCCGAGGCCAGGCGACTCCTCAAAGGCAAAAACAAAAAGACAATCCCCAGAGTCAGCGAATATCCAGCTCGTCTGTGGTTTCTTTACTCTGGATGTTGGCACTTTTTTCCCGTGGCTGAAATTATGACCACAAAAGCAGCTCCAAAAAGTCATCACGTGACCACACAATTGTGCGGTCAACACGTTGACCCCATCCCCAGATCCTTTTCGCCTCGGCCCCGATGATCCTGTTGGCCGAGTGCCCGACCCTCGAATTTTCCGTGCTAATGACATTTCAACTATTTTAATCTTTGGCTTCTCTCTACACTTTTTTCCACTCAGCATTAATTAAAGTGCAATTACTTTCGGCTGCGGTCTCATGTGTGAAAGACTTTCCAAAAAGGAATGAACATCCTGCGGTTAAGGTCTGCGCAAATCCTTGGAGATAAGCCCCAAACAACTTTCCGATTAAATTGACAACCCAATTAGCTAAGGACTCTCCGGGCCGACCGTAAATACTTCGAATATCCGACAAACAAACAGTAGCAGGAGATTGCATAAATCTTCGCCAAAAAAAAACGAGAAGGACCAGGATAACAAAGCAGCACAGGCATCCTGACTGTCTGCATTAACCCGATGGCTGCTCTTGGCATTATTTAAAATCACAGAGCCTTCAAATTGCATTTTAATAGAATTTATTGCGCCGAACCGATTTGGCCAAACGAGGAAAGTACCCAGAGCGGATAGCCCAAGGATCCCAAAAATACAGAAAAAATAGTCAAAAAAAGGAATCAGTAGGTCCTGGGAGGGAGAGAATAATTGCGCGGGACTGCAACACTTGACTTTCCGTGTTGTTTGGAGCAATAAAATGCTATTCTCAAGCAGTCGCATTGATATGCCAGCAAACAGCGGAGGGAAAACCCGAGAAATGGAAAATGGGAAATGGAAAATCCAAGGGAGAACGTGGAGGAGAGAAAAAAGGATACGATAACAATGGCAGCTGAGCTCCCGGCTGAGCTGCAGCAGGAAGGGATTGGGAATCCGGAATCCCAGGCTCAGTGCAGTCGAGCACATCAATTCCGCCGTTTCAGTTTCACAATTCACAAATGCGAATCCTTCGCCAGGACGAAATGCATACAGCCAAACACAAATTATTACTTGGCTTCGCTCCAGAATGTTTTAAATTACAATTTGCAAAATATATATATATATTTATATTTATGTACATGTCCTTCACAGCAGGCTGCCTGAAGGAAAAGCGAGCAAACTGCACCCACAGGAAGCCATTTAGTTCGGCTTGCCACCCCATCCCCCCGGGGAGGAACTCATAATTCTTTCATAAAAATCAACAACCAAATAGCAACTGCTGTCTGTCGGCCCGAAGATAAACTTTGCTCTGCCACTTTGCTAAATAATTTATCTTTCCATTTTGCAATGCCTTTCGGTCACCACTGCGTACGCGTGATAATTATGATTACAATAAAAGGTTTTCAAGGAAACTGAGGGAAAGCTTTAAATAAAATACGTTTTAAAAACTTTAAGTTAAAAGCCAGTGCCCAGAAAGAAACAACAAACCTGTTTAAAGCTTTAAGCTCAATTTAAAAATTTAACTGAGTTTTTAAATACAATAACTGGCTTAAAAAATTTTAACA
This sequence comes from Drosophila bipectinata, assembly GCF_030179905.1. Lineage (NCBI taxonomy): Eukaryota > Metazoa > Arthropoda > Insecta > Diptera > Drosophilidae > Drosophila > Drosophila bipectinata. Next base: position 15,361,840 of record NC_091736.1, on the reverse strand, counting down.
ATAGACCTCAAAAACTTGACCTACTTCCTTATACAAATAGTATTTTTGTAGATATATTAAAACTAGGCGATCCCCTTTTAAGTTGATCATTAATTCACCAACTTTACAACCAGTAATCGCGCTACAAAAGAACCAGAAAAAATGTTTTTTAAAAGCCTAATTATTATTATGGCTATATCACCCACATTTAGCCAAACAATTCTAGATGAATTACCCATAAGAATACAACAAGTTCCCTGGCAAGTTTCGGTGCAAGTCAATGGCAGACATATATGCGGTGGAGCTCTATATAGATCAGACATAGTTTTGACTGCCGCCCAGTGTGTCAAAGGTCACAGAATCGAACAGATATCAGTGCGGGCGGGTTCTCTACTCCGCAACTTTGGAGGTCAAGTGATCACGGTGAGAAAGGTGCGAATGCAAGTGCTTGGGATGCGATCCAGTGATGTGGCCATTATTCTGCTGAGTTCTACCTTCAAAACTGGCTATAATATACAAGCCATACCATTGGCTAGTTATTCGCCCAAAGCTGGAACCCGAGCCACGGTATCTGGATGGGGACAGCTGGGAGCCATAGTTCCTCCATCTGAGATACTGCTTAAGGTGAACCTTAACATTGTTGATCAGATAAAATGCTCGACGGAAAATGTAGCGAAGCAAAGGATAGTACTGGCCGATGAAATTTGTGCTGCACCCCGGGGCATTATACCGCTGGCATGTCAAGGATTCTCTGGAGGTCCTTTGGTTTCCGCTGGTACTCTGGTTGGCATCGTTTCCTGGAACAATCAATGTGGTTTCCTCAATATTCCCAGTACTTATGCAAATATTCCCCTGCTTAAATTATGGATTGAAACCACTTCTAATCTAATGAGAATTTTATAGAATTGAAGAATGATCTTAAATAAACTTCATTGTTTTAATTTTTAAGTAAATATTCATCAGAAGTAAAACTACCCAAATATTTACAAATTGTTTTCGATTACCTGTAATAAAGAATACAATTTTTTCTTTCGCTGCTTGTATTTTAAAATTGAAATTTAATTCATTTTCATTTTATTCTATGATCTGGGGACCATGGCTCAGATGAATATTATTAATACGGCCCATAAGCCCAATAAATGCTCATGATTTCTCTCTCGATGTTCGCAGGATGTTGTTTTTTTTTTGGTTCTGTTGTTGCTCGATGGCTGTGCATTTTTTATGGTTATGAGCTTTATTGTAATGACCATTAAAATTGGCATTGTTATGACCCTTGTCTGGTGGCAGACAAGAAGGAGTTTGACCCACAGAGTGAATATGACTGAGTGACATCCAGGGATGCAATAGTGATTGAAAGGATATTAAAATGTTAAAAATGTAGGAATGTATTAATGGGGTTTTTATTTGATTCTGTTAAATTTTTGATTCAGTTTAAATTTTGTAACACATTAAAGATCTTTTCAAAGTATTTCAATATGTTATTAAAAAAGTATTAAAGTTTTAAATGATTCAATTTATTTATTTTGTTTCTCTTTTAAACTTAAAAATAATTAATAACTATTTATAATATAATTTTTAACATATTTACTTCAACCCTACGCAAATCAGCAGGAACGACAGCAGCTGCATTGTAAGCTTAATAATTACAGCGCACACATATGCAACTGGAACACGCATACCCACACAGATACTTACACACACACTCTCACATACACATGCAAACAATTGCCGTTGCATCTGCGAACAATTTGAACATGGCGAACTGAAAACTGAAAACAGAAAACTGAAAGCTGAAAGCCAAAGGGGGAAAAACCTGCTGGAAAACTGGCAGACATTTGCACGTCGTCAGCGTCGACACATTAAAATAAATGAGACTTTTGCCTTAAAGCAGCTGTAGGTGATGCTTACCGTTATTGTTGTTTCTGTTCATGTTGTTATTGTTGCATTTTCAGTTGCAATTATTATTGCTGAAGCATTTTCACGTTTTTCCTCAACGCCTTGAAAATTACACGCAAATTACAATGCATAACGAAGAAAAATAATAAAAAAAAATAAAGAAAGACTACCAGGAACTTTCTACGCTCTTTGCTCCTTTTTCCACGCATTGCCACACCTTCTGACCTCATTTACCCTTTAAAAATAAAGGGTAAAAAACAAATACAACAAGAAGGAGAAAAACTTCTGGGTGCCTGCTTAATTACATTGTACAACTCATTGGCAGCAGCCAGGAACGATTCATTGCCAGACACACCAAATTGAAAGCTGAAAACTGTGATCCGGATTCCGGACCTTTTTTTTAAGGAGGGAAATGCGAAGAGATTTGAGGAAAATTTGCAGGCTTTTGTTGGCCCATTTTCTTTTGTGGCAATTAAATCGAACTTTTGTCTGCGGCTTTTTGACAGCTGAATGCATTTAACTGTCCGACAAGGTGCCAAATGGCACAAAAGACGCCTGTCACAGCAGCGAAAATAATGCTTCATGGGGATGAGAATCAGATTATAGTAAAGTTTTCATTTAATGAATGTTTTTTATTGAAATTGAATCAAAGTAGGGAAAAGCCTTAAATAAGAATATTTTTTAAGCCTTCATTCACTGATTCTAATTAATATATGGTATTTTATTACTTTAACAAACCTTTTTTTTATGTATAATTTTTTATATGTAATTGCATATATTTATATAAATATATATGCAAAGTATGCAATTAAAATATTCTACTTCAAAGAGTCATATTCCCGACTCTCAAACCTATGAATATTACGTATACGCCCCCTTGCCAGTTATTTCTTTCACAAAACTTTAAAATATCATAGTCTACTTTTTTGCAGCCTTCTTTGTTGTCAAACAGCGTTTCTCATATTTTTTTCAATTTAAATTTATTCCTATTGTTCTTGGCATTTTTTTCAAGCATTTCGAATATTTTTGTGGAGTTGCTTTTGTCGGTGGAAATTTCTGTGGCATGATGCCAGCCAACTTTGATGTGATGCTAGACCTCCGTGTGTGTGTGTGTGTGTCATGAGTGGGTGTGGGTGTCATTGTGTGCGTCTACGGGTATTTGTCTTGGTGTTCTTGTCACTTGTTGACGGTGTGAAACTGAAGCCAACAGCAACAGAGGCGCTCGCCCTTCGGCTGTCGCTCCTGAAAGTGGTTTATTGGGTTAACGGTTACGGTTACGGCCACAGTCCCGGGTTACGGGTAACGGGTAACGGGTTACGGCATAACGGTGGCTTAAAGTTACTGCCACAAAAGCCAGCAGGGTGCTAAGCAGATTGGCAAGTTAAAAACCTTTAGTGTCGTACAAATCTGCAGTAAGAAAATCTAAAAATTAACCCCACTTTGCTGAGATTTTTACAATCAATGTTAGTTCATCATTAGACTGATTGGCCTGTTTTATAAAAGTTCCCAACAATTTGTCTTAATTAATAACCATAACATTTGTAAGCACCACATTCAATAAAACACATTTTTATAGTCATAATCAACATTCCATAAACACCCTCTTTTTTCATTACAAATAAATATGGGATAAAGTATCATAAATATTTGTATCCTCATCCATCCAACACCCCTGACATCCCGTACAAATAAATATGGGATAAAGTATCATAAATATTTGTATCCTCATCCATCCAACACCCCTGATATCCCGTAAAAAATTCCATTTTAATTTCCATGGCCAAGTGACAAACAGTCAATCAAAAGCAGGCCCAGAGTGAGAGGTTAGGCGGTGGAGGTCTGGAGGCCTGGAGGCCATGCTGTTACCATAATTCCAAACTTGACACCTTTGTGACCCGAAGCCACCCGCAGCTCGTCCGCGCCCACGCGGAAATTTATGGCAAAAATTCAAAATTAATGATGTGTGACATGGAATTGTCGCCAAAAAAGTAAGCCGAAAAAATAGGATAAAATTAAAAATGCAAAAAAGAGAAAGGGGAAACAGGACCAAAGTGAATTAAAACCGCCGGGATAAACGAAAAATTTCCAAAAAGTTATGAGGCAGCACGAACGGTAGACTTTTGGAGTTTCGTTTTCCTTCACATTCTGTATTTTAGTAATCGTTTCAAAAACAATTTTTTTCATCAAAAATGCTCAAAAACAACCAAAAATCCACTGCCAAGCCACCCGACGAGGTATGTCCTGAAAAACAACCTGTGCAGGCCATTCAAATACAGGACACCAAGTACATGGCCTGCGATCTAAGGAACAGAGGTCCTGAAAAGTGCCAGAGCTGTCTCGAAAACTTGGGCCCCCAAACCTTGAAGATTTATGCTAATTCTAGAAACTATCTGGCCTGCGAGGTTAAGAGGTCCTTGCCCGACAATCTCCACAAAACGCATCTAAAGCCTGAGCCATTAAATGCAAAGGACACGGACCATTTATGGCATTGGAATAACTTAAAAAAATGCCCCCCACACATTTTTCCAAAATGCCCCCCAGTGTCCAAAACTCTAAAAACAAAAGAAAAAAATGTGGGCTTAAACTGCGTGCTAAACTGCATTCCGCCAGAGCCCTTCGCACCTGAGATCGTCAGGAGTGCCGTTCTTAAGGAAACAAATAAATATCGGAAAATGCACTGTGCCTGTGTTCTGAAAATGGATGAGGATGTGACGAAGCATGCGCAAGAATGGGCAGATGTAGGTGAAAGTTATCTTTAATTTTAACATTCTTATACCCTTTTCAAAGCGTATTATTTTGATCAAATGCAGTAAAAGAGTCATCTCCGACGCTAAAAGAATTTACATACTTGATCAGGATCACCTCCTGAGTCGATATACACATTTCCTTCTTCCCGTCGGTCCGTCTATATCCTATGGCTGCCATACAACTGATTGATAGGAAATGTCATTACTTGTATCATAATTCAGTATTTTTTTCAATAATATGACCCTATATCTTATAGCATCCCTAAAAGTAAAAGAAGCTTGGAACTTTTTTTAATATTATTACTCGAACTTGGATATTAAATCAACTTCGGATTCTTGGGATTGTCTTGGGATTTTAATGCAGAGTGTTGGCAAATCGATCCACAAATCGTTTAAGGTACTCCGCTTTAGAATCGGATGAGAATTGGGAAAGATATAGCTATCACTGTGGGCCATATAGGGAAAACCCCATTTTCAAGGGATCCCATCACAAAAATGGACAAAAAAACTGAAAAATATTTTGTCTTGGGATTTTAATGCAGAATGGTGGCAAATTGATCCACAAATCGTTTAAGGTACTCCGCTTTAGAATCGGATGAGAATTGGGAAAGATATAGCTATCACTGTGGGCCATATAGGGAAAACCCCATTTTCAAGGGATCTCATCACAAAAATGGACAAATAAAAACTGAAAAATATTTTGTCTTGGGATTTTAATGCAGAATGGTGGCAAATCGATCCACAAATCGTTTAAGGTACTCCGCTTTAGTATCGGATGAGAATTGGGAAAGATATAGCTATCACTGTGGGCCATATAGGGAAAACCCCATTTTCAAGGGATCCCATCACAAAAATGGACAAAAAATCTGAAAAATATTTTCTCTTAGGATTTTAATGCAGAATGGTGGCAAATTGATCCACAAATCGTTTAAGGTACTGCGCTTGAGAATCGGATGTGAATTGGGGAAGATATAGCCGACACTGTGCGCCAAATAGGGAAAACCCCATTTTCAAGGGATCTCATCACAAAAATGGACAAAAAAAACTGAAAAATATTTTGTCTTGGGATTTTAATGCAGAATGGTGGCAAATCGATCCACAAATCGTTTAAGGTACTCCGCTTTAGTATCGGATGAGAATTGGGAAAGATATAGCTATCACTGTGGGCCATATAGGGAAAACCCCATTTTCAAGGGATCCCATCACAAAAATGGACAAAAAAACTGAAAAATATTTTGTCTTGGAATTTTAATGCAGAATGGTGGCAAATCGATCCACAAATCGTTTAAGGTACTCCGCTTTAGTATCGGATGAGAATTGGGAAAGATATAGCTATCACTGTGGGCCATATAGGGAAAACCCCATTTTCAAGGGATCCCATCACAAAAATGGACAAAAAATCTGAAAAATATTTTCTCTTAGGATTTTAATGCAGAATGGTGGCAAATCGATCCACAAATCGTTTAAGGTACTCCGCTTGCGAATCGAATAAGAATTGGGGAAGATATAGCCATCACTGTGGGCCATATAAGGAAAACCCCATTTTCAAGGGATCCCATCACAAAAATGGACAAAAAATCTGAAAAATATTTTGTCTTGGAATTTTAATGCAGAATGGTGGCAAATTGATCCACAAATCGTTTAAGGTACTGCGCTTGAGAATCGGATGAGAATTGGGGAAGATATAGCCGACACTGTGCGCCAAATAGGGAAAACCCCATTTTCAAGGGATCCCATCACAAAAATGGACAAAAAATCTGAAAAATATTTTCTCTTGGGATTTTAATGCAGAATGGTGGCAAATTGATCCACAAATCGTTTAAGGTACTGCGCTTGAGAATCGGATGTGAATTGGGGAAGATATAGCCGACACTGTGCGCCAAATAGGGAAAACCCCATTTTCAAGGGATCCCATCACAAAAATGGACAAAAAATCTGAAAAATATTTTGTCTTGGGATTTTAATGCAGAATGGTGGCAAATCGATCCACAAATCGTTTAAGGTACTCCGCTTTAGAATCGGATGAGAATTGGGAAAGATATAGCTATCACTGTGGGCCATATAGGGAAATCCCCATTTTCAAAGGATCCCATCACAAAAATGGACAAAAAATCTGAAAAATATTTTGTCTTGGGATTTTAATGCAGAATGGTGGCAAATTGATCCACAAATCGTTTAAGGTACTGCGCTTGAGAATCGGATGAGAATTGGGGAAGATATAGCCGACACTGTGCGCCAAATAGGGAAAACCCCATTTTCAAGGGATCCCATCACAAAAATGGACAAAAAAACTGAAAAATATTTTGTCTTGGGATTTTAATGCAGAATGGTGGCAAATCGATCCACAAATCGTTTAAGGTACTCCGCTTGAGAATCGGATGGGAATTGGGGAAGATATTTTCCTAACCCAAGTTAGCTTTCCTTTTTGGTTTTAAATGATTGAGAGCGAATTGCTCAACAAATCGGTCTTGACTTTTTCTTAAGGCCTAATTATATTGAATTATAATTTGTATTACCTTAGCACTTGGCCGCCAATAATCTTTTGGAAACGCGACCCCTTCCCACATACGGTGAGAATATTATGTGTGCCCGCAAGGATCTTTTCTGTGTGAAAAAATTATTGAAACTTTGGTATCAAGAAAAGTATCACTATGATTATTTGAAACCCGGTTTTGGTCTTTATACAGGGCACTTTACCCAAATGGTTTGGCAGAGTAGTCAATACCTTGGCGTTGGCGTGGCTTCAGAGTAAGTATTTTTTGAATAACATTTTTTTCATTATTTGAAAGTTTTATTTCAATATTTCAGTAAGACTCATGTATGGTTAGTTTGTAATTACCATCCAGCAGGAAATATACGACGATTTTTTAAAATAAATGTCCTTCCACGAAAATTGTTTCTCTCGGAGTCTGATATGGAATCCACACATCCAGAAAATGAAGAAAATAAAGGACCGTGTAAAAATTCTAAATATTACTTATAAAGCCAAAAAAGTATAATATTGTATGATTTATTTCAAAGGCAGCTTGTTATAATTTTATAAATAAAGAAAGTTTCATCAATTTAACTGGGAATTTGGCTTATTTTTTTGGTGGCACATTGTCTTTGAATTGCCCGACCACGTTTCCAGGTGGATTGTAGTTGCAAACCACCCATGTTCTATCCGCCCTGTAGGTTGGAAAATAGTTAAGACATTTCAAAAAAATTATGAAAAATATTCAAAACTTACTTTCGCGCCACACCGGAACCCATTTCTTTGGATCCCTTCCATATTAACTGGGTAAAGTGCCCCGCTGTTGGTGCAAATTGTGCCTTTTGGAAATCGTAGCTATTGATTTCCCGATACCACATTTCCACGGGCAGATCACCAGTGACGTCCATTCCGCCGGAAAGAAAAATATTTTCCCCGAACTTGGGATTTGGTCTATGTTCCATAGCGTTCTTATCACGAAGGTGCTTAAGGATATTTATGAAAAATTGCTATAAAATTTAAACAAGTAGTGGTTTTCTTACATTAGCCCACTCCTGGGCTATTTTATTCAGTTCGGCATTAATCGTCAAAGCTGGACATCCGTGCATTCCCCGAAGTTTGTTGGTGGTATTGAAGACCTCCTGCAGGAAGAGTTCGTTGTTGGCCTTGGTGTCCTGGCCCCTGGGACCCGGGGTCCTTTCGTGGGTTTTTGGAATAGGAGGTGGCTTTCTAGCCATGTTTAGAATGTTTCCCTTACGGGGTTGGGGGAGTGCCCAGACCCAGTCCAAAAATTGAATATTTAATTAATGACATTTATGTATCGGGTAAATGGAAATTTCATAATTTACAAATTTTACAAAGCTCCTCAGAATTAAAAATAGAATACTCATATTTCTTGTATGGGCAATCACTCAGAAGTGTCTACGTTTGCGGCCTAAACACTTTCAACCCGCTCACATAATCTGGCCTAAACACTGAGATTAGCATTGTGATTGATACCGCAGACCAGGAGCACACCCATAGACATAGATTAGACAGGCTGTCAGAGGTTTTCCCTCCACAGCTTGCATATCCTGTGTCACGCACAGGCTTCCGTTGCTGATGAATGGATTAGCAAACGTGACGTATGAGTGATGTATGAACACTGCGCCCGGTTATTAATGAGCTGCTGGAGTATTCTTTGCCAAGGATATACCAAACATATATTCAAATCGTATCCAACAGACTGGCATTAATTGCCGATTGAATCGAATATGCTTATCGAAGACCCGCAGCTGCCTTTATCGAAGTGCCAGCCTCGAAACATTAAATTATGTATTTGGTAGCTTGGGGGAGAGTGTGAATCCTTAATGAGATGTGCAAATGCAAATCAACAGGGACCAGGGATGTGCCTGCTTCTGCCAGAGATTAAGCCTGTATATAAAGTTATTCAGGACTCTCTGATATTATTGACATTTGGAGTTAAAGGGTTAGAAGATAGCAACAAAATTTGATGTTTATTCTGGCTTTAATTTAAGAGGCACCTAACTAGTTTTTCTTTTTAAAAATAACTTCATAGAGGCTAGCTTAATAATTGATTTAAAAAGTTAAAATCATTGAATCCTTTAGCCTTTTTTCTATTTTAAAAAAGTTTAAATTGGATTCCGTTTTTTAATAGGAGCCAAAATAAAAATATCCCTTCAGAAAAAAAGGCTTTAAGCCTGTCTGTTGCATTTTCCACAATTCCATGGGACCGACTCACAAATGTGATTCACAGTCGCATCATCCGCACAATGCACAATTGTGGTGCCGACAAAGTGAAGTGGAATGTGGGTGTGTGGTGGTGTGGTGGTGCGGTGGTTCGGTGATTGGGTTGGTGAATTGTTTGGATTGTAAAACTGGCCGCAGTCAAAGCGTAAAAACCCAAAGCGCACACGTTACTTTCCTGTCGATTTAATTAATTTCGCAAATTTGGTTTCGTTTATTTATGCATTGTTCGGTAGTGGGTCGGTAGATGGACTCAGGAAGGACTACTCTGTGCTCCCACGCAAAATAAATATACCCGCCACACTGCGATATCGGGCATGCGGGTATTATACATTATATGTTACAGTGCATATAGAGTCTGGTATCTGGACAAACAATTCGCATTTCCATCTACCGATTTCAATGGCAACCGCACGGCATCTGCTGCCGGATGCGCTCGATTGCACCACCTCCGATTGGCATACGGATTCTGGATTTAATTCCGATTGGGAATCCGGTTCCCATTGATACGAATTTTCCATGTTTTGGCATAAAAGAGATATCACAAAAGTTACAAACGAAATGGATATGAAAGCTTTGCTGTCAGAAAGAAATACCCATAATTTATAAGCCAAGAATAAATTTAAAAATTACTTTATAAAAAAACAGGTAAAAACTAGCAAAAGTAAACATTTTTATCCACATCACTTTCATTTTAAATCTGTTTAACCCCCGGTAAGGTTAATGAAAAGCTTTTCCGCTTTTCTGCTTTTTCTCTCCCATGGGAAATTCAATTAGTCCTGGGCCATTCGCCGCCCTTTGACCCTCGGTAATGTCAATTAACGATAAACTTCATAGCGACAGAAATAAGTCACTTCGAAAAAGGAAATCCAGCAAACAAAGCTTATTCCCCACTCGAGTCAAATGGAAATTCCCGTCTAAACGACAACAAATTTGCTACCAAATCGGTTTATGGCTTAAACGCAAAGTTTTCTGAATTGTTTTTTTTTAGCCAACAGTGGCTGTTCTTGGTTTTTTTTGTTGTTGGCAGGGATGCCTATCGAGCGACTTAAACCAACAAAAAATCCGTTTTGTGTTTTTTTAGCCAAATTTCCATAGACGACTTTTCAGCGCGGACATTTTTGGAAATTGCATTTGCATGTGTGCAGGTCTACTAGGTAGTCATATTTTGGGCCTCTCGGCCATAAAAGCCAAAATGTTAGCGGCTCAAACGGAACGGCAAGGATAGGATGCGAAAGTGGATTACGAAAGGGTATAGGCGAAATTTCTCCTCTCAAATATATCCGGCTGAACCACTAGCCGGGCATTCAAAAAAACTAAACTGAGAGAAATGGAAATAAAAGGCTTAAGCACTTGCAACTAAATGGCAGGATTTTATAGTTAAAGAATATTGATAAGGCTACAACTTTAAAGTTCTTTGTATATTACTAATATAATAAAGACCTATCTTATTTTTCCAGTGTTCTCAATCCCACATCACCCCCTGAAGCTCTCCCAAAATATCATTCCGTCTCCATACATTCTGCGTTGCACATTGTGAATTCTGGGTTCCATGCTCTTGTCTGCCAATTTCTGAGCACCTGTTCGAAACGCCACCACCTGCCATGGGTGGCGGGGATGGAGGAAGAGGACAACGATGGCCAGGTGGGCCACGTCTGAGTGCACCTCTTTGTTCATTCAATTGAGCGGGTTACAGTGCCACGCAGATCGTCTTTCCTCGGGCTAAATGGCCCAAGCCCAAGCTCGCTTTTTTTTCCGTAGTTATTGGCTTTCAGTTCTGATGCAATAAACTTGGCTAAAAGTCGCTGCATCAATCGCTAAAGGGGATTTCATCAAAGTGCTTGTGAAAAGTGCGTATATGTCGAAATCTGCAGACAAGTGAGAGATTTTAAAAAGTGATTTTTGAAAGTGCAACTTCAAGCATATATGCTTGAGGCTTTTGTTGGCTAAAAATATGAATGGCTGTGACTTCTTGTTAGTCCCAGTTAGTCTTAAAAACTTTTTCTTATTACTTTCCATCGCATATAAACTTTGAAAGTTTTCCCCAAATAATTGTTCAATACCAAGAATATGGGAATTCAATGCCGAAAAAATATTTCAATTTGCTGCCAATGACGGCTACCGATTCTCCTTTTTTTCGCCCAAAAAGTTTTGACCCATTTGAAAGGCTTTCATTGGTAAAGGCAGCTGCCAGTTTTTATTATGCTCATCAAATGGCTATAATTCAATTTTTCCAATCGGGGAAATCGCAGCACGATTCGCTATTCGCATACGTTTAATAAATGGTGAGGGCTATAAGCACCCTGGGACACGCCCTCCACTACTGCAAAAGGAAAAAAGTAAAAAACAAGAAATATATCGCCCCAATTTCCATGGTTTGCCCCGAAATTCCCGAAACGAGTGAAACAATCGTCCATTTTCAAGTTGAGCCATAAATCATGGGGGCATTGCATTTGGTTGCATTGAAAGTTTCCCATTTTCCATTTCCATTTCCCTTTGGCCTTTGCCCTTTTCCATTTAGTTTTGTTCGATGTATTCCTCCTTTTTTCCGACTACAGCTGACAGCCCCGCATTAATCATACGCACTGTGTGCAGTCAGTTTTGGCCAAATGTTTCTTTAAAAAGCCGTCCCAAGAATATTGTTGACATTTATTAAAACAATAAACAAATCAAGCTGTTGCATACACGTATCCAAAAAAAAATGTTTATAAATATATAACTCAGCTTTTACTGAAAAAGGATAAAACTGTGTGCTGGATAGGTCCTGCACATATTCATGCATAAACATGTGGCTCACGTACAGTGCATAAATATTTTAATTCTAGCCAAAAATTTGCTGATAGTTTTATGGACTCACCAACGAGACATGACCCAAGCTTGAGGCTCTAACCAAAAAATTCAGAAAAAATAAATGCATTTTTGTTTTTATTTATGCGCCTTTGGTCGGGACGGGCAAGTTATTTATGTACGTGCCAGTCTTGAATTTCAATTTATTTCACTATTTCCGTTTGGACAGAAGAAAATCTTATCCCCATTCAAAGTTCAAGCCAGATAAAAATTCTAAATTATGATGTGAGAGCAGAAGGTCCTTTGTGAATAACTAAACTCTAATTGGTTTTGTTAAGGCTTAGACGGGATAAATGAACTTTTAGCTCGTAATTGAATAAAAGGAAATTTCTTAATTTATAAAATTTCCAAGCTGTTGAATAGTATTCGTAGATTATTCGATTATTTCATCACTTAGGTCGTGCAACAAATTGCTAGCAAAAATATTATTCCTTTGTGCATTCTCGCCACTCGACAAGCTGACTTCCCCCAAACTAATTTGTCAAAAAGTAGTATTCTTCAAGGAAGCCCTGCTTCAAGTAAATCACAAAGAAACTGACAAAGAAAAAATAGAAGTTTGCGAAGCGTAAAATTTAAACAAACATATGTAAATATTTGTTTACTCTGGCAAATAGTTGCATTCCCCCACGAGAGCCAAGTAAGAGCTCTCCACCTTGTCTTCGTAAGTTTTTCACCAAGCCCTTACTTTTAACTTTGAAGCACTGAAAAAAATGCTTTTAAAACTATAGATAAACTTAAAAAAATATATCTTTTTTATCAAAGTAAAGTAGAAGACAGTTTATTTTCCTTCACCATATATTTTATATAATTAGCATATTTAACAATATCTCCCAATTTATTTTGCAGTGTCCTTAAAAAGAAGGAGCCAGCAAAATTTCGATTACCACTTTCCCCCACTCTGCCCGACCCCCACTCTTCTTTTCTCGAATTTCTTTCGCCTTTGCTGACTGCTGTTTACTGCTTCCCGTTGCACTTGGCCAAGAGTGCGCTCCATTGGGATGCAATTAAATACTCCGCATGAACGGACAAATAACAGTTGCTACTCTGAACCACCTGCATTGGGTCCTGTTTTTCCTTCTGCTGCTTTCTCCTTTCAGGAAAGTAACACAAAAATTGTGAATCGAGAGGAAAACAATATTTGTATTGGCTCGCTTTGAGAGTTTTTGGTTGGCTCTGTTTGTCATTTTGTGAGTTTCCGGTTGCAGCGACTGGTTCTTCAGATGGCTTGGAATTAATTAAAAAGCCAAAGGTTGATTATACTTCCTCCTGAGCTCTGTTTTTTTTTACATTATATGGAAATAACTCTTACCTTTTGGAAACTCTAAGCATATTATATTATACATTTTCCATAAGTTCAATATTTTCCTTTAACATTTAAATATTTATTTAAATTATATACGTTGCACTGCTTGACACTACTTGCATCTGTTTGGAGTGTCCTGGCTAGGATAGCAGCTGTTGATTCGCTGCTTGACGTATTTTAATTTATAATGCAATCTCTGGCTCGGATCGGCTCCTTTTGGGATTCTCGACATACCCTCAGTGGGGCGGGACCTTTGCGATTTCCCTTCCTTCAGGCACTTTTGTCTGGGAGTGCAGAGAGAAAAAATATCATTTTTAAAATAAATGTTTTAAAAATTTATGAACAAATATTATATGAAAATATATAATATTATAACAAATAATAACAAATATATATCAAAAAGATTAACTATAGTTTTGATCTTTGGAGAATATTATTAATAAGCCCGAAACACTAATAAAAGACTTATTATATATTATAAATAAACCTGGAACCATTTTTTCTCTCAGTGCATAAACAGCAATGGATATGGCTAAGCACGCGTGTTGTGTCGCCGTCTGTCGTGTTGTCTCTCGGATTCTCCGCTTTCTCTGGGTGTGTGTGTTTGTTGGTTTCTCTCGTGAGATTTACAACGTGACAGCGCACAAGTCCAAAAGTGGTAAATGAAGTGGGGGGATCCAGGGGCATAGAATTACAGGAGGGGCGCAAAGACCCTTTAGGTTGACCCACGGGGCCTACACCTGGGGAATGGAATGACTTCGACGACGACGACGACGACGACAGCGACACGTGCCAAGGACACTGATTTATATGTTTTCCATTTTTGTTTTATTAGCGGCCTCGTATCCCCACTCCCTACTCCAACCTCCGATCGCCCCGCCATGGAGAAACGTGCGTCGAATTAATGAGGACCTTCCGCTATCTCATTTCGCCAACTGTAAACCGGGAACTATTTCCCTACCCTCCTCTTGGCGCTTTAAAACGATCCGCTGAATGGGCGAATTAAAATGAGCATGAAATAATCATAAATTGCGCATTGGCGTATTAAAATTTCCATCGCTTAAAGTCAAGCTTCCATTTGCCAGACGATTGGAGAGGCGGCAGGACCTGAGAGGGGGGAGTCAACTGAAAAGGTAAAAACGGAAACTGCCAGCTCCAACTCCAACGGAAATGGCTGCGTATATCCTGGAATAGGAAGCCAAAGCTATCGCCATTGCTGGCAATAGTTTTGTGGTGCTTTGGTCGCAGATGCACTTCTATATTTTATGATATGAATAGATTGCAGATTGGCAGGATGCCGGGGCTGCAGGACATAAAGGCGGCTATCTGGGGGCATCCTGGTAAGCAATTTAAACACGGATTTTATCGGAAATTAGTTAAGCTTTCAGGGGGTGACATGAAAAATAAACAAAAAATTATGTTATACAAAATTTTTAAAATTATATTGTTTCAGAAAACTGGTCAAAATTTTGTTAAAATAACTTTAAATTTGTTATTCCCAAACAAATTTTTCCAAAGTATTCAAAATATTCACTTTTTCGGTCAACAACCTGACATCTTTCTTGTCGGGCAACCGCTGAATAAAACCGGCAATCCGCGTCGAGATTTTCATTTCAATTTGCTGCCAAAACTCCCACAGATGTGCAGCAAGGATTTCAGAGGGGCGACGGGATAAAGGATGGGTTGGTAAAATAGTGGGGGAAGCCAGGATAAGAGGACAGCAGACACGCAGTCGTTTTGGTGGCTCGTTGGTCAATTTAGTTTTAACGTTGCAGCTGCTGTTTTTGTTATCATTCAATTGCTGTGTGCACTGAGATTTTTAAATGGTAGGTGTAATTAATTTTATATTTTAGAGGGTACCCAATCTCCTTGAACACACAGAAAAAAAATTTATAGCTGTTAGGATATAATACAAGTTTCCTGTTTAAATCTACACCAAAAGTCATCCTTTAACTCTAATTTCCCTTTCCGAGTGCATCAGATTAGCGTCTATAACTATGACTAATGACCCTCTCGGCCAGTATAACCACCCCGTACACAGGCCCTTTCGAAAGCTGTTACTGGATCCCGGGCTCCGGGTTTAATTGGGCAAGTGCAATGCTCACTTCGGAGAAAGCCACTTGACCTGCCAACTGAGCAGTTTTCGATGAGGGAACGCCTGGCGAAATTAGCTTAACTAACCCCAGGGCAGGCCAAGTTGGCTCCAACTAGAGCTCACATTCTCACCTCGTACCAGAGGGTAGAGGGAAATGGGGACGAGGGCTATGTTAGCTGTTGACAAGGCCAAAAGCCCGCTGGGCATTCTGACCCAGCGTCAAGTGCATGACTATCTGATTGCATCCTGAGCGAATTTTGGCCGGAAAAGCGTTTAAAACATTGAACTGCGTGAGCTAGAACGTGCCTGGAATTTAAGCTAAACAGAGAGAAAATTTTATTTAATTTATGATTTTAAATTCAGTAAATAAATCTATATTTTTCTCCTTCTAAAGTTTCATTAGAAAAACCTAAAATTATAAAGACTAAGAATTAATCTTATACCAAACAAAATAATATTACTGTGCACCTTTGGTAAGGGATAAAATCCTAAAAGAACTTCCCCCACATGCATACCAAATTGGTTTAATTCAATAAAATTTTGAAACAAACTTGATTTTGTTGGCGGCCACATCGGTTATGAGTCAGCATTTTAAATTGCTTTTGTTCGCAAAACCATAGCCACGGGCCCTTTTCAGTTATGTTGCTCAAAAGTCTGGAAAGTAATTCTATTAAAAATATCCAAAAACCAAAAAGTAAAAAAAATGTATATATATGAACTAACTACATCAGCAGGGAACTCGATAACATTTTAGCTGGATAAACAAATTTCTTTGGCGGGGCAAGCAAGTGGAGAGCAAATATGAAATTCCATTAATTTGATGGATGCCTGAGGGTTACTGGAGGAAGCTGGTAACCGAAGGACCAAATAAGTGATAGGATTTCAAGTACAACAACGTACGGCCCACGGGGCGTATGATTAATGCAGTTTGAATTTCGCCAGCAGGCATCTCAACGTCAGCGGAAGGACAATGCATTTATTAATGAAGAGCACATCGTTCTATCAGGACATTCTAATATCGAATTTCATTTAGTTTAACAAATACCTTAACTTTATAATATGCTGAGCATATTATGCTGTCAATCATGCAGCCATGTCCTTTCTATAGCCACATTTTTTTCGTGAGATGTTAAATTTTTGAGAATATAAATATTTATTCCGTAAAAGAGTAAACGTAGCCAGAGCTAATAAGAGTTAAGTATGTTTCTCATTACTCTAGGGTTATTTTAAAAAATATTTAAAAAAAACTTTATATATTTTAAAATACGCCAATACGGCACCCATGGGCTGAAATGAAATGTCTTTTAGAACTTATGGTTGCAGAATGTATATTCACATTAACAAAAGCTTTTCCCTTTAATAATTAAAATTTTAAATTCTTCACATTCATACTTCTTCTTCCTCCACTTATATTTATCAACAACTAATGAGTCGAAAACCTATATAAGAATAGATTCCAACTGAGTAAACCACTTTCACTTCAAGAATGTTTACCCAAGTACTTGTTTTATTATCCTTTGCCAGTTTTTTGGCCGCAACTCCTGGTGCTCAGCGAATCATTGGCGGGGAGGACATTTCAATTGAGAAGGTGCCCAGGCAAGTGTCCTTACAACTCGGAGGGAAGCACATATGCGGTGGTTCAATTTATAATGAATCCTACATTATAACGGCTGCCCACTGTGTTGAGTATCCAGCGGAGTATTATATGGTTCGTGCAGGATCCTCCAAGCATAACAGTGGGGGTGTCCTTGTTCAAGTGGCGGGAATCAAATATCATGAGAACTTCATCAGATGGAGTACAGAAAATGATGTCGCTGTAATTCGATTGGAAGCCCCATTGCCCATAGGGGACAACATCAAACCTATACGACTGGCAGAAGAAGATCCTTTTGAGGGATCTCCAGCTTTAAACACCGGCTGAGGAGCCACCTATGTTGGACCCAATGTCACGCTTTATCCTGAGAATCTTCGGGGGGTCAATATCCGAATAGAAAATAAACGAAATTGCTCACTTTTATGTGTGGCAAGTTGGGTGCTGAATGATGACGTTAAAGGTTAAATGATGTTAAATGATGACGTTAAATGATGACGTGCCGGCGTTAAAGGCCAAGCCAACTGCTATGCCGACTCTGGCGGACCACTTGTGGTGGATAATAAGCTTGTAGGAATCACTTCGAGAACTTGCCACAAAAAATGCTTAGGCCCAGGATTATTTTCCAGTGTCGCAAAGTTTCGTGTTTGGATTTTAAACGCTTTGAATAAGGTTTAACTACAATGAATAAATAAACAGAAAAATATTATGAATTGCTTATAATATATATACGGCCGGTTTGTTGGCCACAATTCCTGGAGCTCAGCGCATCATTGGCCGACAAGACACGCCAATTAAGAAGATGCCCTGGCTATTGTCCATTGAAGTCAACGGCAAGCCCAACTGCTTTGTTTCAATCTGCAATGAGAACTTTATCATAATGGCTGTTCATAAAAATAAACTGAAATTAATAAAAAAAAATGAATGAAACTTCGGGTGGGGTTTTATTTAAAATGAACTTTTATTTTAATGGCCGCTTATTTTCCAAGATCTAAATGTCCGGGACTGAATGTGTATCGAAAATATAGAAGATAGTTGACCGATACTTATGACAACTTCAGTATTATACCAATTTTGGACCTTCAGCTAAATGGCAGATATGTGTAGGATATAGACGTCGGGTCGCTGCCGTTCCGACTTAATGAAGCAAATATACTGATTCAAGTAATTCTTGAAAATCTGAAAGGTTATTACAAATTATTATAAAAAAAACACAAAGCAAAATTGGATCCCAAATTGTGTAATATATTTGAAATTTAAATAAAAAATGCTGTCTTTCAAATGCTGTCAATGTCTTTCAAAAATGCTTCACTTCCGAAAAAAAATGTATTTTTTATTTAATTACCATTAACATTCTAGTAAATATTCTTCTTAGAGGTTTTCCCCCTGGATAAATAAAACTTTGAATACTTAGCATTCTTCTTTAGTATCTAATTTCATTTATATAACTCTCGAGTCTTGAACCTATATAAGAACTACCTCAAACTAAGTAAAGCACTTTTACAAAGCTAAAATGTTTACTTCAGTACTTATTTTACTATCCTTTGCCTCTTTGTTGGCTGCAACTCCTGGAGATCAGCGCATCATTGGCGGGGAGAATATTTCAATTGAGAAGGTTCCCTGGCAAGTGTCCCTGCAAGTCAATGGCCAGCACTTCTGCGGTGGTGCAATCTACAATGAATCCTTCATAATAACGGCTGCCCACTGCGTTGAGAAATTTGTTGCTGAAAATCTAAAGATTCGAGCAGGATCCTCAAATAGCAACAGTGGCGGTGTCCTGGTTCAAGCAGCGGGTCTTAAGTTTCACGAAAAGTACACGAAGTCGCGTAAAGAAAATGATGTAGCTGTAATCCGTTTGAAAAACCCCTTGTCCATAGGGTATAACATTCAGCCAATACCATTGGCGGAGGAAGACCCTGCTGAAGGATCACCTGCTTTATCCACCGGCTGGGGAGCAGTGCGCTGGGGATTGTTTGGCTGGCACTATCCCATCAGCCTTCAGGGGGTCAATATCCAGATCGAAAATAGGCGGAGATGCCAAAGAATATTCTGGAATATGCTGAAGGATGATATTTGTGCCGGGGTTGTTGGTCGAGCCCACTGCTTTGGTGACTCTGGCGGACCACTGGTGGTGGGCGAAAAACTGGTGGGAATCTCTTCGAGAACAGGCAACTCCTTTTGTTTGAGCCCAGGATTTTATGTCAGTGTCGCCAAGTTCCGTTCTTGGATTTTGAAGGCTTTTAATGAAGTATAGCTTCAAAGAATGACGTGTATGTCGATAAACAGAAATAAAAATCTATAATTACCTGCACACTTTTCAATTACTCATATCTGCTCAAAAGAATTTAAAGCCAAGGTAAAATTCCTGTTTTTCAAATAAATTAAAAAATAATGATAAAATTCCATAAGGTTTCTTACTATAAAAGACCAACTTTCAAATGGTCACAACATTCAAATTCAACTAAAAGGCTTTCAACAAAGGAAGATGTTTCTTGGACTTGTTATTTTACTGTCTGTAGTCGGTATCCTGCCTATCCTGGCAGGACCTCAACCGGAAAATCGTATAATTGGTGGAAGTAACACACCCATCTCAAAAGTGCCCTGGCAGGTATTTTTAACAACTAGCCTTTCTAGTTGTGGCGGATCTATTTACAAAAAAAATTTCATCATAACGGCTGCTCATTGCGTGTATAACGAGAAAGCAGAAGATATCAAAGTTTATGCAGGATCAGAAACTAAAAATGGCGCTCTGTTCGAAGTGCAACACATAAGCATTCACAATGAATACTACGGTAGTAACCAAATCGATGCGGATATTGCAATTCTCCAATTAAAAAAATCTCTGAAGTTTACTAACAACATTAAGGCGATTCCTTTGGCGGATCAGGAACCTGCTATTGGATCTGTCGCACTAGCAAGCGGTTGGGGAGCTACTTCGTATACTGTGGATTATTCGGCTTTAAAATTATTAGATATATTGTCAAAAATATTGAATAACAGATATCTCGAATATCTGACAGAATTACAATATTACAGAATTAAGGAAACTTTTGACGAGATAAAGAGACAAGCTGTAAAGTATAATTCGCCAATTCAACTTCAAAGTGTTAATGTTACCATCATGGAGCGAAAAAGATGTGACGTTTTTGAAAACAATATTTCCAAACCAGTGATTTGTGCAGGATCATCTGAAAAAGGTGTATGTGCTGGTGATTCCGGTGGACCCTTGGTTGTTGGAGGAAAACTAGTGGGTCTGACTTCTACCGGCGTATTATTCTGCAACACACCTGCATTTTACACTAGTATTCCATATCATAAAAACTGGATTATGGAGAACACTAAGTCAAAGGAATGAAGACAATAATATTTTACCTAAATACAAATTTAAACCATTATATTACTTCAAACAATTTTCAATTTATATTATCATTTTAGAATGCGCTTTATAGAAGTTGCATTATAAATAAAATGTATGCACTTGTATCGTAAATCAATCAATTAAATAAATGTATATATGAGGTAACAGTTACCAGTCTTGGCCTATAAAAAACCTACGCTTTAAGCTAATAAGCCATTGTGAAATTAACTTCTATTCAAACTGGTTAAAATGTTTATTAAACTTTTAATTTTAGTTTTTGTTTGTAGTGTCCATTCGTCAGGACCTGAAAGTCGCATTATTGGCGGACAATCAATTAAAATTCGAGATGCCTCCTTTATGGTATCTGTGTTTACTTCCACTAGTACCAAGGCGAAGCAAACAATATTTAGTGGTGTCTTGTTACGACCGGACGTAGTCATAACTTCAAAGACTTCAACAAATGGAAAACAACAATCATATAAAGTTCAATATTGGTTTTCAAAGTTCGACAAAGGACGTATTTATGATGCTATTAAGGTTAATTTACCAAACATTCTCAAGTCGTCTGAGCCTGAAATTACATTACTAAAACTGAATCAATCTATCCAACTTGGACCAAATACTAATACTATTAAACTGGCAATGGTTATGCCACTATTACCATCTAAGGCTCAGGCTTATGGATGGGGTGAAGTATCCTCACACACTATTTCGAATCACAACACACACTTGCAAAGGAACACTATTAGTCTGGTTTCCCTCGATAAATGCAACCTTCCCTCGAAGCCTGGAAGATTTCTTTGCTCCAATCTAAGAAGCTGCAAAGGACACATTGGAGGACCTATAATCGTCAACAACACTCTCATGGGAATAATTACTGCCAACTCTTTCAACAAGAAGACTTGCAATCAATTTTCAACATCCATCAGCATTTCCCACCATTATAAATGGATTAAGGCTAAAATTGCTAAAATGGGACAAAATTAAATAATTCTGAAACAAATAACATTTTTGAAATTCATTACTATAAATATATAAACAATTTTGTAAATTTTGAATAAATATTAACAGCCTCACTCTTAAAAATCTTTCTAGTATTTTTAAAGAATTCTCTTCTTCCTTTTTTGTAAGCTAGAATAATTTAAAACACAGATTATATATACAATGACTTTCGAATAAGCGTACCCGTTTTTTTCAGATGACAAATATTTCCTAATCTTCTTCATTACTAGTTGCATTTCAATGTCCATTATGCCAAAAATATCTTCTACGGAATGTGAAACCCGGAAGGTATATGAGAAAATCTAGGATATAAAAAGACCAACATTTGCTCAACAGTTTGTTAGAAAAATATAAATACCAGATTCTCAAAATCAGCAACTCAATGGTTTTTATAATTGTATTTTTTACCGGATTGGCGCTTGTTCTTAACATTGAGTATAATCATGATTCGAACAAAATTCGAATCCATGTGAACCATACAGACATCGAAAAGGTTCCTTGGCAAGTTTCCTTGCAAATCAAAGGATCACATATATGCAGCGGATCCATCTATAAGGAGTACTTTGTAATAACAGCAGCACATTGTGTTTTTGGACGAAAACCAGAAGCTTTTCAGATTCGTGCAGGATCACCAATGACAGTTTCTGGAGGAATTCTTCTAAATGTTACCGCTATAAGGTCCCACGAGGACTATAAGATACATTCGATTGAACACGATATTGCCATTATGCGGTTAAGTAAGCCATTCCGCTTAAAAGACAACATTTCTTTGGCCGAAACAAATCCAGTTGGTGGGGAAGTTGCCATTTCAACTGGTTGGCCAAAAGGTTTTGTTACCTTACAAAGTGTTTCCCCAGACAGACCAGTCATATTACGTTCAAAAAATCTTTTAACCGTAAAGATGCCTATTATATCGAAAACCGAGTACTTGAATATTTCGTCCAGCATGAGAAAAGATCCTAAAAAACCGTGTTTCTTGGCAGACCCTGGGAGTCCTTTAATCGTGGATGGAAAACTTGTGGCTATTGCGTCCGGAATAACTGGAGTATATACAAGTATTGCATCTTTAATCAAGTGGATTTCAGAGATTGAAAAGGCTTAAAATTTAAAATTCCGGCTTTCATATTTTTTTAAAGACATTTTTTAACAAAAAGTATATAATACCTTTCCAAGAATTATTTAATTGCTTTTCAAAAACTATCATACAATTTACAAATATTTGACTTGATTTATGGCTCTCTTAGTTATAAGTTTCTAAATTGTTTTACAAATTGAAAAATTAATCTGATAGGCCCGCCTTATTATCTTTAAGGAACACCATTTGTGAAAATAAATTTACTTATGAGGTAATATGCAGATTATTTTTTTGTATAAATCACAAGCTTACTTGGCTGTAAGAACATTGAAACTAGTAGTCCCAGTTGAAACACTTCAGGATGTTCATTAAAACGCTTCTTTTGGTAATGGCAGCTAATGTCCTTTCGGCAGGGCACATTCGCCGGCCTGAAAATCGTATCATTGGAGGAGCTACTATAGATATCGAAACAGCTCCGTGGCAGGTTTTTGTACTTCGACGACGAAACGAAACGGATTTCGGATTTGGATGTGGTGGATCACTAATAAGACCCGACATTGTGTTAACAGCCGGCCATTGTGTAATTTCTAGTCCCGATAGAAATGAACCAGCCATAATTACTGTTCGAGTTGGTTCTTCGAACAAAAACGAAGGGGGAGAGGTTATCCATGTTGCCAATTTCAAGAAACACGAATATATATATATAAACGCAAGTCGAAATTTGTTTCTTAATGACATAGCCGTGTTGCTATTAGAGAAACCTGTTTCAACTAGATCCTCAGTACAAATCATTGATCTAGCTACCAATTTACCTCCCGTTGGAACCCAGGGCTTTGTCTCCGGATGGGGCAACATCACGGACTACTTCGGACAACCTACTATTATTACTTCCAAATTGCACGGAACCTTTGTTACTATTTTGCCTCAGAGTAGCTGCATAAAACTTTCATGGTTTAACTCTGGAAACATATGCGCCGGAAGAATGGGAACAACCACATGCGGAGGAGACTCCGGAGGATCTTTGGTTGTAAATAATCAGGTGGTTGGTGTGGTTTCTGCAGGAAGCAACAAATGTGACACAGCAACAACGTATGCCGGCGTCCCGCTCTACCACGAGTGGATTTTAAATGCAATCGAAGAATTATATTTATAAATATGAAAAAAAAATTAATAAAAGAGTTCAATGTAATAAAGTTAAAAAAAATGTATTTTGTACCTTTTCCTGGTTGTTACAATATGCCAATATGCCCTGCCAAGATCATAAATTCTTTAAATTTATTCAGATTGTGGAGCGGATATATTAACGGATTCAAGGATTAATTCTGTAACAGTCTGCATTAAAATCTGTAAATAAATTTTTATTTACAATTTGTAACTAAACGAAATAAGGCAACTTTGTTGTTACCTATAGATGAAGATTGGTAATTTTGAAAAATTTGTGTTTCAAGAAGTTGATTTTATAATGAATACAAATAAAGAAATAATAATTTGATAATTATATCCGATGTGTGCGATATATATCCGATTTTAAGTCCAAGGATATATCATAGCAAGAAACAAAGGTTTTCTTTCTTGTTTCTAATTTTCTTATTTCAGCCGGAGGAGTGATATTTAAAAAAACATTGGTACTAATACTAGAACATGGTACAAATATCCAAAAAATTTAATAAAAAAAGAAGGCCGAGATCTCAAAAAGAGTGATACTTTTGAGGGAGAAAAATAAATAGCAATAATTATTATTTAGTGATTATTCACGATCCCTGATATTATTTCTTATTAAAGCTAGTTGTTTTTCAAAAACTACCAACATAATCTTAAAATATTTTCTTTAAAATTTTCTAAGTTATAACTTTCTAGATTATTTCACAAATTTAAATTTTTAATTAAAACCCAACATTCTTATATGTATTTAAAGAACACCTTTTGTGAAACTAAATTAGAAATGAGGTAAAATGCAGATTATTTTTCTGTATAAATTACAAGCTTGCTTGGCTGTAAAATCATTCAATCCAGTTGTTCCAATCGGACAAGTTCAGGATGTTCGTCAAGACGCTTCTCTTGCTAATGGCAGCTAATGTCCTTTCGGCAGGACACATTGGCCATCCTGAAAATCGAATCATTGGAGGAAGCAATGCAGCTATCGAGACAGCTCCTTGGCAGGTTTTTCTACAAAAACGCATACTATTTTCACCTACATCTGAATGTGGTGGCTCACTAATAAGACCCGACATTGTGTTAACAGCCGGCCATTGTGTAAGTTCTAATAGTATACTAACAAAGTATACTGTTCGAGTTGGTTCTTCAAACAAAAACAAAGGAGGACAACTTTTCACCGTTGCAAAGATCGTGGTACACGAATATTTTCATATAGACGAAAAGAAAAATCTATTTCTCAACGACATTGCCGTGTTGAGATTAAGCAATCCCGTTCAAATTGGTCCTTCAGTTCAAACTATTTCACTGGCTACGTACGCGCCTCCTGCTGGAGCCCAGGCCTTGGCCACCGGATGGGGAAAGATCTCGCCGTTTGTGGAAGAGTCTCCTATCGTATTGCAAGGAATCAATGTTTCCATTTTGTCCTCCGTGGAGTGCAATAAATTTCCATGGGTAAACGAAGGCAACATATGCGCTGGATCATATGGAAAAACACCATGCGATGGAGATTCCGGAGGAGGTTTGGTTGTTAATAACCAGGTGGTGGGTGTGGTTTCGGCTGGAGGTGAATGGTGTAATACGCCAACATCCCATGCTAGCGTTCCCTACTACCACCAGTGGATTTTAGGAGCAATTGATAAGGCATATTCCTTATTATAAAAAACAAAAATAAATAAATCGCAGCAAAACTATTTTTTGTAACATTTTTCGGGAAGGGCAATTTGACTCTCGAGAAGGCCAAGACTTTTTCACATCTAAACCGATCCTTACACGGAATACTTCAAATTATTTGTGTATCAATTCTCCGCCAATCTGCCTCACAACCTACAAGCACAATATTAAAATCCAAAAAAAGTCCTCAAAAATCTACAATTTTTACGATTTCTTGATCGTTTCTGCACCAATCTGCATTCAAATATTTTTAAAGAATTTTTGTCAAATTTCTAATCCCCTTCAAAATCCCCAAATGTATGGAGTGCACAATATGGTCACCTGAGCAGGGTATTACTTTGCCAATACATGTTCGATTCTTGAGCGAAATACCTTGAAATATTTGCAGATATTCCACTTATCTGTATCAAAAATGGCAAAACACTTTTTTTAAAGATTTTATTTTGGGTATTGGAAGCAATACATGGAACGGGCTATAGAGCCCAAGTTTAAAATTTTCTAATTCTTCCCGGCCTTAAAGCGACCCTTATCTATTGTTTATCCAATTTCATGAAAAATTTGCGTTTAAATTAACATTTAATCTATGGAATTTTGTAGTGTATATTGAAAAGAAAGCCTTAGTAAATGGAAAACTTAAAATACGTTGATAATTTTGAAAACTCAAGATAATTCACAAAAACCATTTGGAAATTTGTAAATAATCTTTAACTACCAATCGAGAAAATACATAAAAACGCGGTGTTTTTCTGCACTAAAGGAATGGTGTAAACAAAATGTTCTTACACTGCGGACTTCTCCTGATCTTCAGCGCAACTCGTATTTCCGCCGGATGGCTTCCGGTTCGGATTGCAGGAGGATACTCCGTGAACATATCCTCGGTTCCTTGGCAAGCTTCTGTGCAAATAGATGGTAAACAGATATGTGGTGGATTCATACACAGTGAAGACACAATTATAACGGCTGCCCACTGCCTGAGGGGCACACCTACTTCTTCTGTTTTCGTGAGAGTGGGCACGGCGGACTTAGATAAAGGTGGGCAAGTGGTGGCTGTATCAAAAATCATATGTCATGAGGATTTTAATGAGACCACAGTAGCCAATGATATTGCAGTTCTTCATTTGAACTCTAGCCTCCTTATGGGAGAAGATGTCCGGGCCATTCCACTGGCGGACGAGCCACCCCGACCCGGAGCTCGTGCTCTGGTTAGTGGATGGGGACTCGTGGGCTTGAATTTATTAAAGTCCAAGGTTCTTTTGGCTGCTGATCTACAAATTGTGGATCATGAGCATTGTAATAAAGACTACCATGGAATGATTAAAAATGTCATGATTTGTGCCTCTACTCCCGGAAAGAATGCCTGTAGTTATGATTCCGGCGGTCCTCTGGTTTCCGGTGGAAAACTTGTGGGCATTGTATCGTTCGGCATCTCATGTGCATCCAAAGGATATCCCAACCTTCCAGATGTCTACGCCAATGTGGCTGAGCTAAGGCCATGGATTCTGAAAGCAGCTGAAAGAGTTTAAAAATAAAGTTATATGAATAAAGTAACAAAACACACATGCATATACATATATATCAGATTCCAATTTTGTAATTTAACATTTCATGGGAAAAAATATTATGGTAAACAAAAAAAAATTCTGACACAAATAAGAAATCTATTGTCATTACCTTAATAAAAATAAATAGACTTAAAAAAATAAATATTTCTTTAAGAATTTTACGAGCAGTTCATTTTTATTAATAGTTTTTATCTTTAGCTGCAAAACTTTAAAACTAATTAGTTCCATTTTTAAAAGTTTGAAAATATATCATAGTGTATGATCAATTGTTCTTTTTTTAGAAGAGCAAACCCTTAAACCCCTTACCTAGTTAATGAACCAATTCTTGTTAATGGTTTCTCAATATGATTTATTTAACTGATAGTTTAACCTCATTTTTTCGCCAGCTTAGCTTAAGTGGAAAAACATTCTTAAGTCATTAACACGCAAGGAATGTAAGTTCACTAAAAAAATAAATATATAGGAACTAGTTTTGCGAGAAAAACAATTATTAGTGACTCGAACTTGAATAGAGAATGTTGCTCTTAAACGGACTTTTCCTGATCTCGTGTGGAGCTTTGATCTCCGCCAAATGGCTTCCGGGTAGGATTGTCGGTGGCAACTCGGTGGCCATCACATCGGTTCCGTGGCAGGTGTCTTTGCAAATTAATGGAAGACATTTTTGCGGCGGCTCCATCTACAGGGAAGACATCGTTATAACGGCTGCGCACTGCATGGCTTCCATTCGTCCCATATCCCTTTCCGTGAGAGTGGGTTCCACAGACAGCAACTCGGGTGGTCAGTCGGTGAGGGTTTCCAAGATCCTGGTGCACGAGGATTACGATGAGAACACGGTGGCCAATGATGTGGCCGTGCTCCGCCTGGAGTCCCGTCTTACACTGAATGCTAGTGTCCGCGCTATTCCGCTGGCTTACAAAGTTCCCAGGACCGCAGATTCTGCTCGAGTAAGTGGATGGGGGGCCATTGGATATCAGAAGCCGGCGTCCAGCACTCTATTGGCTGCAGACGTGGCTATTGTGGATCAGGATCAGTGCAATAGGGCCTACGGTGGATTGATTCAGAATGTCATGATATGTGCTTCGGCTCCGGGAAAGGATTCGTGCCAAGGAGACTCCGGCGGTCCTCTGGTCTCGGGCGGAAAACTTGTGGGCATTGTGTCCTTTGGCAATGGATGTGCCAATCCCAATTATCCAGGAGTCTATGCCAATGTGGCCAAACTAAGGTCCTGGATCCGTAATGCAGCTAACAGGATTTAAAAAATTACTAGCAATTGTTACTTGCAATTAAATTTGAAAATATAATTGGTCATGGAATAATTTTTATAATTTTTAATGCGAATTGAAAGTTATTAACGAGTCCTACATAACGGCAGTTCACTGTTAAGGATATTTGTTTTTCGCCTTTAGCCTGCTTTCTTGGCGAATCTTCTTTTATTTTCCTTCTTTTTTTATGGAAGGATTCTCTGCAACTTAATCCTTCGCCCCATGAGTTTGCGATTTCCAAGTCATTGGGCAATGCAAACTGTGCAATATAATCGCATGATATATGCCTAATCTCTGGTGCAAACTTTGGCCTCCGGGAGGCAGCCTGGAGGCAAAAATGGAAAACGAAGCCCAACCAAGTCGCTAAGCCAGTGAGAGTTGGTGCTGGAGAGTCAATTCCAGCGATTAAATTAAGAATGCATAACTTGCAGGGTTAACAATGTTACCAATAAAGGGTCCCGCGGGGGTGAGGAGTGGCCGGGAGTTGCCAGGATAACTGGAGAGCAATTGCAGGACAGGGGCACGAACGAAGCACTGATTTTTATTTGCCATTCTCCTTGCAACCATTTCACTTTTCCTTCGCGATGGAAATGAAAAGAAAAAGCCAACTATGGGGCCTGTACTACTTATCTGCTTTTTTCAATTTGCGATTTGTTTGTTTTAGTCAGTGTTATTAGTACACTGGGAAAAATACAAATATTTAGTGAAAAATATGAAATACAAATCAGGTTAACTTTTAAAAGAGTGTTTCAAATAATTCATCCAGGTCATCTGATCTTAGGCATCAAAGCCTTTAATTTGTTTTAAAATTAAATTGTAATTTTAAATTAAATTTAGACAAAAAAAATAAAAATAAAATATATTTACCGTCGAATGTTTTTGACGTCTACCACTTAACCACCTCCCAGGGAACTCAAGCCGGAAGGAGCTCAGTTCCGGATTCGTTTTTCCTCTGGCTGGCTTTGGCTGTTTTCTTATTTGTTTGCACTCTGGTGCTCCTTTTTGAATCCTCGGCATGGAGTCTGGAACGTGCCCGGCCGGGCCTTTCATAAACATCCAGTACAAACTGGCGGGCAGGACCTGCCGTTACCACTATCCTGGGGTGAGTGTTGGCCTGCACCTCTGCCTTCTATTTGTTTTTAATGCAATTCCCTTTTCTGCTGTGCTGGCCTTCGCATCCTGCAAATAGTTTTCATAAATGCTGTGGCCTGGGTGATAATATAAAGAGTATAGAAAATCCCACCAGGAGGCGATTGCCATCGCTTTTAATTTAAATAACAAAAAAGTAGTCTAAGCAAGGGACATGCTAAAATAATAAAAGATAAAATAAAAGCTATTCTATTTTTGACCACGACTACCAGATTCTCAGCTGCATTTGTGGGTGGAAGGACAGAAGCTGCTGTTGCCTTTATGGCTGGCTTTTAAATGTTAACAAAGTGCGTACTTTGTTATGTGCTTAACAGGCATTAAAAAGGACTAAAGCAACACATATACACAGATACACCCCCGCTCACAGCAACCCCAATCATTAAGTTGCCTTTTAATAAGGATTGCAGAGTGCAAACTCCATAAAGGACCAAAACAAATTCAAAAGAATAAAAAACATTTAACGAGAAAACATAAAGAGAAAGATTTTATACTCGTGTGAGTACTTGTTAGTTTTTTAATATTTATACGCTATTTCTTTTTTGTAATAAACAAAACCTTCTTCATGTCAAATGTATTACATTTAAAATATTCTTCATTAAATAAAATCCAAGCCAAAACCAAAATCCTTTGGTTGCCCAGAGACAGGCGCAATACAATTTCTGGCCAAGAGTGTTTCTGGTAAAGAAGAAACCGCATGACACACTCGACCTGTCAACACTGTTTCCCGCAACCCCTTCGCCTTTTGGCCAACTCTGACATGGCCATATATCGTATATTATGCATGCAGTGCCAGGCAATGGCCAGAAGAATATTCAAAGCATTTAGCAACTCATTGTCCCTTTTGCCAGTTTCAAGGATCCAAGGAGCTGCTATACCATCAGTACAAAAGTCCAAGAAACAGCAAAAGCAAAAGCAACATCATCAGCCTCAGCAAGATGGGGAGAAAAATGTATTCATGGCCCCCAAAATTGTGTAATTTAAGTTTGCACATAAAATCACACCGCAAACTTGGAAAAAGGCCCCGAAAAGAAGCCGCAGCAACAACAGCAACAGCACTCAAGTGAACTGACATAGATATGGGGGGATATGTGAAATTCTAGGGGGAAATTCTCAAAAACCAGGGCTGGAAGTTACTTTATTTAAGAGGGTTTTTGAATATACTTATCTAATTATTTTTTATTGAGAAACAAGTGATAGGAAAACACTCAAAATCCAGTATATAATTCCTATCTTGGTTTGCAAATATTATCCCCAGACCCTGGAAATCATGACTTCCTGAACCCATTTTCATACTTTTCCTTGCCATTACTTGAAGAAGGCCTCCTCTATTACACAGTTGAGCTCACAGCGGAACCAAATATTCTACACCCTCCTTTATATATCCAGGCACATGAAATTTAAATATTTTAAAGAGGCAACCGGACGAAGGACTACAGAGGACACACCGACAGAAGGCACAAAGCACTGAACTTGTGTGCCATAAAAATGCTATAAAACTGCACAAATAGCATCGGAGACGTTGAGATACAGATACAGGGATACGGATACGGTTGAGTTTACGGAGGATGTGAGAAGTAAATGGTTCCAAGTGGCGAAGCATCTCACTTCCTGATATCCAAGCCAGACATATCTGCTGACCTAAGTGCGTGTAAAGCTGTGTGCGTGTCCTGCTGCAGGTCCTTTTGTGAGGCTATATGTAACTCATTGTCATCGCCTTGTATCGGACTCATTTGCCCAAATATCTCGAATGCCTTTGTGTAACCTTTTGAGCCCCACCCACGTCGCAAAATGAAACTTGATTTCATTTTAATTTTTCCTTTCTTTTGAGCTCTTTTTTTTTTGTGTTGATGGTGGGACAAAGTTATGACACCCAAAGGTTTTCACACAATCCTTTACAGGGCGACAAATTGGTCTTTAGGCTGTCAACCGAAAAGGCTTCCCACATTTCCCAGCTACGTATGAATTTTGCAGTGAATTTTTAAGGGTCTAATTCCCATCACACACTCGAGCAGAAGGAAAGCCAAAGTCCAAAGTCCTTTGGTCATCAGTTACTCACTATGAACTTGGGAGACATTCTGTGGGTGTCCTTAATTAGAATGCCATAATGGAAATCCTAGCACACACACACACACCCGCCCATGCCTCATAAATAATTTATGGGCCACGAAAACGAATGTGAGAATTTAAATAATCAAATTCTGTGAGGGTTTTCCATCCTTTCACAATCATCAATCGAAGCAATTTCCACTTCAAGCTGATTCAACTACTTCGGGTCAAATGGGAAACGGAGAAAATGATTTTGCATAAAATTTGGCTGAAAGCTTTTTCCACCTGAGATTTAACGAGGTGGCCAGCAAAAGGATTCGCAAAAAGTCTTAAAAGATTACTTCGGTCTGATAAGGCCTTAAACTTGTCAATTTAAGACAACAATTACGATAAGCAAACAGAGATAGTTAACAAGCCAATAAATGGCTTATGTCAAACTTAAAATGTCCTGGCTTTTCTGGTTTGTGGATTTGGCCGGAACATGTCATTCTGTCAGAACAAAATGAAAATTTAAAACCAATTTATGCAGGCATTTTGTACGACTTTTTGACCTTAAGATGTAAGCTTTTAGAAAACTTCTTACGTGGTTTATAATATTAAAACCAATAAAATGTTTTTTCTTAAAACCTTAAAGTTAAGGAAAACTGCACTAGCTTTCACGTCTTCCCATAAAATTCATAAAAATACCCAAGCCAACCTCAAACCCAACAACCAAAAACAACGAAAATTTTAATTAAGTGAAAAATATGATGCTGTCGGGGTCTGAAAGGAAGGGCATGGCAGAAAGTGGTCTTCCACTGGTCCGGTCACACGTGGCGTATGAATAATGTAAAATCTCAACTAATTAAGCCAAGTAAAATGCATTTACAAATACTTGTTTTTGCCCCCCTTCACAAAAAAGGCAAACTGCATCCGCAGTCCCTAAAGAAGCTGGAACAACTATGTCGTGTAACATACTGTTTGTTTTAATTAAATTTTTTGTCGAAATATGCGGCAAGCCACAACGAAAGCGTTGTCGAAAATTCTATAAAGGAAGTGGCAGTCAGTAACTAGAACAGCTATATTATTATTTTATTTTAAATATAAAATATTTAGAATTTATTTGAAAAGGTTATTAAGCTTTAGTTATACATTTTATTATCTTATAAGTTACACGTGTATACCTTAGACCATCTTAAAAATCATCCTTAAAAGGTTTATATTATTTAATGCCTCGTTTTGGAAAAAAAAGATAATTGAACATTTTACAGTAGCCAAGTTCTTCCAAAGTTAGAGCAGCAGCATTACTGAGCGGCAGAAGTATTACTCTAAATGAAAAATAAATTAAATTATTAATTATTTTTAAAATACCTGTTTACTTACATTTTATGTAATAATATAGGGATCATAATCAACAAAGTCCACCTGGGTGTCCGTTGAATAATAAAGATCATACATCGGTATGGGTATTCCCGAGACCAAAGACTTCAACGACAGGAAGAACAACGTGAAGAGAAAAGTTTCCATTTCTACTAGTTTTAATTTGAATTTGAGTGTTACAGACTCGGTTTATAAATTGACAGAAAAATTAAGGTATGTGATGTTATTTGTTTAAATTTTTCAGCTATAATCAAATATTTCCCCAGACTTTCCAGCGCTAAAATCTCCTCCGGAAAAATCCCCATCTGAGTCTTCTGGCTCCCAGCTTTCGAAAGATTCCTGACTAGAGTCTGGCCAAATGATTCCACTACTGTCTTTGGAAATATCACTGTAATCCGATGAATCTTCATCACTTTGGCTTTCATCGGATTCATCACTCGAATCTGTAGTTATCTCAGTTGATTCCGAAAAACTTGTACTGGAGTCGGTGCTGTCAGTTGATTTCGAAAAATCTGTACTGGAGTCAGTGTAGTATTCCCCAGTAGATGACTCTGTGCTGTATTCCTCAGTTGTATCTTCTGAATAAAGTTCGGAAGAAGATTCTTCCAAAGTTTCTTCACTTGTTGTTTCCGTTAACACTTCACTTTCGGTGCTACTTGTCTCAACAAAATGCTCTATAGATTGTTCTGTTGTCGGTGTTCCAGGATAATTAAACTTAAGTTGTTTATTAACTCTAGGTCTTGCCATCACAGAGAAAATTAAAACTAAAAAACCAAAACAAAAACCTTGGGCCCGCAACATTTTCGTTAAGAATTTGCTTAAAAATGAACCAGTCAACGGCGTTTCAACTGCCTTATATATGGCTCTTACCCAACGAACGGGAGTTTCCAATCAGTAATGCGGAGTTCGTGGGTAATTTTTCCATTAAATTGGTTTACATTTTTCTTGGCTTAAGTAAAGATAAGGCAGTTTCAAAGTAACGAAATGGTTCTAGAGGTGGTAGTAGAGTTGGTAAGAGTATTTCCATTTGAAACCTTATGTTAAAATAGTATGACACTAATCACTTTATTTACACTTTACAAAAAATCATAAATTAAATATTTAACATTTAACATTAAACATTTATCTAAGATATTGTTAGTTTTCGGTCCTCTGTAGAGTTCTCTTCCTCGTCTTCCTTTGGAGCCGGCTCCGTCATCCACCTATGACCCATAGCATATGGCGGCTTGGCATAGGTCTTTATGTAGAAAGTACCATTCTTTGGGATGGAAGGCTCTCCGCCCATTCGGAATTCTCCATCGCTGAGCAGAAGAATCCAAGTTCCATTATCAAAACGTTCACAGCGAGGACCCCAAAATCCTGCAGGACTCGTCAGAGTCTCTATGAAGTAATCATGCGATCTCTTGTGCGAACAACCATACACATAACACTTTTTCTGATTTTTTCCATAATTTGGATAGAAAGTGGCATGCCCCACGGGCTGTTCAAAGCCGAAACTGACACTTGTCTGAATGGACTCCACATAGGTAGCATCGCTGGCGTCTATCCGATATTCATCGGTTTGATCCCGGAACTTGGGACCCGCGGGGTCTAAAGCATA
The DNA here is from genome assembly GCF_030179905.1 of Drosophila bipectinata. Taxonomy (NCBI): domain Eukaryota; kingdom Metazoa; phylum Arthropoda; class Insecta; order Diptera; family Drosophilidae; genus Drosophila; species Drosophila bipectinata. The sequence continues at coordinate 15,327,426 of NC_091736.1, read as the reverse complement.
GATGGTATTGAAGCGATATGGTAGAATTTGCTTGCCGGCACTGCCAGCAATCTGGGCGCCCAAAGAGTGACCAATAACGTAGACATCATCGTAGTGAAGATTTGCTTCTAGGTGCAAGAAACGGACTAGATCCGCAAGTAAAGCTCCCAGATCCTCCACCGTTTTGGCCACTTCGTAGTAATTGACATTCGTGGAAATGCGGCTCCAATCGCAGACAATTACATTGAAATCCTCGTAACGGGCAGGTTCGCCATTAATTCCTGGCTGGGTAAGACTCAGATAGGCGTTTTTAACTTTACGGATATGAGATCCTTTGCTCTGACTCATCCATCCATGAATTACAATTCTGAAAATAAAAATTATTATGAAAGTTTAAGCCAAGAAGGTGAAGTATTTTAACAAAATTAATATTTTAATTGTCCATATTACATTAACTTTATTTTTAATTCAGACAATTATCACATTATTGGTGTTTTTCCGAAGGCAGGTGCCTCAAGTAACTATATATTTATCACATATATTCACTACAATATTTTGTTAAATAAAAACAATCACCTATATATTATCTCTTGTAAATAAGGAATTGATAAGATAACGCTAACAATAATTTCAAATCTGCATAAAAATAATTACTTAACTAATTACCTGAGTCTTTTTTTTCCCAATTTTGGTAGTGACTCAGTTTAAGCGATAAGAGTCTATATGCCAAACAAAAGCTCACCGTAAAATTTAAATTATACAAAAATATGAGTGTATATTAAAAGCAGAGAAACCAGTTTCTCATTCCTCGCGAAAAATTCGAAAAAAAAAAAAAAAATATTTAGTGAGAGAGTTTGGTAAATATTTGTTTTGGGTTCTATTCATTGAGTGTCTGTTTTGGTCTCTCATTAATTAGATGGTCTGTGACGTCTAACCCGAAACACATTCACTGGGAATACTAAATACACTACTAATTGTTTTGTCTGTAAAAGTTTGAACGGCTTTTGTGTTGATTGCACAATTACTTCTCCCACCACGATTAACGAGTCAAACAAAAAGTGTTTTCCCTCAACCCGATTCGATTTGCAATCGCTATTTATAATCTTCCAGGAAATCCCCCTGTTACCTTGTCGGATGACGTGCATCGAATCCGGAGTTCTTGAGACTTTCCACATCGCCGAGGAACAATTCTTTTCCGCAATCTGCAAAGTCTTTCTTGAAAAGAATAAATTGCATTCTACTTCGGGCACTGCTGGTGAAGGGTATCCAGTGTTTGAAGAACTTCTTCCAAAAGGAGGGATCCACACCCAAGGTTTTGGACTTGATAAGGGTATAATTACAATTGGCATTTGGATTGAGAGCACTTTCGGTGGTAGCTGGTGATGCTAAAGAATGATTTAAAAATTGTTTATTTTATCTTTTCAAATACGAAAAATACTAGGGCACAGAGAAAAAATATGCCAAAATCTTATGTTAACCTAAAAGATGACATTTCCCCTCTGTATTCTTGAACTCACCCACTGTAAGAGCCACCAACGCCAGCACTACTCCACCACCAATTATCCAGATCCGACCCAGCTGTGAGATCATGATTGATTGGACCGTGGGGGGTCTGATTTTGACCGATCGAGTATATTGCTTAACGTCCGTTGACCGATCCGCTGTAACGGTACGTTTACCTCCGGCTAACTTTGAGCGCCACGAGCGACAGATCTGACCCGCTTGGTGGTGCGTGCCCAACTAACTGACAGTATTCTCAGTCTGCCGTGGAGCCGATCTTGATACCCCGACTTTGATAATGTTCATGTATATATGTATGTACATATGCACTTATAGCAGAGACCCCTGGGAGTCGAGTACCGAACACATTTTGGCTTTTTACAGTGTATTTGCCATATCTGTAGGTTCTCTCATTACTCTCGTTTCCAATTTCTAATTGATGAGCAGAAGCCTCCTCCCATAGACGTGTTAATTACTAGCACCGATCATTCGAAAAATAAATTTTTTTTAATGACAAGGGGGTACACATTTTATAATGAATATGGATAATTATAATTATTAATAATTATTCTAAATTTAATAGACTATCTAAGGGTTATCGAAAAATATTTCTCTATCAATCTACATCATTAGACCTATCTTAATTATTTACGATAGGTTTTAATACATTTTCCAGATGATTTTTTTCCTTTCTTAAAAAGTCTCAAATTGTTTATCCTCCATCTAGGATATCTTTATCTATGGATAGGACATGATAGATCTCATTTAATTTCTTTAATCGGTAAAAAAAATAGATCAAATAGTATTAAAAATATCACATTTTAAAAAAGCCATTATAAACGATAATTTTTACATTTTTTTAATTGTCTTCCAGGAACCCTAACAAGCCCCCAAAGTTGAAAAGCAAATAAAATTACAGCTGATAAACCCTTTTTAGGCCAGATAGGTTAATTACCACATTAAGTTAACCTGCCATAAACCCGAAAAAAACGTAAATATAAAGGAGAAAAGGAAAAAATAGCAACCATATAATGAGATTGGTGTGGCGAGAACCTTTTGGGTAAATTTTTTAATGGCTGTCAGTCAGCAAATGATTATCGCAGATCCTGAATACTTTTCGAGTCCTATCGGCTAATTGCCAGACCCTAATCACATTCGAAGCCCGCCTAATTAAGTCGCCCGAGTACATAATTCATTAATCCAAACTCAAATGAGGCGACAAATTTTCACTCACTTAGCGAGTCAATTTCCAGCCAGCAAGGATAACTGGAAAATCTGAAGACTAGAAAGGGGCGTGACATTTTCTTGACTTGGCTAGGCAAGTGGCCTACGTGAAAACGTTTTAATTATGCAAATTTGGGCGAGCCATGTTGATTAGAAAATCCACACGACGGAGCGAGACTAGAAAATCAACGAGTCCTTGACAAACCCAAAAAGGAGGCTGCACCTCAAGTGGTCCGCCAGGCATCAATCAATATGCAAACTGAACGTCGGCCCAAACCAAACAGGGCCCGGCCCTCAGTGTCCCCTGGAGGCCAATGAAGTTGGCAAACCACCAATTAGTAGGTAGAAATTAATTGGCAATGCCTCGCGGCTGCCTCGAGTCGAAAATTGATGTGGAATCGAAATTGGGGCACCTGGGGAAAGAACCCTAAGTTTGAGGCCTGGTAGCCAGGACATTTGACGTCTTAATTTTCACTTCCGTTAGTAATTAAAGTTTACTGAATCAAGGATTATTGCATTATTTTATTATTATTTCTTTACCGTTTAAACTTTCTGACAGGAAATTAAAGTTTTCTGGTCAAAACCTAAAGAGCTGTAAAGCCACAACTAACGTTTTTGAGGATAACAAAGTACGATGAGATTTGTAGAATAAATCTTGACTCTGTTTTTGGTTTAGTCAGGCATAGTCAGGCGTAACCTCCTCAACCCCACGAAAATGCTTATTATGTACACAGTTCAGGGAGGGAGAAACGGGGGCAAAGGACCCTTTGTCCTGGGGGCTTTTTAGTTTTCAGTTTTCGACGCAGTGACGATGACTGTAACTTTTTCTATTGACTTAATGCAGTTGGCCAAGTGCAGCCAAGTGTTGCCTTTGAACTCGAAAATGGGGTGTCTTGTCGCCCGAAAACTTTAAAGATTAACGGCCGTAAAAGTCAAGAGGACCCACCAGCACAAAACAGGATTTAAGGTAATTTCTCCTCAATAAAATATACAAATTTTTAACAGTTTTGGGTAGTAACTTTTTAGAGAAAATCCTAGTTACTTTTTGTATATATTTCACGGATATAACTTGGAAAATAGACGCACACATATTTATAAATTATATGCTATTCTAAATCTTTACTTGTATATATATTTAAATAATCAAAATTTGGATAGTTGATGGATGGAACCAAAGATGGGGAAGGGCATCCTGGCAATGTTGGCGGCCACCGCAGGATCCTTCTTTGCATTGGGCGCTTATTATCAGCACAGCGAAGTGATGAGGAATATCCAATACTTAGAACAGCGGAATCCTCATGCCTATTTTATTCGTCGCAAGCTGTATGATTTGGTGAGGGTTTTTTTTTAATTATAATATCAAATATTTCATAATTGTATATGACGTACTAGCTGGGAATCTTTAGAGTTAGAGCCTCCAGCATAGAGATAGACGATTCTAAGGCAGAACGGAAGCATAAGCTGGGTGGAATCATGAAGTATGGATTCCCCAGCATGAATGAGATCAGTCTGAACGAGATCTTTGACTTTGTAACCTCATTCGATCGCCGCAACTCTGCCATACAGTGGATGTGTGAACGGGTAGATGTCAACAATCGGCCTCTTTATGAGGACAGAGTCTCCATAGCTCCATGTGGCGCCTTTAGCCAGTCGGAGGCTTCGAGGGTTTTCTTCTTGTCCAACATTAAGCCCTTCATGAACCGTGGTTTCAATCTCGGCGTGTGGGACCGTTTGTTGCGACACGTCAACGAAATGAGCAAAAATCATGGAACCATTTATGTCTATACCGGATCCATTTACTTGCCACGAGAAATGAAGGCAGACAGCTGGTTCCTGGAGTACCAATCGGAGGACCGCTTCATGGTCGCCGTGCCCACGCATTTCTTCAAGGTTCTCGTTATCGATCCAAAATTCGGTCCCGATGACACACCATATGCCGAGGCGTATGTGATGCCCAATACGCCTCTAAACAATAATGTCGAACTGAAGACCTTACTCAGCGATATCCGAGACATTGAGAACGCCACGGGCTTGCGGTTCTTCGAGGGTCTCGATCGCAACTTTGTCAACACCCTGGTGTCCTCCTCAACAGAAGCTTCTGTCGAGAATTTAGTCAAGAATGCACCAAACAATCCAGTGGATAATAGTGCTTTAGAGTCGTACAGTAGTGCCTTACAGTAAATAAAATTAGTACATTGGAACATTGTGACTCCTTGCCTTTTTGTATATTTTGCACAGGACCCTTCTTATCCTTTAAAAAAATAACCACAAAAAAAATATTTGAATGTATTCACCGATTTTTATGCAGGTTGATGAAGAATTGATCTTTGCATCGTTTAAGAAGAATCTCTTAAAAATTTCCTTCAAGCTACCTTCAATTCCCAATTCCTTAAAAAATGTATTCTCTTGGCGGGGGCATCACATCACTGTCACTGTCCGACAGCTCACAGGCATCAACCCTGTTCTCCACATAACTATTGATTTTCTGTAGGACTCGCAGTTATTCGGACATGGCTTCAATGTCCAGGGTATCCTTGGAATTCTTCTGTGCAGGGGCCCGGCTGAAAATCGCTACTCATTTATTCGACTCGACTATTCATTTATTGTTTTATTTATAAATATAATTCGTCAACTGCTCCTAAAATCCACTGGTGGTAGTAGGGAACGCTGACATATTTTGTCGGCCCGTCGCATTTCCCAGTTGAAACCACACCCACCACCTGGTTATTTACAACCAAAGCTCCTCCGGAATCTCCCTCGCATGCTGTTTTTCCCTTTGATCCGGCGCATATGATTTTCTCATAAAGCCATGGAAATATGGAGCACTCATCGGAGGACAATATGGTAACATTGATTCCTTGCAATATGATAGGTTTCTCTTCCACATCAGGCGAGATCTTGCCCCATCCGGTGATCAAGGCCTGGGCTCCAGCAGGAGGTGCGTACGTAGCCAGTGCAATAGTTTGAGCTGAAGGACCAATTTTAACGGGATTGCTTAATCTCAACACAGCAATGTCGTTGAGAAACTGAAGGTTGTCTGTATTATGATCTTGATGTACCACAATCTTCGCAACGGTGAAAAGTTGTCCTCCTTTATCTCTGCTTGAAGAACCAACTCGAACCCCATATGTTTCCAACTGTGTCAAATTTACACAATGAGCGGCCGTTAACACAACTTCTGATTTTATTAGTGAGCCACCACATGTAAAATTTTTTAAATCTTCTCTCCATTCGAAATAAACTTGCCAAGGAGCCTTTTCTTTTGCGGTATTACTTCCTCCAATGATACGATTTTTTGAATGGTTAATGTGTCCTGCCAAGAGGACATTAGCTGCCATTAACAAGAGAAGCGTCGTAATGAACATCTTGACCTGGTTCGATTGGGACTACTGCATTTTACAGCCAAGAAAGCTTTTAATTTATACAAAAAACTTATCTGCATATTACCTCATGTCTAACTTTAGTTTCACAAAAGGTATTTTTGACATATAAGAATGCGGTGTTTTATGATAAATTTTTCAATTGGTGAAGCAATGTATAGAGTTATAACTTTTAAGTAGAAAATAATAAATCAAATACTTTAAGATTATATTCGTAGTTTTTTTAAGCAATTAAATTAAATGCACTTTTAAGTCATTTTTTAAAAATAGATATTATGTCTCGGGTGGAAATTTCTTCAATCTAGAATTCTTAATACTTTTAAGTTTCTGAAACCTATTTTATTAAAGACGGATTGTATATAGTCCAAAAATAACGGACGCAATAACTGCAAGTTTTCCCTTAACAACTAATGAACTTCCAGAGTTTTCCAGGAAACTCGTTTTTTTTAGAATCTGTCCGCATGCTGGACGAAATATTCAAGTACTCCATTTTCAATATAATCGGCATCTTGTCTGACTGGTCTGTCTGGGGAAACACTTCGTAAGTGTAAACCTTTTGGCCAAACTGGATTTGTTTCGGCCAAAGAAATGTTGACTTTTGGGCGGAATGGCTTACTTATCCGCATACTGGCAATATCCTGTTCAATCAAATGTATCTTATAGTCCTCTTTAAACCGAATAGCGGTAACATTTTGAAGAATTCCTCCAGAAACTTTCATTGATGATCCTGCACGAATCTGAAAATCCTTTGGTTTTCGTCTAGAAATACGATGCGCTGCTGTTATTACAAAGAAGTTTTTATAGACGGAGCCGCTCGAAATATGTGATCTGCAAGGAAACTTGCCAAGGAACAACTTAGGTGCTTCCTTAGAAACCACTTTGATGTCTGCATGGTAATGCCAGAACTTTATAAAAATTCTAAAAAATATTTGTAGATTTTGCTTGAGATTAATAAAGAAGCGTTTTTTGAAGATTTTTTTTAAACATTTCTTGTTTATTCATTTACATTTTACAGTTTCACCATTTTCTTATTTTTACAAATATAACGCTTCAACTGCCCCTAAAATCCACTGATGGTAGTAGGGAACGTTGACATAGAATGTTGACGCATCACATGTTAGAGGCCCAGCAGAAACCACACCCACCACCTGATTATTTACAACCAAAGCTCCTCCGGAATCTCCTTTGCATGTTGTTTTCCCCTTTGATCCGGCGCATATGATTTTCTCATTAATCCATGGAAATATGGTGCATTCATCGGAGGGCACAATGGTTACATTGATTCCTTGCAATATGATAGGAGTCTCTTTCACAAAATATACGATCCTGCCCCACCCGGTAATCAAGGCCTGGGCTCCAGCAGGAGGTGCGTTCGTAGCCAATGCAATAGTTTGAGCTGAAGGACCAATTTTAACGGGATTGCTTAATCTCAACACAGCAATGTCGTTGAGAAACGTAAAATTATAATCTTGGTGTACCATAATCTTCGCAACGCCGAAAAGTTGTCCTCCTTCGTTTCTTTTTGAAGAACCAACTCGAACAGAAAATTCGATAACTTGTCCCTTAGGAATTACACAATGAGCGGCGGTTAACACAATGTCAGATCTTATTAGTGATCCGCCACACATGAATGTAATTGATTGTTCATGTCTTTTTAAAAAAACCTGCCAAGGAGCTGTTTCGATAGCTGTATTACTTCCTCCAATGATACGATTTTCAGGATGCCCAATGTGTCCTGCCGAAAGGACATTAGCTGCCATTAGCAAGAGAAGTGTCTTAACGAACATCCTGAACTGGTTCGACTGGGACCACTGGATTCAATGATTTTACAGCCAAGTAGGCTTGCAATTTATACTGAAAAATAATCTGTACTTTGCCTCATGTCTAAATTTAGTTTTCCAAAAGTATTCTTAAAATATAAGAATGCGGGTTTTTTAGATAAATTTTTCAATTTGTGAAGCAATCTAGAAAGTTATAGCTTAGAAAATACTGAAGCAAATATTTTTAGATTATAGTACTGGTAGTTTTTGAAAAGCAATTAAATTAGCCAAACGTTTTCCATTAGCGCTTATTGAACTTTAGGATCTGCCAAGAAACACGGTTTCTAAGGATCTTTCCTCTAGCTGGACGAAATATTCAAGTACTCATTATTTGATATAATCGGCGACTTAATGGGTAAAATGTCTGGTCTGTCTGGGGTGAAAAGTTACTTAAAGTACAAAACCGGTTAAAACGGCAACTTTACCACCAACTGGATTTATTTCAGCCAAAAAAATGATTTTTTTTTTGACGGAATGGCTTACCTAATTGGATGATAGCATTTAGAAGAATTCCTCCATAAACAATTATTGATGATCCAGCATGAATCTAAAAATGAAAGAAAAGCTAACTTCAGGCGGAGCCAAAGTTGATATACCATTGCAGGTAAAACCGGATAGACAAACATCGGATATACATAGTTGGCAGCTCCTTATGAGAATATCATAATAAAACCAATTAATTACAATAAAATATCTAAAAAAAAATCACAAGCTTCTATCTTCAAAAATACCAAAGTTGATATTTTCAGTTATATGGCAGCTATAAGATATAGTCGGCCGTTATGATATTTGGTAGGATGGATTAAATGATTAAAAATGGAATCTGTACCAAGTTCCAACTTTCTATATTCAAAAACACGAAAGTTGCGTCATTTCCGATTGTTCAGATATTATATATGGCAGCTATAGAGTATAGCCGATCGATCCTTATGAAATTTTGTATGTCGTATTATTTTCCCAAAAATAGCATTAGTAGCATCTGAACTCTCTAACTCTTTAAACACCAAAGTTAAAGCATTTCCGATCAATCAGTTGGATTGCAGCTATAGGATGTACATAGTAGATCATTTTGAATCTTTTAGGTCTCTGAAAGACATTTTGTTTAAGACGTATTTTATGTGCATAAATACTTTTAAAATGACGGACGCCATAACTGAAAGTTTTCCCTTAACAACTAATGAACTTCCAGAGTTTGCCAGGAAACACGTTTTTTTAGAAGCTATATAATTATTCTATAGTCCGCATGCTGGACGAAATATTCAAGTATTTTAAATATACTCGGCATCTTTACGATTTATTATAACTGGTCTGTCTGAGGTAACACTTCTTAAGGTAACAAAACCTTTTGTCCAACCAGTTGAATTGGCAACTTCATCCCCAACTGGATTTGTTTCGTCCAATAAAATGCTTTCTTTTGTGCAGCCACTTAACCGCTTAATGGCATTATCGTGTTCAGTCGAACGTATCTTATAGGGTAGAATATAGTATTTTATAGACGGAGCCACTCTCAATATGTGATACTTTGATCTGCAAGGAAACTTGCCAAGGAAAAACTCAGGTGCTTCCTTAGGAACCTTTTTCTTTCTTAAGAAGAACCTTTTTTTTTTTGAAAATGTAACATTTCTAGTTTATTTGTATCTTAATATTTACAAATATAATTCTTCAACTGCCCCTAAAATCCACAGGTGGTAGTAGGGAACGCTGACATGCTGTGTCGGCCCATCGCATGACCCAGTAGAAACCACACCCACCGCCTGGTTATTTACAACCAAAGCTCCTCCGGAATCTCCTTTGCATGCTGTTTTTTCCTTTGATCCGGCGCATATGATTTTCTCATCGGTGCACTCATCGGAGGACAAAATGGTTACATTGATTCCTTGCAATATGATAGGAGCCTCTTTCACAAAAGGCGAGATCCAGCCCCATCCGGTCAACAAGGCCTGGGCTCCAGCAGGAGGAGCGTACTTAGCCAGTGCAATAGTTTGAGCTGAAGGACCAATTTTAACAGGATTGCTTAATCTCAACACGGCAATGTCTGCATTATGGTGTTTCACCATCTTCGCAACAAAGAAAAGTTGTCCTCCCTTGACTCTATTTGAAGAACCAACTCGAACCGTATACGTTTCCAATTGTGTCAAATTTGCACAATGATCGGCAGTTAACACCACGTCTGGTCTTATTAGTGAGCCACCACATGTATGTGTGTGTGAGTCTTCTTTCCATTCAATATAAACCTGCCAAGGAGCCTTTTCGATTGCGATATTACTTCCTCCAATAATCCGATTTTTTGGATGGCCAATGTGTCCTGCCGAAAGGACATTAGCTGCCACTAGCAAGAGAAGCGTCTTAATGAACATCTTGAACTGGTTTGATTGGGACTACTGCAGTTTACAACCCAGAAACCTTTTAATTTATACAAAAAAATTATCTGCATTTTACCTCATGTCAAAATTTAGTTTAACAAAAGGTATTCTTGAAATATAAGAATGCGGATTTTACGATAAACTTTTCAATTTGTGAAGCAATATAGAAAATTAAAAGTTATAATTTTTAACTTTTTAAATAGAAAGTCATAAATCAAATACTTTAAGTTTATACTGGTAGTTTTTGAAAAGCAATTAAATTAAATATCTTCAAAATAGAATTTTTAATTTTAATCCTTTTAGTCTCTAAAACCTTGATTAAAGACGTAATGTATTTTCTTCAAAAATGACGGACGTAATAACCGCAAATTGTCCATTGACAACTAAAGAACTTCCAAAGTTTGCCAGGCAACTCGGTTTTTTTAGAATCCTTTCGCATGCTGGACAAAATATTCAAGTACTCAATTTTCAATATAATCGGCATCTTTGCGGTTATACGATTTTTTGAAAATACAAGATAACAATTAAGGTAACAAAACCTTTTGCCAACCAGTTGAAATGGCAACTTCACCACAAACTGAATGTTTTTCCGCTAAAAAACGGATGTCTTTTGGAAGGAATGGCTTACTTAATCAGATGATGGCAGTATCGTTTTTAATCGAATTTATCTACAGTCCTCGAGGGACCTTAAAGAGGTAACACTTAAAAGAATTCCTCCAGAAATTTTAATTGATGATCCAAAATGAATCTGAAAGGTTTCTGGTTTTTGCCCAAAACAAAATGCGCTGCTGCTTAAAAAAAGCTGCTTATAAATGTTCTCAATATCCATTTCGGGTTTCTCCCATATTCTAAATTTAAAGAAAAAAGAGCCGCTTGCAGTTAAGATGGTATATATATATCGCAAATATCGTATATTGGTCGATTTTTATAAGCATTTCAGTAGAAACTTCTTGGAATACAAAATTGAAAAAAAGTCACAAGCTTCTAGCCTCTATCTTCTTTAAAAATTCCAAAGTTGGGTCATTTTCGATCGTTCAGTCATATGCAGCTATGCAATATAGTCTCATCCTAGTCTCCTAGTCATTCTTTTTTGGCAAAAATTATTATTCATTCAGCAATGGTATAAAATTATTACAAAAATATTTGTCTATTTTGATGCTGGTCAATGATGAAACTATCTATAAATCTTTTTAGGTATTCCGCTCAAAAATTGGATAAGAATTGGAAAAGAGCCATCGCGGGGATCATACTGCCACCACCAAAAAAATGTCACAAAAAATATTTTTCGCTTTGATTTATTTATTTATTTTCTTTTATAATAAGTAATTACTTTAAGTACTTTATCAATTGCTCCTAATATCCACTGATGGTAGTAGGGAACGCTAGCAAATTCTCCTGCCCTTTAACATGAATTATCTCCAGCCGAAACCACACCCACGACTCGATTATTAACAACCAAACCTCCTCCGGAATCTCCATCGCATGTTGTTTTTCCATTTGATCCGGCGCATATGTTGCCCTCGATCGCCCCTAGAAGGAGGCACATCGCCCCTAGAAGGAGGGCTCCAGCAGGAGGTGCGTACGTAGCCAAATCAATAGTTTGAACTGAAGGACCAATTTTAACAGGATGGCTTAATCTCAACACAGCAATGTCGTTGAGAAATCGACCTTCCCTTTCGTCTATATCAATATATTCGTGTACCAGGATCTTTGCTACGTTGATATGTTGTCCTCCTTTGTTTTTGTTTGAAGAACCAGCTCGAACAGTATACTTTGCTAGTCTATTAGAACTTATACAATGGCCGGCTGTTAACACAATGTCGGGACTTATTAGTGAGCCACCACATTTATATGTATAAATTAGTTTGCGTTGTAGCAAATAAACCTGCCAATAGCTGTCTCGATAGCTGCATTGCTTCCTCCAATGATTCGATTTTCAGGATGGCCAATGTGTCCTGCCGAAAGGACATTAGCTGCCATTAGCAAGAGAAGCGTCTTGACGAACATCCTAAATTTGTCCGATTGGAACAACTGGATTGAATGATTTTACAGCCAAGCAAGCTTGTAATTTATACAGAAAAATAATCATCATTTTACCTCATTTCTTAATTTATTTTCACAAAAGGTGTTCTTTAAATATAAGAATGTGGAGTTTTAAGAAAACATTTTTAATTTATGAAGCTGTCTAGAAAGTTATAGCTTAGAAATACATAAATAAAAAAGCATTAAATATAAGGTTTTCAAACAATGTTTTGAAAATTATAATATTGTCTCAGCTACAAATTTCTAGTTTTTTAGTTTTAACTATTTTAAGTCTCTGAAGTCGATTTTATTAAAAACAGAGTGTATATACTGGATACAGTAATACCGGACGCAAAAGCCATAATTTTTCCATCAACGATTAATGGACTTCTGGGGTCTGACAGGAAACACGGACGAAATATTCAAGTATTTGGATTTCGATATAATTGGCATCTTTACGCTTATACGACTGTTTGAACTGATATGACTGGATCAAAACGTATGAAATCAACAAAAACCTTTTGGCCAACTATTTGAAATGAAAACTTCACCAACTCGATTTTTTCACCCAAAGAAACGGTTTCCTTTAAAAGGAATGGCTTACTCAATCGCAATACTTAATCGTTTTCAATGAAACTATCTTATAGTCCACGTGGGACCGTATAGCGGTAACCTTTTGAAGAATTCCTCCGGAAGCTGTTATTCATGATCCTGCCCGCATCTGAAAACCTTTTGGTCTTCGTCCAAAAGCACAATGCGCTGCTCTATATAAGGACCTAATGTTTTAAATGATGTTTGTTACTATTTTTTTCAATAATCGGATTATTATTGGCAAAGTTATAGACTTTGCAGGGGGCAACAGTGTGGTATCTTTTTGTACTCATTTGAAGAGGATCCTCCTCATCCCTTTAAGGGGGCATTTATTTATTCTTTTTATATTTATAAATATAATTCTTTAATTGCTCCTAAAATCCACTGATGGTAGTAGGGAACGTTGACATAGATTGTTGGAGTATCACATGTTCGAACCCCAGCAGAAACCACACCCACCACCTGATTATTTACAACCAAAGCTCCTCCGGAATCGCCATCGCATGTTGTTTTCCCCTTTGATCCGGCGCATATGATTTTCTCATTAATCCATGGAAATATGGTGCATTCATCGGAGGGCACAATGGTTACATTAATTCCTTGCAATATGATAGGACCCTCTGTCACAAAATGCAAGATCCTTCCCCATCCGGTGATCAAGGCCTGGGCTCCAGCAGGAGGTGCGTGCGTAGCCAGTGCAATAGTTTGAGCTGTAGGACCAATTTTAACGGGATTGCTTAATCTCACCAAGGCAATGTCGTTGAGAAAAATAGGCGTATTGTCTATTTTATAATCTGGGTGTACCACAATCTTCGCAACGGTGAAAAGTTGTCCTCCTTTGTTTTTGTTTGAAGAACCAACTCGAACAGAAAATTCTGCTGGTCCATTAGAAATTACACAATGGCCGGCTGTTAACACGATGTCGGGTCTTATTAGTGAACCACCACAATCAGAAATCCAACCTCTTTCAAGTTTTTGTAAAAAAACCTGCCAAGGAGCTGCCTCGATAGCTGTATTACTTCCTCCAATGATACGATTTTCAGGATGGCCAATGTGTCCTGCCGAAAGGACATTAGCTGCCATTAGCAAGAGAAGCGTCTTAAAGAACATCCTGAACTTGTCCGATTGGGAAAACTGGATTGAATGATTTTACATCCAAGCAAGCTTGTTATTTATACAGAAAAATAATCTGCATTTTACCTCATGTCTAAATTTAGTTTCGCAAAAGGTATTCTTAAAAAATAAGAATGCGGGTTTTTAAGATAAATTTTTCAATTTGTGAAGTAATCTAAGGAGTTTAAAGTTATAGTTTATTACTTTTAAGTATAAAATCATAAATTAAATGCATTCAGATTATAGTTTTGTTTCTTTTTTAAGAAATTAAGTTAAGTACGCTTTTAAATAAATTTTTGAAAATAGATATTTTGTCTCTGGTAAACATTTTTCAAAATATGAATTTAAAATTTTAATAATTAATTAATAATTTTAATAAAATTTTAAATTTTAATCATTTTAAGTCCATTTTATCCGTTGACCCCATTTGGACAGAAAGCTTATACTCCATAAATGAGGGACGCAATAACCGCAAGTTTTCCCTTAAAAACTAATGAACTTCCAGAGTTTGCCGTTTTTTTAGAACTTTCCACATGATGGAAAAAATATTCAAGTACTCAATTTTCAATACAATTGGGATCTTAACGGCTATGAGATTTTTTGGTAACAAAACTTCTTAAGGTAGCAAAACCTTTGGCCAACCAGTTGAATAGGGAACTTCACCCCCATCTGGATTTATTTTGGCCAGAGATATACTCTTTTTTGGAAGAAATCGCTCGTTTAATCGCATAATAGCAATATCGTTTTCAATCGAATATATTATATATCGAACGTATAGCGGTAACATCCTTTAATCTCCTTTAAGAAGCTTGCCAAGGAACCTGTTCGATGGCTGTATGGTGATTCCAGAATTAGCACCAATCCGTTAAAAATACTTGAGTACCATTGAGTGTTTGTCTTGTTCGTTTAAAGAATCAAGTAGATATATTTTTTATGAACTATACTTTTCCATCAAAGATTTTCCCAATATACATTTCGGGCCTCGGCCGACAATTGAATGCACCAAAATATCCAATGGATAATAGTGCCTAAAAGTCGTACAGAAGCGCCTTACAGTAAATAAAGTCCATAAGTTTGGGTTCTATGTTTTTAACGATGTTTTTTACTATTTCGTTCAATAATCGAATTGTTATTGGAAAAGATATTGGCATAGACTTCGCAGTATGGTTCCTTTTTGTACCCTTTTGAAGAAGATCCTCCTCATCCCTTAAAGGGGACCCCAATTTGATTTTTGAAAATTTGATAAAAATTCGAATATTTGAAAAAATATTTTATATATTTTTTGTTGCTAATGTTTAGTGAAGAAGCTTTTTTTTGACAATTTTATTTTTCATTTATTCATTTTTGTATATTTATAAATATAACTTCGCAACTGCATCTAAAATCCATTTGTGGTAGAAGGGAACGTTGACAAAGACTGTTCGCGTATCACATGTTTCAAGTCCAAAAGAAACCACACC
Organism: Drosophila bipectinata; assembly: GCF_030179905.1. NCBI lineage: Eukaryota > Metazoa > Arthropoda > Insecta > Diptera > Drosophilidae > Drosophila > Drosophila bipectinata. The sequence continues at coordinate 15,311,974 of NC_091736.1, read as the reverse complement.
TACCACCTGGTTATTTACAACCAAAGCTCCTCCGGAATCTCCAACGCATGCTGTGTTTCCTTTTGATCCGGCGCATATGATTTTCTCGTTAATCCATGGAAATGTGGAGCACTCATATGGGGACAAAATGGTAACATTGATTCCTTGCAATATGATAGGAGCCTCTTGCACATAAGGCGAGATAAGGCCCCATCCGGTGATCAAGGCCTGGGCTCCAGCAGGAGGTGCGTACGTAGCCAGTGCAATAGTTTGAGCTGAAGGACCAATTTTAACGGGATTTGTAATTCTCAACACGGCAATGTCGTTGAGCTTAGTGCGAATATTATAATCCTGGTGTACTATAATATTCGCAACGGCGAAAAGTTGTCCTCCTTCTTCTCTGTTTGAAGAACCAACTCGAACAGAAAATTCGATAACTTGTCCCTTAGGAACTACACAATGAGCGGCGGTTAACACAATGTCGGATCTTATTAGTGATCCGCCACATATGTATGTAATTGATATTTCATGTCTTTTTAAAAAAACCTGCCAAGGAGCTGTTTCGATAGCTGTATTACTTCCTCCAATGATACGATTTTCAGGATGGCCAATGTGTCCTGCCGAAAGGACATTAGCTGCCATTAGCAAGAGAAGTGCCTTGGTGAACATCCTGAACTGGTTCGATTGGGACTACTGGATTCAATGATTTCACAGCAAAATAAGCTTGTAATTTATACTGAAAAATAATCTGCATTTTGTCTCATGTCTAAATTTAGTTTCACAAAAGGTGTTCTTTAAATATAAGAATGCGGGGTTTTAAGATAAGTTTTTCAATTTCTGAAGAAATCTATAAATATAGAACTTTCTAAGTAGAAAACAAAAAATTAGATATTTTTAGACTATGTCGGTAGTTTCTAAAAAGCAATTAAAATGAATACAATTTTAAATATATTATTACAAAGTTATTATATTGTCTTTGACTAAAAATTTTTAAAAAAAAAGGAGGTTTAACATAAGCCTTTGAAATCTCAGAAATCTATTTGAATAAAGACGGAACACTTGCATATACTCCAGTACTGATTTATGAGCTTCATGCCTTTTTTTCAAACATTTGAAGAGATTTTCTTTGGAAATCCTTCTCCTCCTAAAGCGGATATAACTTTGTTGGCAGAGTTATAGATGTTACTGAGGGCTTTAAAGATCATTCCAATAAATATTCCAATAAACTCCCCACTTATTCTAAGAGAAAGCTTTCAAAAATAGATTTATTCTTAGCATAATGAGACAGATTTAATTTACTGGATCCACCTATGGAACCAAAATGGCAATTCCTGGCCTTTGGCGTAGTCCTCACTGTAAGTACAGTAAGTTTGTCTTTTGTAGCTGGAATGTACTTTCAGCAGCAAGACGCCAAAAAACGCCTAAATAAAATAATAGAAAAGGATCCCTATGCTTACTATGTTAGTCCAAAATTTGATGAAGTGGTAAGTTTTTTTACCAAACTTGCAGTTATAAACTGGAATTATTTTCCATATCTTTAGTTTGGCCTTTTCGAGGACCAGGAGCATCACACTCACCGCATGGCAAAGATCATGAAGTACGGATTTCCTGGCCTAGACGATCTTCGGCTTTATTCTGATTTTGTATTATCATACGATCGCCGGAACCGGGTAGCCCATTGGGTATGTGAACATCTTGAAATAGACCAACTACGAACCGATAGGATAAGCAGACGTAATCGGACCTATCAACCGGACATGCGAGTGCCCTCTAACTTCCGGTCAGAACTAACTGACTACCGCAGATCCGGATTTGACCGTGGTCACTTAGCAGCCGCTGGGAATCACCACTTGGAGTTGGAACATTGCCAGGATACTTTTTTCCTCACCAATGTTGCTCCGCAAATTGGTGAAGGATTCAATCGTGGTGCCTGGCGGAATCTGGAGACTTATGTGAGAAATCTTGTACACCGATTTGGATCCGTATATGTCTGCACGGGTCCGCTTTATAAGCCACATCAAAAGGATGGCGGAAAGTTTGGTGTGGAATATGAAATGATTGGCCTGAATATGGTAGCAGTGCCCACTCACTTTTTCAAGGTGATTATGGTTGAGTCGATCTTACCCATGGGCAAGCCCTATATGGAAGGATATGTCCTGCCTAATGCAGAGATTCCAAAGGACCTGACCCTTCGCTCCTTCCTCTGTGACATTCGGGAAATTGAACATTACGCGGGTCTCAAGTTTTTTGACGGTATACGGAGAAGTGCTATATTTGGCAGTAATTATTCAAGTGAATCACAGGTTTTCCGCGATTTCCGCTAAAACACCATAATAAATTAAGGCATAAAAAATATTCATAAAAAGTTTTGGTTTCACTAAACAGCGATCAACTTTTCATATTGAAAAGCCTTTTTCTTGACAATTCAACACTTATTTCTGACACAAATTCCTTGCCGTTGATTTTTTTTTACACATACATAGTATTAGTTTATTGGGCAACGAAAAAAGTCTAAATTATTGTTAACCTCAAAAATGTCCTTAAACGATTGGAGACCACATCAATATGCTATGTGTGCTCTGGCAGGATTAACGGGATTCATGTGCGGTGCTTTTGTCCAGCAGGAGGTGTCCATAAAGAAACTTTTCCGACAGATTAGAAGAGATCCGTACATCTACTATCATAGACACAAGCTGTACCCAATGGTGACTCTATTTCTAATGATTAGCGTTTTCATAAACTAATCTTTTCTTTTCGAAAAGCTATCAACTTTTGGGACTGATCACGAGAAGCGTTTGTGGAATCGATCCAGCTCATTGAGTGACAAATTTCGGGAGCGTATCGTATCGCCATTTTTCGATTTAGTCAGTGCATTCTTTATGCTCAAAACCGATAATGCCACCACCACCGATCTGCTGGACTTGATCAAGTACGGTCTGCCGAGCTCCGAGAATCTGCTCGTTCACAAAGACTACGTTGTCTCGCAGGATATGCGCATCAACAGCCCGAGATGGATCTGTGAGCATTTTCGTGGCGATTACCAAAAAATAGCCCCTGATGAATCCGGTTATGCTAACCTCAATCTACGCTATAATGATGTCTATGTTCTTAGCTGTGGCTCCATGAAAATCTGCAAAGCTTTTAAGCGACGGATATGGAACGATCTTGAGGAGTACGTGGCCGCCAAAGCGCAGGAGTATGGCTCAGTGTATGCCTACACTGGACCAATTTACACTCCCTTCTGCCACGAGGATAACAAGTGGTCCATGAAGTATGAGGTTTTCGATTGGATACCAGTTCCGGTTCCGTCGCACTACTTCAAGGTTTTAATTATGGACAGTCAAATTCCCGGAAGTTATCCGTACATGGAAGGATATATAATAGAAAATAGCCGTATAGTAGGGGGCAAGTTGAGCGATCATTTAGCCAAGATCGAAGAAATCGAGCGGTATACAGGACTACGATTCAACAAGGACCTTAAACCGGCCGTAAAATTTGATAAGGGGGCATTCAGGGTGGACACCACATCCTGGGCGGGGAGATTCCAAGAGATATCCGAGCCGCTTTTGGGGATTCCTTCGAATAACCATGAGATAAACGAAGTATAAAAATCTCACCCAAAAATATTTTTAAAAATGCATTGAATTCACATAAATCCATTTTTTAAGTATACAAAATATTATTAACTATTTGGTCGAAATGCAATAAATCCCTTTACTGGAAAAAAAAATAATTTTATTTCAGAATTTTCAAATATTAAAGCTCTTAAATATGACGTCACTCTGTAAACAATAACCACCTTCTTAACAGCGCATGCTAAACAGCTGTTACCTTACACCACACTGTTAAACAATCGATAGGCCCGCTGACGGACAGTGTTGGAAAACAGTGCTGTTTACGTGGCAGCAACTAAAAGAGGCAAAAAAAAATCGAATTGGGGAACTGACGTGGAAGTTCGGTCCTGTCTGAAATTATTTTTGTTTTTCTACCAGCGACTCGTGCGCCGCGGCCGTCAAGAGTTGAGGCACCAGTCCCAAGACCCTATCCGAGCAGTTAGTGGTCAGAAATCCGCCGCTGTAGCTCCACAAATTGCCAAATATCCGTGGCGAACTTTGAGCCACCAGTGTGTGTTTCGATTTAATTTCCCCCGCTCTCTCTTGACTCTTGGTGGTGTGTGAAAGTTGTTTGGATTCGATTTGGATTTCCTGGGATTAGAAAAGGGCTGATAATGAATCCGAATATGTACGGGCCACCGCCCACGCAATTCCAGCAACCACAGGCGCAGCAGCAGCCGCAGTTTGGAGCGCCTCCTCCGATTTCCGGTGGATGGCCACCTCAACAGCAACCACTACAACAGCAGCAACAGCCGTTGCCGCCGCAGCAGCACCTGCAACAACAACCAGCACAGTATGGAGCACCGCCGACGTCGTCAGCTCCACAGACTTACCTGAATGGCAACTACCAACAGCAGGTGAAATCACGGGAATTTTAATCTTGACCTACAATACTGATTTACTAGATTTTTTTTTGGAATACCTCCCCTTTGGGAGTATATACATAGATTTATAAATTATTAAGCCGGGGAAGAGTTCTAACAAACAGCTTCCGATAAGCTTCCATTCACTCACCTAAAAAAAAGGTCATCCCGATTTCATAATAGAAAACTTGAAGCTAGTCTTTGTAGATAAGAAATATAAATGTTTCAACAAAAAATATCTTTACTTCCAGCTGGCCACGTCGATGGGTGGCTTGAGTGTGAGCGGAGGAGGAGTTGGTGGAGGAAATCCTCTGAAGCCACCACCCACCGCCCAAGGATTGCCTCCAGTTTCAGCTGCTGGACCGCCTTCAACCGGTTTCAATCAGTTCAACTCCAATGCAGCACCTCCACCTCCGATCAATAATAACAATGCTGCTTTCGCTCCGCCACCGGCTACCAGCTATGCCAATGGAGCACCACCGCCCAGTAGTACCGCGCAGAGCGTGCCAAGCGGTGTGAATCAGATGACCCTAAATAGTGCCGGCTTAGCGGGCTTGCCGCATATGCCGCCTCCAAAGGCGGCCACGCCGGTGGGACCTCCCGGTCAGCAGCCCCTTGGAGCTCCAGGGCAACCACCACTACCAGGAGCAGGTGCTCCAGTAGCTGGTCAGCCACCTCTACCTGGTCAGGCACCTCTTCCTGGGCAGCCTCCACTACCAGGACAGATTCCCACATCCCAGCCTGCACCAGGACCTTTTGGAGTGCCAACTTCGCGACCTGGACAGCCTCTGTTGCCGCCTGGAGCTGCTCCTCCGACTTTTACACAACCGGGACTCCCTCAACCACAGGCGGGGCCACCACAGCAACAACCTGGCCTACCACCCAAACTCCAGCCGGGACTTCCGCCGACGGGACTGCCGCCTCAACCTCAACCGGGATTTCCTCCTCAACAACAGCCGGGACTGCCGCCCCAGCTGCAACCTGGACTACCACCCCAAGCGCAGCCTGGATTACCACCCCAACCAGGAGCTCCTTATGGGGCTCCCCAGCCAGGAGGTTATCCTGGCGCTGGTTATCCGGGTCAGCAGGCAGCAGGAGGATTTCCAGGAGCACCACCACCGCTTCCTGGACAGCAACCAGCTGCTCCGCCCCAATTCGGAGCCCCACAACCAGGATATCCCGGTCAGCAGCCCGGTTATCCACCCCAGCCAGGTCAGCCGCCCATGCCTGGATATCCGCCACAGCCAGGACAGCAGCCCGGAGCTCCAGGATATCCACCTCAACCAGGTGTCGGCTACCCAGGACAACCAGGTCGTCCAGGATTTAATGTGCGTATAAACACCATTAAAGCCATGAACCCCATTTTATGAGAATATTTTTAGCAACCTCCTATGCCAGGAGCAGGAAACATGTACCAACAGGCTCCGCAGCCTCGGCGTCTGGATCCCGACCAAATGCCCAATCCCATCCAAGTGATGATTGAGAACCAGCGCTTGGCCGGAGGACCGTTCGTGACCAATCAACCCGGACTATTGCCTCCATTGGTGACCACAAAGTTCGTGGTCCACGATCAGGGAAATTCCTCCCCTCGCTTTATGCGCTCATCGCTGTACTGCATCCCCAATACCGGAGATCTGCTCAAGACCACGGCTCTGCCGCTGACGTTGAACATTTCGCCACTGGCCAAGATCGCCGAGGGTGAACTAGAGCCACCGATTGTCAACTTTGGCGACATGGGACCCATTCGCTGCAACCGATGCAAAGCGTACATGTCACCCAACATGCAGTTCGTGGATGCAGGTCGTCGATTCCAGTGTCTTATGTGCAAGGTGACATCCGAGGGTGAGTAGATGCTTATGACTTAAAAAAAAATGTAATAATATCTGTCGTTAATCTTCGTTTTAGTTCATCCGGATTATTACCAGCACCTGGATCACACAGGACAGCGTGTGGACAAGCATGAGAGGCCAGAGCTGCTGCTGGGTACTTACGAATTCCTGGCCACCAAGGATTACTGTCGGGTAGGTTCAAAAAGGGTTCTCTACTTTCGGTACAAAACTGATTGGATTTTGTTATCTTTTTAGAACAACACTCCTCCGGAGGTTCCTGCTTTCATTTTCATCATTGATGTCTCGTACAACACAGTAAAGTCCGGGTTGGTTCATCTCCTGTGCGCCCAGATCAAGAACATACTTAAGCATTTGCCAGTGGATCAGGGCCAGGACAAGTCAAAGGTGCGCGTGGGATTCATCACCTACAACAGCACCGTGCATTTCTACAACATCAAGAGCAGCTTGGCCCAGCCCCAAATGATGGTGGTGGGCGATGTTCAGGAAATGTTCATGCCCCTGCTCGACGGTTTCCTTTGCCATCCAGAGGAGTCTGCAGCGGTTATTGATGCTCTGATGGAGGAGATTCCACGCATGTTTGCGGACACCAAGGAAACTGAGACGATTCTCTACCCGGCCATTCAGGCTGGCTTGGAAGCCCTCAAAGCCTCCAATGCCTCTGGAAAGTTGTTGGTCTTCAATTCAACGCTTCCCATAGCGGAAGCTCCTGGCAAGCTGAAGAACCGCGACGATCGGAAACTTTTGGGCACCGACAAGGAGAAGACCGTTCTCACCCCGCAGACAACCGCCTACAATCAACTGGGTCAGGAGTGTGTCCAGCAGGGTTGCTCTGTGGATCTGTTTGTGTTCAATAACGCGTACATAGACATTGCCACGATCGGTCAGGTCGCTCGGTTGACGGGCGGAGAGGTGTACAAGTACACGTACTTCCAGGCGGACGTGGATGGCAAGCGTCTGATTGAGGACATCATTAAGAACGTATCCCGGCCCATCGCCTTTGATGCCGTTATGCGAGTACGCACCTCGGCGGGTATTCGCCCTACGGATTTCTATGGCCATTTCTTCATGTCCAACACCACAGACGTGGAGCTGGCCAGTATTGGTGAGTATTTTCATGAAGATTGTTTGGCGATTTGAAACGAAATGACCTCTTACTTGTAGACTCCACCAAATCGGTGAGCATTGAGATCAAACACGACGACAAGCTGCCGCCGGAGGAGAATGTCTACCTACAGGTGGCCTTGCTCTACACCTCGTGCAGTGGACAGCGGCGCCTGCGTATACTCAACCTGGCACTGCGGGTGACCACAACGATTGCGGATGTCTTCAAGAGCTGCGACCTGGATGCAATGATGCTTTTCTTCGCAAAACAGGCCTGCTTCAAGCTTATGGAGCACACGCCCAAACAGGTTAAGGACAACCTGATCCATCGGTCGGCTCAGATCCTGGCCTGTTACCGAAAACATTGCACATCTCCCACCTCCGCCGGCCAACTTATCCTGCCCGAGTGCCTCAAGCTCTTACCCTTGTACTCCTCGTGCCTGCTGAAGAACGATGCGATTTCCGGTGGCTCCGACATGACGCTGGACGATCGCTCTTATGTTATCCAGTTTGTGTTGTCAATGGACCTCAACCAGTCTGTGAACTATCTGTATCCCCGATTCATTCCCATACACAACGCTGTGCCAGAGGAAACAGATTTGCCAACACCCGTCCGATGCACGCACGAAAAGACCCAGGAGGATGGCGCCTACATCCTGGAGAACGGAGTCCATCTGTTCGTCTGGCTGGGCCAGGCTCTCTCCCCGAACTTTGTACAGTCTGTTTTCGGTGTCCAGGGACTGCAGCAACTTGCTCTCGAGCGTTTCAACATCGTGGCAGACACGCCACTGGCCAAGCGCATCAGCGATATTCTAGAGCAGATCATGCAGGAGCGCACACGATACATGAGGGTATGTATTTCTTAAGTTCTTGCCCAATATTCCCTAATCTCATGTTCCATCTTATGACAGATCACTTGGCTGCGTCAAAACGACAAACTGGAGAGCGTGTTCCGTCACTTTTTGGTCGAGGACCGTGGCACAGACGGCTCGGCCAGCTATGTCGATTTCCTGTGTCACATGCACAAGGAGATCAAGGACTTACTGAGTTAGCACGCCGGCCATTCAGGGATGTACAAGCAGGCCGAGGCGAGTTGGGCGGACAGCTATTCCCAGAACCGGGCACGGTTGCGTCGCCTGTCCTCCATGCGCAGTCGCCTGGGAAAATAGGGTGGAAGATCGGAGAGAGCTAAGAAATCCGTTGTAGGAACTGGAGCCTCAGCTGGCGGAACTTCAATTATATTTACATAAAAAATACATATACATATATATTAATTAACGTCTATCATTTTGAGCGTATCAATTCTTCCATTAATTTTATTAAAGTTTCCATTGATTTGCATTGATTTACTTTAAAGTTTATATACTATATAATATATATTTGTATGTATTTCCCCCATCGCTACGCTAAAGAAAGGAAAAAAAAACGGAACATTTGTTAAACAAGGCAACTAAAAAATTGCAAATTCTTAGCAAAAATTATTCTCTTATCAAATTCCACTGAATATGATAAATTGTAATTAAAAATTACTCGCAAATTTCCCACAGTTGAAAACTACTAGATGATTATAATGGATAGAATAAGAGCACTCCTTTGTTTCCTTCGTTTTGTTTATTTTTTTGGCCTAAAAACTGATGATGTTAATTTTAATGTATTTTTGCAATAACTTGTGCGCTGCGCCCTGCTTTTTATCATACTGTATGTCATTTAAAAGATTATTATTATATATTATAAAACCTAAATGTTTCGTGTGAGAATTATTCGACTTATATGGTTATATTGCCCCCTCTACGGAAATCAGACACTGTTCAAAGCGGAAAAAAATATAGTGAGATCGAAAATTGGAATAAAAACTTAAAAATACTACAAATACTTGTTTGATTTTAATGGAGATATATATTTTATTTATTTGAAATCCTTATTAAACGGTGGATATTAAATATTTTGGCCCCAATGCCAATGGTTTCCCCAACTCTTTCCCTTAATTCACAACTATTTGAAAACATTTAAGGTATATATAAGGTTTATATATTTATATTTGTATTATAGTTTATTAGGCCTTTAAATATCTAAGAATTATTATTATTTGACGTGCACATTTTACATTTACATAAATTTTCATTCTTGCGTTGTCCCTTCTCTCGTTATTTTTTACTTTATTTGTATTTTTATTTTCAATTAGCATTTAGAAAAGGTTCTTCAACTTCAATGTTCCCAAAAATTCTCAATAACAATTTAAATTAAAAACATTGCCTAGGATCATCAGAATATGTCGCTCCGTGTGAATATATCGGTCTGATCGTGTTGTGTTTTGGGTTTGGGTGGGTGCGTACTTATGTGTATGTCACTGTTTTCGAAAAATTTAATTATTTTTTAAAACTGATTTGTCACCGCGAAATTTAATATTCTAAAATAAATCAAGTGACATTTAAAATATAATAGGAAAAATATTGAAAATAAATTATTTGAATAGGAAGTTTTAACGCAGCTTGCACAGACTTTAAAATATATGTATAATTTTATTATTTTTTGTTTTTGGCGCTTACAATTAGTTATATAAATACAAAAACATTGCTGCAACTTTGAATTCTCCGAGAAAAATGTTCAGGTTCATTGCAAGAAAAATCACTACTATAACTTACTGCTTAAGTTTGGAAAACATTGTGTTTACAGAAAAATGCTCAAAGAACTGAAGAGAGAACTGAAAAGAAAGGACAACTGAGCAGTTGACATCAATGCAGTTTCGACAAAAATATATATATATTTTTAAAGGTTTTATGGCTGCTTCCTCATCATTCTTAAAATATTTATATTACTGAAACTGATTTTTTTGGGGTGGTTGCGTTGTTGCCATTCAGAAGAAATATATCTTTACGACCAATTCATTTCCACTCACAGCAAAGTTTCGAAAACAAAAGCAGCGAAATGTATTCCAGATGTTGGTGTGGTTGGGTTTTGTGTTGGATTTGTGGGGGAAAATAGTGTGTGTGCTGTTGAGAGGAGCTGAAAAACGATCAAAGGAGCGCCTATTTCGTAAACGCCATGAACACCGCCCACAGGATCTCGTTCGCGTTCGGCTTGGACGCCTCCGTTTCAAAGTCGAGATCCAGCAGCTCCCGCACTCGCTTCATGGCCACCTCGTAGTCATCGTCGTTGAGTGGCGCAAAAGCATTTTCAATGACATCGCTGGCGTGGGCCAAGAAGATCAGAGCCAGCATACGCTTGTCCATGCGCTGGGGATCATTTACCCACTTGGACAGCACAGAATCTTGTATCTAAAAGGGTTAACATTAATATTTTAATTTATTTCTAATGAATGTTAGTCGTACCTTCTTTACGAGACGACACTTGACAACATTGTCGCTTAGCGGATGTGTCGTCATATCGAAGAGTAGAAAATTTTGCTTTTCCGTTGTGAGCACACCCTTCTCCACCAGATTCTTGGCCAGACGTTCACGAACATTTTTTAACTGGTAGCGCAATTTTAAAGGATTCCAGGTTTCACCTAAAAAAATATAAAACAGCATTACATCTATTATCTGAATTTTATAGAAAACTAAACCCATACCGCTTAGATATTCAATCCAGCTCTGCACCGTCTCTGGGGGGTCTGTTTCCTTGATGTGTTTGAGTGCCTCATCTAATAGAACATCGCCGGTTTGCTGATCCGATTTCAAAATCAATTTTCTGCAAAAAATATTTATAGTTTAAGAATTTTATAAAAGAGTTCTATTGTTTATTTATTTAAATACCTTGTACATAGGCCACGTCGTCGCATGCCGGATTTCTCGATCATCACACGACCTCGCAGGCCGAGTTCTATGAGAATGCATCCACGCAATCCGCTTGATATGCAATCATTCCAGAACGATGTGTAGCCCTAAAAAGAATACATAAAATAAGTAAAGGTAAAAACTGTTTTTTATTAAACCTAAAGAGCTCTAAGGTATATGGTATATTTTGAAGAGAACCTGACTTAAGCCCTTCTCTTAGACCCACAGCAAGTCTATAAAATGATGAATTATTAAGATGTGTTGCTAGGCTAGGCCCGTAAGGGTTTCATTCAACGTCAAGACCCGGCTGTTTCAACATTAAACACTTGAATTTGCTTAGGCTTGAGTAATAAAACCCACAGAAACATGTCATAAAAGCCAGCATTGCGATCTATTAATAAAATACCGCCAAAAGGTCCAAGTTTATTATTAGAAAATGATATATAAAGTTGAAAGTATAATTATACAAACTTTTAAAAATTTAGGACAATTTCAAAGCCCAATACTGAGTCATTTGCAATTAAAATAGACGAACAATCGGCATTTCCTGATATGGAAACGTTCCTAATGGATGGCACACATATAAAATGTAAAAGTACATATCGTATCAAAAAAATGAATGACGTTGTTGGACTGATAAGACAGCACCGATAAGCATGAGGAGAGGCAACATTTTGGAAGCACTTCCTCAAACAATTAGCCAAATGGAAGAATTGTTTCCGATAAGAACAAGAAACGAGACTAAAACTAAAACCAAACCGAGCAACAAGCCACACGTCCCGGCGTTCCAATGCGGGCAAAATAATAAAAACAAATAGACGTAGTACTGGGGATGTGGAACTGGTGTCACTCGCATGTGTATGTATGATGTACCATAATATACGAAATGGCAATTGAGCGATAAAGCTCCGGAGGCAAGTGAAATACAAAACAGACATATTCAATGGAGAAAATGAGAGAATGTGCCGGTTGGAAATAATGGGGCACGTAAGCGGTCGATTCTCGCTTATGGATAACATCCCAAAAATATCCAAAGATTTGTGAATATTTCAATCGTATGCAAATGAAGTGGTCACTTATTGGAAAACTCGTTTGACGAAACCCCCTCTCTCAAATGTGGAGTTTTTGACGAGCGTGATGCTGTAATGGACATGGATGTGTGTATTCTTCTGAAGGTCTATATATCATAGACCTGTTACTAGGCTCCATCTATCTGTCAAAATAACTAACCATTTCGTAATTACTTCTTTAACTGATTAAACGTACTTGGAAAAGCTTACTGAAAAGCTATTAAGATTATTTCCAATTCCAACTATTTCTGAGTAGCTCCAAACATAGATAAGAGGCCGTGACTATATTTATGAGCAGCGAAGAGCTGGTAACGAGTTATTGCTCATCTTGGTCAAGAGATTTCATAGTTTATTGCACAACAAACTGGAAAAGTTGTGAGTTCAAGTTGGAGAGGCATGGGGGGCTAACAAACAATATATTTTTCTAAAAATTAAACCTATTCCTGTTAGATTTTATAATAAAATATAAGCTTCTTTAAAAATATCTTTTAAAAATATTACTTAAACCCTTTGAAGCCAGCCCCCCCTGGGAGTCTACGACTCTGCCAACAGATGGTCCATCACGATGCACCCAAAGCCAAACAAAAGGTTGTCTTGGAGGGTTGGGAAGAGAGACAAAGAAAGACTGAGCCAGTCGAGAAGGTCAGAAGCAAAAAGCCTAGTTAACATTTAAAGAAATGTGTACTTGATATCTTGATGTTGTGATGGCCAACACTAATTAATTTGGGCCCACTTTCTAGCACAGAAATCTGATAAGGTTTCCCCAGCAATGTCGCACCTCTTTGTCCTTCAGTCCCAGCAGCAGAACCTCCTCCATGAGCGTGAGTCGTGTCTCCTTGGAGTCGCCGTCGTCGATGTTGTCCTCCTGGTCCTTGTGCGAGTCCAACGCATCCTGATTGTCGTCGGGAGTGTTGGCATTCAGACCACCCTCCGCCCCACCACCATTTTCCCGGGGCTTCACCGAGCGCCTCACCAGGCCGTCGGAGCGATTCATTCCGGATCGGGATAACACGGATTCTGCAGATGGAGCTTCTCTGTTTTTCTTTCTATTCTTTTTTTGTTCGGTTTTGTGTGTGTGGCACTATTTGCTGACTCGACGTTGGAGCCTCTCCTGTATATATTTCGTCAATGTGTGTTCACCGATGTGTGTAAGTGCCCCCAAGTGTGGGTGGGTGTGTGTATTCCAGTGTGTGTTGTGTATGTTTTTGTGTATTGTTGTGTTTCCGCTCTGTTTTGCGCTCCTCTTTTTCGCTGACTTTTGCACACACGCACTTTTCTTCTTCGTTCGCACTCTCGCAAAATGCAATAGGGCCCAAAACTACGTTTCGTTGTTGTTGCTGGTCGTTTTTCGATTAAATAACTTTAGAATTTATCTCACAATTTGGCGGCGCGTACTAAATATGCGATTGCATGGCTTTGCATTTACTGGAAATATACAAATGCCTGCGCAAAATAAGCTTTTTTATTATTTGTGTCTTTTGTCGTAGCTTCTGTTTCTTCGACGTGACATTTTTCCAATCCAGTGTTGAAAAGTGTCGCGAGTTAAAATTGTTAATAAAAGCGAATGATGTTTTAATTCTCAATTTATTATAGAAAAAAAAATATATTTTTTATTTATTTAGATTTTGGTTTTATTTTTTACATTTTTTATGAGAATATTTGTGTTTCTAAACACTTACTGCAACAGCTGATTTGTTTCAGTGCTGTATGACGCATAAATCTTTTCGATTTCCTTATCGTGTAAGAGTCCATCTCTAGAAAAAACAAAAAACATTTGTTGAACATTGAATATTTATTTAATTTTCCAATAAACCACTGCCACTTAATCCTTAATGATGTCATATTTGGCTAACTTCAATAATGAGAATGCCAAACAAATTCTCATGGACATTATACGTTGTGTGAATCAGCCGGAAAACTCGAAAAAACTTTCTGAAGCAAAGGCCTCCGCTGGGAAAGAAATGATTCTTATGATGCAGCATGTAAATATACTTCAAATCCTTTCAACTATTGTTTATACATGGTTTTCTTTATGTTCAGGTGTTTCCACTGGTAATGCAGCTCCAGCTGGAGGTAATCAAGGGTCACGGCTTTCCGGGAAACCGCGAGGGATTGGTTCAGTTCTCGCAGCTCATCCGGGAAATGGAACGAGATGACATGGAGATTGCGCGCCTGCGCAGTCAGATCCGAGCTATATACCTGCCACCCATAGCTATAAATACTACCAACGATATTCTAATTTAAGAAGAGTATCTATCCCAAAACAAGACTGCAATAACTGCCTGCTTAGGCTATCACTTATTATGTATTATTGACTTCAATCCTCTTTGAAATTCTTTAAACAGCCCCATGTAATAGACTTAAGTTTCACTTTCTTATAAAAAGCATTTCTTTTAATTTGTTTGTGTGGTCTTTGTGTACTGGGTTGATGTACAAATGAAATTTGTCTTCTATTGCTAACAATAAGTAACATGGCATAGCTTTCTACAAACAATTAAGGATCTGTACCGGTCCATCGTCAGCTTCTAGGATCTAGGATATGTCGAGCAGTCACGGGTGATCACGACGATAAATTAAAAAATTGTTCATTTTCTTAAAGTAATATAAGCTCCTTAAAGTCTATACTCTATGTACACGTCAAATGGTGAGCTCCTTCTCATATTAGGTATTAACACTTAGGCGAGGAGAGTAACTAGTAACAATGTGAATCCTAATGAGTAACGCCTCCATTAGTAGTGCTGTTTGCATGATTGTTATTCCCATTTTCGAGATCTGCCACCGATAATTTGGCAGGATTAATCGTTCCGATTGTGTTGCCATTAAGCTTCTGCTGCAGGTGCTGTATTTGCTGGGCAAGGTGTGCGTCCTCCGCCAGCGAAATGCTCTCAGCATCAATGGACATTGACATGGGTGACTGAGAGGTGAATGGAGTTACGGGACTGCTAACGCTTAGCTCCTCGATGGTGGAATCACTGCGAGCGGAGGGCGTAGAGCTGCGAGATCTCACGGGGTACGACTCGTCCAGGGGTAAGGCAAAACCCTGCGTGATCATCAAGTCCCCAATATTCACTTCGGCACCCTCGGAAGGATCAAAGAGTTCCACACCGGGCAAAGGGGTGCCCTCCTTGGCGGCTGAGTTCACGGATGTGGTAGTTTTTGGGCGCTCTTTGTAGGTCACCACACGGGCAATCAACTTCCGCCAATGGGCCACTAAAATTTAGGAAGTTTCTTCAGTAAAGTTATTATTTCCGACGCACTTAAGTCTTACCTTCAGTCAGTTCCTCAAACTTAACAATGGAGGACTTTTGCCAGGTAATAGGCTCCGTTTGGATGGTGGATTTCACGTTGGCCAGGAAACATTCTACAGCTTGAAACCTAATCCATAGAATGTCAATAAAAGAAGTGTTTTATTAATCATATGACCTACTAACCTCAGTGTTAGGAAATCAGTGCGCAGCTCACAGATATCTGCCGGCGATATATACTCGCTATCCCCATAGTCCACAAAGTACAGATCAATAACCGTTTCCTGGGGATTGTACTGGTTGGGCATTATGTCGACAATCTCGGCGCGATACCACTTCTCATCAAACTTGAAAACGGCGGCCACAATCTGGCCAATGTAGGGCGATGTTAGGGTGTGCTTGGCTCTGTTCTCGGGACTGCTGTAATAGCTTGTCATCTCTTGCACCATGTTATCCAACTTTTTGGACTGCGGTCCGACCAGTTGTACCCAGAATTTGGTTGGAGAGGCCACAGCGGAAACGTAAACCTCCATGGGCTTGCCATCGCCTTTAGAAGCCATCAGTTTGTCCCGCGGCTGCGTGTGCGAACTGAGCGACGTCTGAGAGGAATAGAGGCTGGAGGATGCAATGCTGTTTGTGGGCGATCGTCGAGGTTCCCGACGTTGCTCCACCTCCTCCACGGATCGACGCAGCTCCTCATCCTCTTCGATTTGATCATCCAGTAGCTTTCGGGCAATATTCACCTGCTTCTGGTTGCCCACGATTGTGATTTTAGCCTTGCCGTTCCGGCCATTTGGATCTATGCTCAGTTTGGCCAGGGAATTGGACCTTATCTCCTGGACCAGCTCCCCACCGCGGGTATTCAGTTTATTGACCAGCCTCTGGGGCACTTGTAGTTCCACTTTAACCACGGGCGCCCGTTCAATCTCCTTGATGAGAAGAACCCGTGCAGCTTTCACGGCATCGGGAACACCGGTAATGTCGCAGAACTTCTGGCTACTGTCCTTGTCTCTGGAAGAGAACAAATCCGAATGAGAATTTATTGCTCGGTTCTAGTTTGGTGATAAAATTCAAATCCAATTACCGTAATCTTATCTTGGCCGAGGTCTTTTCCTCAATCAGTTTGATATTCGAGCCGCCGCGACCCATTATCAGGGGCACATGTTCGTTGTTCACCACAATTTTGAGGCAGACCTCCTTTTGGGCCTTTGGCTCCTGGCTTCCGTTTCTAGCGGCCGCCTTTTGGCTGTTGTTGGAGTCCTCCTGATCATCCTCGTCGGGGCGATTCTTAAAGTATGCATATAGCATAGCTCCACCAAGGGAGCAGAGTCCGAATCCCAGTAGTAGTTTGTAGGTGGGTGTGGCACCAAGAGGCGTGTTACGCAACATTTTGGATGTGTGTGGGTGTGCGGGTGGGTGGGGTGTGAATTATATATTGGTGATGGAGGGCCGTCCAACTCCACCTATATGTTTTATTTTTGATGCTTCTCTATGGAAACTGAAAAGAAATAAGTTTATTGCAATTTTTTAGTCTCATTTGTAGGAAGATGGAGAAGAAATTGAAAATAAATAAGAAAAACCCCTCTCAAGGTCTTGTTCATATGGTAATCGTGTTGCGTGTGCCTTTGAAAACGAAAATAGAACAAGTTCAAGAGTATTTAATTCCCAAAGTAGACATGGTACAAGCATTAATGTCGTCTACAAGAATCAATAATGGTAATAACCCTTACATAACCCCATCACTGGATATTAATTTTGACAAATTACTAAACTCCACAACAGACAACTGAATGTTGGCACACAATTCCCCAGCAATGACTACACAGTTGAACTGCAAATTCAATAAATAGACGAGTGACGTTATCGTGGGGAGACACTAGTCGCACAATTTTAGGAGAACTTACAGAGGTTTAATGCATTCGGAATTGGATCATCACTTTCCACCAAGTTGTATTATATTTTTAGCAATAATAAAAACTTAGATAAGCTCTTTAATAATAAAATATGCTTAGAAGTTAAGAGAAAAGAATTCACGCAATGTAGTCTAGTGTCAAAATTCTTAAGAAATGTAATAAACATTTAATTGGTTAATATGCAAAGTAAAATTTAAAAAAAGTAATAAAAATCTTTAAGTAATAATTAAATTATAAGACCTTATAACTCTTAAGAACCCTTGGATTTCCTGTCTTTCATTTTCTTCCGGCCTTCTTAACCCTTATGCAGGCCCATAAGCAGAAACCCACTTGTTGAGCCTCAATAAATCACAATATTGTCGAGCTTTGCACTGGTTTTGGGACAAGTTTAACGGGTTTATGCGCTCATCGACGTTATCGGACCGGTTTTACGTTTAATATCCCAAATAAATGCACTTATTCCAGCATATCTGTGTTATCTCCACCAACTGATAACGAGGAAATAATAAAATCCATATATAAACAACCGAAAATCTTGAACAAATAAACATTTAATTACATTTTGGCACTGACCTTGAACGTGAATTTCTCACAAAGCTGTTTGTTTGCTAATAGATATAAAAGGAAAACGCTTAAAACCAATCAAGCGTTTTATTTCAATGCAACTCGTTGTAGGAATTCCCCATGTTCACGTCTCGTATATCGTTCGAAAAATCGTAAAAAATTATAAAATTATAAAGATCTTGCGATGGAAGCTTGGTATCGCCCCTACATTTCAAAAGGAACTGAGCAGAAGCCAAAACTTTGGGCACTTTGGGGCGGCTAATCAATGGCGAGAGAGAGTCTATCAGCTGTTCGGCTTACTACTTGTAGCCCCAGAAAGATTCTCTCGATTCTGCTTCTTTTTTGTTTACTTTGCCGGTAGATGGGGGCAAATAGAAAATTGCGAATTGTACGAACCACTAATTAACAGCAGTATTGGCATAAAAAAAAAATAAATAATGATGAGCAAACAAAGCGTAAGTCAGCAAGCGGCAAAATGTCTGATGGGGGAATTGGAAGAACTACATAGAGAGGTCTACACAAGGAGAAATAAAGTGGGGAAAATATTAAAAAGGGTTATCTAAATCATACTCCCAAAAATACGAACATGAGGCTATAACTAGACTTTACTTTATTAAATAAAAATCACACAATTCTTAATATAAAATTTAATTTTAGTTTTTTTTTAACATTTTAATCGCCGTGTAGAAAAGCTTGAAGAGCACACAGAGAGCGGAGTACGTTGGAATGCTAAATTTAGTGGAATGACATAATAAACCGTATATTTTGTTTAAGTTGTGTTTGGTCTTCTCGCTTGATTTATTACCATTTTCTGAATGGATCGAAAAGAGGTTTAACAACCCTATATCTTACAATATTTACCGTTACATTTTAAAGACATTTTCCCGTTGATTCAAAAAAATGGTGCCAACCATTGTGCGTTTTCTCTGCCATTTTATTTGATTTTTTTTTTCGATGGGGTCACGCGGTGAAAATGCCTGAGATGCGTCGAATTTTAGTTGGCAATGTTTCAAATTTGATTTTTACGTACGTATTTATTGTCTCGGTGGCTAAATAAAGCTAGATAAACACAGGAGACGACGTCACTTTAAGGTATTTAATAATCCGGCGAAAGCAAAGTGGAGAAACCTTCTATTTTAAAAATATATAGCAAATACAACAATATCATGTGTATTTGCAATTTAAATTAGTATCTGCTGCAGGCTTAAAGCTTTTGAAGTTCTTAATGGAAAACCACTTTAACGTTCGAAGATATTAAACAAACAACCAGACCAAGACGTTAAAAGTTGAAAAGGTCATAGAGTATAGTTAGTGGAAACTGTTTGGATAACTATCCTGGTAATTAAAAAGGGAACGCTACTGATAGTGAAAGTTCTCAGTATTCCGGAGAACTCGCATGCCGACATATCCCCCACCCACACTCCCCCTTCTTTGAACCCTATCGCCTTACCCTTGGGCTGTACACTTTCGACGGGCGGCTTGGCTTTTCTTTGTTTTGTTAATATTTAGCACTTTTTTTCTTAAATCTAATTAGTTTATTTAGCCACTATTTAATCAGTCACTTGGTACACGGATTGGAAGCACAGGTTGTTGGCCGAGCCAATTGCAATTAACGTTAAAAAGCAACAAAAATAATGCCAAAAAACGTGCGAAGCCATCTATCGGTATGTGCGGTCTATCGGTCGGTGTTGTAAAGCTTTGAAAGCTTTTCAGTGTTGGAAAGAATTTAAAGGGCTGTTATTTTTAAAGTTATCTTTTTTATTAGAGGAATCAATAAAAAATTCGATGATTAAGCATTTTTATTTTTTAATGTCAACTCCTCTTCCTTCTCCTTTCTTTCATCATTTGGGGATTAGCTATATAGACACGCGGTTTTTTAGAGGGCGAAGGATCAAGAAGCAGCACTGCGACAGGATAAGGCGCCGTCATATTCAAAAGTGGTATTCCTCGCGCCATGGGCCCACAATTGGTGACACCTCTGCTCATCACAGATGGGTTCAGGACGACGAATCGGGGTTAGGAGTCGGTCTGGTCTTCTTTTTCCCAGTCGACTTACGCCGGGTAAAGACCTTAGGCACAACTTCCGGCTCGGTACTTTCGACTGGTGGATGAGGTTCGACCACCTTCTCTACAGGCACCTGCTTTGCCTTGTTGATGTCCTCAATAGTCACATTCGAGCGATTTTCCAGCTTGGCATATCGTGAGGCCTCAACCAGTTGATCCCTGGCTAAAGCTAAAAAGAATTTTATAAAGTGTGGAGTTTTTATAAGATTAAAGATATGTACTTACTGTACGCCAAGTCAAGAAGAACTCCTCGAGTTTGGGGCTCGGAATCCACGTCGAAGTCCTGGAGAACATTGCGAACAAAGTTCAAATCATTTAGAACATCCAATTTCCTCTCGCCAAGCTTGTACTTGGTTTTTTGATTCGTTTTATTTTCCATAATTCGGAAGTAGGAGTAATAGGAATGAAAATCTTTTCTTTTATGACAGAGCTGCCAGTCACTGCTCTCAAATGTCAGTGGACGAAAAGAGTTGACATTTCCAAAGCCAACTAGATGTCATAAAAACGTCACCTTTTATTTTTTCAAAGCCAACTAGATGGAAAAAAAATATTTTATTTTTATAGTCCTTTATTTGAATGTAAGTATAAAATGCAATTGAGCAGCTAAAAGCTGATAGGTCATAAACACTAATGCTACGGGCACATCCCATGTCTAAGTACAATGAACACTTCTGAGTTTTTTTTTTGTTTAGTTTAAGGCGCGCGCATTTGGAACAAGTCAACAACTTAATGCATATGGCATGGTCTGGATGCAGAGTGTGGAGTCGTGGCTGCGGATGAACAGCTAGGAAATGTCTCTTAAAGTATTCGGCTTGGTGCCGTCCATGTCGAAGCACCGGCAGTTGCATGAAGACACAGGACACTCTGAATTTTGCCTGAAAATCCACAGTAGGTTAATAATATTTTTTAATCAAATATCAGTTTCTAGACATACTTGAACCATTGCATGATATGCTCGGTGTGGCCGCCATGTCGGCAAGTCTGGCACCAGGAGAACCACTTGGAAAAGGGTTTTGTTTGCCAGCCGGACACCTCTGGTGTGCTATTCGGAGTTTCACCGTTGCTCATGTTCACCATGGTGCCCATGTGCATCAGGCATAGCGAGCAGCGTGGCAACGGCTTCCGACAGCTGGGGCAGGAGGAGAGACGATTGGTGCTTGTGGTGGTGCTACGTGGACGCGGCTCATCCAATAAGGCATTAGAGACGGACTTCCCGCAAAAGTTGCAGGAGAGGAAAACAGTTCGGGAGCTCCGTGACGAAGCACGAATGCCTTCGATTTTGATGTCCAGTTCGGCTCGCTTCTCCCACAGACCCCAGCTGTTTAAATGGTCCAGATAGCTGGCGATCCAGTACTGGATGCGTTTGTCCGAAAAGTGCTCTTGGCGGAAGTAATTGATGGCCACCAGGGCTACAGTCTAAAAGAGGAATGATAAGATTTTTAAAGGAGTAGGACATTTTTTCTATATAATGTCTATACCTGCACATCAAAGCTAATGTCCATGTAGGACTGAAGAATACTTATCCCATCGAGGGATTCTCCAGTCAGCAGCAGGCCATTCAGATCGCCGTTCTCAATGGACGCCTGGATCTGCTGCTTCACATAGTCCGCCAGCTTAGTTTCCGATAAATATTTACAGGCAAAGGCCACGCGATCCGCCAGTGAGACGCCCTCTTCTTTGAGCACCGCATCGAAATTATCCTTCTCCATAGTGAGAAACGAGAATATGGCTCGGAGATGTGGATCCTGAATCTGCATATTGGCGCTGGAGCGCTGATTCCGCCAAGTGGAGCTGCAGCGATCGGCATTGAAGCTGGACAAGGCAATAACCGTGACCCTGTACATACTCGGATCTCGCATATTATCCGCTGCCGAGGATAGGATGTTACAGGCATGGAAGATCTTAAGGTGGAACACATAAATCATGGCCGCTCGGCTGTACTCCTTGTTGGCATACAGTTGCTCAATAAAACGTTCCAGCTCGTGCTCAAAGACCCACCCGCAGAGCTGCAGGGCCATGTCACGCTGCTCGCTTCTGTAGCATACTAGCTTGTTGGAGTTGTTGATGCCCTCCGGCCATTGGAGAACCTGAGATTCAATGCGGGAGCTGGCCATCAGAGCCTCTGAGGTGTGACCCAGATTGATGCCTAAGGTGGCTTTCAGTCCGGTCAGTCGTTCGTCAGAATATACATTGTTCAGCGTGGTCCACACATTTCGCAGGTATGGAGTTAAGTGTAGCTCTGCGAATTTTTTATTGTCCGGTCGAATCCCGTAATCCTCCAAAGCTCGCTGTCGTGTCTCGTCCACCAAATCCAGTTCAAAGAGTTCTGGTTCTAAAAAATCTACATTTAAGGCTGAACCGCCAGGAGTGCTGAAATCCAGTGAGCTGCCGCTGTTTGTGCTACAGCTACTCGTCGGTAGCTGCTGAGTGGGTGTGGCTGCATTTGTGGAGGCAGGCGAGGCAGGTGTAAATAGTGGTCGTTGCATCAGTAGTGGCAGCTTCCGGCGGTTACTGTGAGCCGTATGCAAAGTGGCGGGCAAGTGAAAGTCCAGGATATTCACGGCATCCGCCACAAGCAAAGCCCTCTCGAAATCTCTCGAGTGCCAGGAGAGGCTATTGACATAAGAGAATTTCCCACTGTGCTCGTATTTAGCCGGAAATGGGCTTATCTGTCTTTTCACATGATATATCTCGCCAGAATTTTCATTATCCACGCTCCGGATGTCGTATAAAGTAATATACGCCGAATCCCTTTGCAAGGAGGACAGCAAACTGGTTCTTGTCGGGCACCAGGCAATCTGAAGGTGATTCTTTGATGACTGAATCTGTCGCAGGGGACTCTTAATGGTACGCGGATCCCACAGAGTGATCACAGAGTCCACATAGCTGCAAAGGTAGTTGCCGTTGGGGGAAACCGACAGACCCTGAACCGTCTTCGTTTGAATGCTCTGGCAGGTAGCGTTGCTCTCTGCGGAAAGTTTAAACAAGATTACAGAGATTAGTTAGAGCTACACCTCAAATAAACCGACTCACGTCTTAGATCGAACAACTTGATCATTTTCTGGCTCATTCCCGCGATCACAGTACGATAGTTCCGATCCCAGCAAAGGGAGTTGGCGGATTCTCCAACCCCGAAAAAGTTGGCCGTCTCCTTGGGGACACCCCTCTCGATATCCCAGATGGTGATGCAGGTGTCATTACGATGGCGATCATGACCTATGGCCAGAATATTGGCATCCAGTTCATTCCAGGCCAGGCATGTGCACATGCGCTGCTGGCGGGGAGCTACGAAATATTAAGTGGTTCATATAGAATATAGCATAATATAAAATAATATAATTTCTCCATTTATAAGAGGACCACCCACTGTATTCCCAGCTGCTGTCGTAGGTGTCCCGGAAGTTGCAAACTCCTACTTTTCCATCTGCAAGGCCCACAGCTATAATGGGTTGGTCACTGTGATAGGAAGCAGCCACACAGCGTGCATATTGATAGCGCGTTTCATTGGCGAGATAGTTAACAGATATATAAGGCAGGCGACCTGAAATAAATAAACATTAAACAAGAGAAACCCAAGCATATGGCTGGGTCTTACTCTTTTGGTTATGGTCCTCTTTGCTGCGCACCTCGTACAGATGAATCTCCTGGCCCCAGGACACAAATTTGTCCGGAAAATGCGGAAACCAGCTAAGGCCGTGTATATTTCCACTCATCGTAGTTGAGTTTCCATAAGAAAAACAGTTTTTTTTCACTCGGGCTAATTGCGTCGCGTTATCAGTGCAAAAACAAAAACGTGAGATAAACACTAAGCAGAAAGAGGAAGATGACCGGCCGATCAGCTGATTCCTCCAGCTGTTATCCAACACTGCTCCACTGTTAACTGCGTAAGCACTTTCTTTTATGTTATTATCGCTCCAATAAACGTGTTTAACTTTTGTTTATTTTGTAATGCTGCCCAAAACCCCAAAGCCCGCCATCTGGAGATTCATCAAGGGTAGTGCCAAGACTCTGTTTGTCCTAGAGGCGGTGTGCTTTGCCGCCAGCTACGGAGTCTATTACCGCATGAACACAAACCGAGGTAAGGAGTCCCTATTTTATATAAGAACCTTATTTATGGTAATTTTATTAAAAACCATGTCTTTTTTAGAATTCCGCCAGCACATACACGAAAACTATCCGTTCGTCCTTGACTACTACTACAAAATCGGAGAAATTGTGGGTGACAGCAAGGCCAGGCAAACGGATGCGAATTATTGGAGTGCCTTGAAAAAGAGCGACTCATAGATATGTCTGGAAATCCCTACTTTAAGTCTGTCCTGTGGCTAATAGGTTTCGGTGGCATGGGTTATGGCCTGATGCTGCTCACCGAACCGAACGCCGAGAAAATAGACCGCATCAAGGCCTCTGCTTCTGGGTCTAAACTTACTGCAGATGAACAGAAAAAGGCTTTGTTTATGAAGAAACTACAGGAAGCAGCCACCACCAGTACCCCGTTGTATAGACCACAGCCGCAGGGCGACAAAAAAGATAGTTAGGGATTTTTCTTATGTGTTTTGCAATTTGTTACGCTTTAAAATATACATTTTAAGCATTTAACTTATTTTTTTGTTTGTGAATTATATTGGAGGGCCGAAAAGGTGGCTTTTTAAAAATAAAATATTTATTTAAAATGAATGAAATTATATTAAACTAAAAATTAAAGAAATACCTAAAATAAAAGTACATTTTTTTTATCAATTTATTTTCTGTACTCTCTCATCACTAAGAAATCCTGACCCACCACAAAGATGTTCCAGTGTTGTATAACATCCGACCAAGTGCAACCATTTGCATTTAAATGGAAGATTGATTGCACTTGTTTACTCAGTATTACCAATCTCAGAGCCAACTATGTCCTCAAAAGATATACCTGACTTGGCCCCAGCCAGCATACCATCGGCAGTACAGTTTGATATCAACAAGGACTTCCATACGCGCCCGCACCACCAGGATTTGGATAAGTCTTTTATCGGATATGAGCGTCGCCCATGGATAAAGCAGACTTTCCGGAGGGACCCGCGTCGTGAGCGTGAAATTCTAAGCGCACTCGTTGCACAAACAGTAGAGGCAGACTATGTCACAGACTGTGTGGATAAATTGATTGACGAGAACATCAGCTGCAGAGACCTGGCGTCACTTTCCAACGAAGATCTGGACCTATTTGGTTTCAAGCATGCCAACCAGCGCAAAGAACTTCTCAAGATTTTTGCCAAAATGCCTAACCAAGATCCCAGCTATGAGGAGATCTGTAATGACCCAATTGCAAGAAACTTTAACAACAAAATTATTGAAAATGCTGGCGGTCATTTTATGTCTCTAAGGGCCTCCATGGCTGCCACGAACTACAAGCTTCAAGTGATGCCGCCAGAAGATGTGGTCGTCGGCGATAAGAATTATGCCAGCAGCTTCGCTTTAGAAACGCTCAAGAGCGTAAAGAAGATTACGGATGAGATAGCCAAGGATCTACGAGAAATTCAGGACAATGCCCAGATTCAGTGGAAAAAGCAGGAGGCTGAAGCTAAAGCTACCAAAAAGGTACGTATTTTCCTCTTCAAACCTTCTTCAAAATATAATATTTTTAATTTAACAGAAAAAGTTTAGCATTGCCACTATACTGTACTTTACTGCCCTTGCTGTGGGATTTTCCTGCACTTGGTTTTGGTGGTGGACCAAGTTCCACAGCGTTCCCCGCCTGGAGAGGATCTCAATTCAGACATAAGCACAAACCAACAAAGCATTTATCACATATAAGCATTCCTATAGGTTTAAGGAGCTACAGTTCGAGTTTTATACTGTGTTAAACTTATTTAATAGCTCCAACAAAGTTTACTGCCTAGAATAAGCTAAAGTGTTATAAGATGTAATGAAGTTTTCTGCCCAACATAAAAAATGTACTAATATTAATTTAAATTTTTATTGCTTAAAAGTGACTTCTTCAGACAAAATAAGAAATCCGAACTGAACATAGGAATCTACGTATTCGGGAAACTCCCAGAAAGTTGTGTGGGCGATGAGTTCACTTCTATCCGTTGAGTGAGCTATATTTTCTGAAAAAGTCCAAAAGGAGTTTAGTCTTATGATTTGCTTGCAAAATGATAGAACTAACCCGCCACTCTTTGCTTAATCACAGCCTCTTGTTCGTATCTGCCTGATAACTCTTTGGTAAACGCCACAAATTGAGGAAGTTTCCAGGACTTGTAATATATCGTATCGGCAGCAGCTCCTGGCAGTTTGCAAAGAGCTCTTAGTTGCCTTAAAATCTCTTTCGTCTTGATGGCTATGTCCCGAAATATGGAGGCTATAATGGCCAACTTATTACAAGGCAAAATAAGATCGTCTGGATATGACGTGCCCGCTCCGTTTTCCAGGCATTTGGTCTTCTTGGCTTCAATGGCATAACAAATAGAGGTTCCACGTTGCTGGGCTAGTTTCCATTTGGCATAGTTATCCTGGAGTTGTTTCACCAAGGATTCCAATCTCGTTCTGCAGGTGGCGAGGTTTGAATCATGGCTTGTAGGCGACTGCTGTATTGGGCTGTCCAGATCTGTAAATTGTCTGTGAATTAAGGGCTTAAATATGTAGTTTTTTCACTTGCACCGTATTGGCGTCAATTGGGAGCTCGAATTAGGATCCTTGCTCTTTTGAGGTGTTTTATTCCCTTTGGACATTTTGTAAACAACGTGACAGGGTTACCACTCCCTATGAAAAACTGTTTATTTCTATTGCTAAAATACTAGCATAAAGATTTGCTTTTAGAAACTTGTACAAACTGCAAAAATATTTGAAATATTTTCAAAATAAACTTATTTATCACTTAAATGATTAATTTTTTATCAATTTCTACGATCTATGTTAAAACTAGTCGATCCTATCGATAACTTTTACTGTTTTGCAGAGTCTGATTCGAAGCTTTTCAACACTAGACGACAAAAGTGCCGGTAATTGTCTATACAACTTTTTCAATCTTTGCATTTACTTTGAAATTTCATTCAGAGCACAGTTAAATCAAAATTCTAGCAAAATGTCGACCTGGACACCTTTAGAATCCAACCCCGAGGTAAGCTATAAGTCCAGCCGGAGCACAGCTTCAATAGCTTCAACTTCGCAAAGCTTTTTTTTGCCAAAAATATGATTCCTTTGGAATTGGCAAAAATTAACTGGAAAAAAACCCAATTTTCTTCTCATACTCCAGGTACTGTCGAAGTACATACATAAATTGGGCGTGTCGCCATCCTGGTCGGTGACTGACGTCATCGGATTGGAGGAGGAGACTTTGGCTTGGATTCCTCGTCCCGTGAAGGCTTTTATACTACTCTTTCCTATCAGCGAAACTGTAAGTATATTCCTACCCTTTATTTTATGATCCAATTAATTATTTGTATTACAGTATGAGAAGCATCGGGCCGAAGAGCACGAGCGGGTTAAGCTGGCAGATGAGCAGCACCCCGGTGATCTATTCTACATGCGCCAGTTCACCCACAATGCCTGCGGCACTGTGGCCCTCATCCACAGCCTGGCCAACAACAAGGAGTGGGTACCTTTAAACATTTCTATAAAACTTAAAACTTAACAATAAAATTTCAGTGTGACTATTGAAAGTGGAGTACTGAAGAGTTTCCTGGAGAAGACTGCCAACTTGTCGCCAGAGGAGCGTGGACAAGCCTTGGAGCAGGATAAGGACTTTACTGCCGATCATCAGGCCTTGGCTCAGGAGGGCCAAACTAATGCTGCCGATCATGAGAAGGTCATCCATCACTTCATCGCATTGGTGAACAAGGAGGGAACTCTTTACGAGCTCGATGGGCGCAAATCATTCCCGATTAAGCATGGTTCCACTTCGGACGAGACTTTCGTCAAGGATGCTGCCAAAGTGTGCAAGGAATTCATGGCTCGCGATCCCACCGAGGTGCGCTTCACTGTACTGGCCTTGACTGCTGCGCAGGATTAGACATCGTTTTGATCGACAAATATTTTATATGAATTATACCACCACGATCTCGGATCAGCCACATAAACAATGTATTTGATACTAACTAACCAGGCTGAAGAGGCGTTTGAAGCCCCGCCTTTCGGCCAAACAAAACAAAAACAGCCAACAGTTTACGCATATTTATTTCGCTGTGAGCCAAAGCTACTTTATTGTATTGGGAACACTTCAGTATGTTATATTAAAGAGTAATCTCAAGCTTGATGCTGAGCCTTAAATATTTGTTTTAAATTATGTTTTGAGCAAAGCCAAGGTTTCATTAATTTAAAGCCCTAATAAAAACCCGCCCCTTAAGCCACCACCCCTGACGGAACAGCTGACAACGCGGTGGACACCAATGCGCATGCCCTGATTTACTCCACGTCGACCATTGACAGCTGAGCCACTTCTTGGTTCTACACAAAAAAAATCAAACCAGGTTTTCCGTAGCCAGCTCTGTCCAGAAAATACTTGTTTACTTCGCTCTGGTCAGGATTAGGCTACCAAAAAAGACCCTCCAAGAGAGCCGCCCATCCAGTTAATGATTAAAGGGAGGAGCTGGGATTCGGGGCAGCAGCAGGTAAAAGGTAGTTTGGGAGCCAGATTTGCTGGCCAGGATGCGGCTGCTCAAGGAACTGATGCGCTTGGCCACCCAACATCGAGCTTTGTATTGTTATGTGTTGCTCAGCATCTGGATATTCCTGCTCATTGCGGGTAAGTTAAAGAAAATATATTAAAAGTCTAATAAAAATACTATATGGAATCTATTTTTAGGCATGTATCGCTACATGGGCAACGTTGATACTATACCAGGAAGTGGTTCCGTCTTTGGACCCAGCTCATCTGGCACCGTCAGTTCCTTGGGCGGCGAATCCCAGGGCTCCTCCTCAACTGTCCAACGATTTGCGAAGTACAGAGAACGTTGTGCACCGCTGTCGCAGCTACAGCGCTTGGATGATGGCGGCATCTTGGAGGGTTGGAAGCTACAGGGCGTGCTCCTGGTCATCAGGCACGGGGATCGCGGACCCATATCACATGTCCGCAGTGCTGGCATCAATTGCGGAGTGAGTGGAGGAACGGATAACCTGGTTAATAGGTGAGTATCCATAGAAAAAAGATTATTATATTACGCACCCTCTACTGTCAGCTATCGCCGCTTATTGTATAACTCGACCAGCCCCGCCTCGGCCTCGAATCATATGCACTGGAACAAAGCGGGTCCTTCCCATGGATTCCCATTGCTTCCGGCCACAGAGAGGGGATGTCCTTTGGGACAGCTTACATACAAGTGACATACATATGCCGACCATAATCGAGTTTGGTAATCATTCCATTGTATTTCTAGGGGAATCTCGCAGCTACTCCATGTGGGCGACATAATGCATCAAGTTTATGCCCATCCGTTGGGTCTGCTTCTCAAACCCAATCCCAATCGTGCTTCGGTGGAGACAACACCACACACTCTGCTCAACTCGGATGAAGTGGTGGTGTTCACCACTCGCTATCGTCGCACTTTTCAGTCTGCTTTGGCCATGTTGTTCTCCCTCCTGCCGACGGATAAGTGGTTGGCATTGAATGTCCAGGAATCCCATAGTATGGCCTTCTGTTTCGGAGAATGCAGTTGCTCCCAGTCGGCGCTGCTTCGAAAGCGATTGGAAGCCATTGGAGACAAGCAGTTACTGAAGCGATCCGATGTGCTGGGAGTGATGCAATGGATCGGCGGCACCCTTATGCAGCATACACCGAATGGAATCAGTAATCCCTTTGAGGTGGTGGATGCCCTGCTGACTGTTTTGTGCCACGATGCTGCTTTGCCGTGTCGCAGGAAAAAGCGTTTTGCCACTCCAAAGCCACAAAAAAAGAATCCCAATCAGGAGCTGGTGGATGTAATCAATATAGATCAGGACGAAACGGCTGCCAACTTGTTGCAGGTTTTAAAATAATTTTTATTTCATTTTTTAAGTTTTTTTATTCTAAAAATGTATAAACTTTCTAGGAGGCTCAGAACCAGCAGGAACCCGATTCTCCAGAGGTTGAAAACGGAGGAAATCCCCAGATGCAAGCGGAGGAGGAACCCCAAGAGGGCTGTGTCGAAGCCGCTCACGTGGACACCCTCATGTCCTTTGCTGATGAACTATCTATAAGATCGGCTAGCCACTCGTACTACAAGCTTTCCGGTTTACTTCGGGCCTATGGAATGATACGGCATATCGTTAGCTACATGCTGAAAATGATATCCGGAGATCGAACCAAATTCGTTTTATATTCCGGACATGATTGCACAATGCAATACTTGACAGCTGCCTTGGGAATCATCACTAGCCAAGGTCAGACTATATCATATGCCTCTCGGTTGGCCTTCGAGGTGTATCGAAGTGAAGCCCACACGGATTACTATTTTCGTGTAGTGTACAACGGCAAGGATGTAACCCAGCAGATTGATTTCTGCGAGGGCGGAAAGAGTCTTCGAGTTACCAGGGACTCCAGAGGCAACAAAGCCGATCTGTGTCCGATAGAGAACATTATTCGCTTTCTGCACGAGGATTACTTCAGTCCACTAAATGCCACCAATTTTAAGGAAGCCTGTGGGACAGTGATTCCCCCAAAAGCTGGAGAATTCTAGGATTGTAAATTGAAAGCCCCATTGAAACTGTGATAAGTAGTTAAGATGCCACCCCCCAACCAGAACGAAAAGATAGCCACAACCTCCAGGTTAACCCCAACTGGAAACGACCGCATTTTAGCGATGTTATCTCTGTAAAGTTAGTCGAATTTAGGTTAAAGAATTCAACTTGTTGATCCACAAATCGAAATCGATACATATCAATGGAGCACTTATTAGATTTTAAGGACTATTTTATTTACATATTAAGATATTAAGAGGAAAGAGTGGAAAGTAAATCGTAAACATATCAACATATCAAATTTATCACTTTCGAACATAAACTAAAAAAATAAATATATCAAT
The DNA here is from genome assembly GCF_030179905.1 of Drosophila bipectinata. Lineage (NCBI taxonomy): Eukaryota > Metazoa > Arthropoda > Insecta > Diptera > Drosophilidae > Drosophila > Drosophila bipectinata. Next base: position 15,280,965 of record NC_091736.1, on the reverse strand, counting down.
TTAGAAAAATATTTTAAAGAAAAACCGAAAGGCTTCTCAACCTTTATCCTTTTCTTATTTAAGAGTATCATCTTAATGATATCAGAATGGAATGAACTCACAAAATGCAAACATATCAAGTTTAAACTAAAAATGAATTATACAAAAATGTATACTAAATCTAAGCACAATTTTATTGTAAAATAAATGTTCTCGTTTTTTTTAAATCTATGCATTATGGTCCCAAAATTAAATTGCATAAATTAGAAAAAATTAAGCTACGGACGAGAAACATGCCATACATGTCGGAACGGACGGGATCGGCCGAATATATCTTATAGCTGATTTATTTTTTAAAAGTTTAAGCGTTGGGATTTTCTGTGGATTTGATTTATAACAAAATAAAACGACATCAAATTTCCAATGGTTCGGTCGACATTGGTATTTTTGAAGATAGAAGCTTTGGAGTTTTTCGGATCGGCCAACTATATCATATATTTGCGATATAAATGTATATGATCTAAGCTCCAGGAGTTAGCTTTCATTTCATGATTTTTGTTTGGGTTGGTGTCATCGTATTGTAATTGTAAATAAATTCAAAAACAATACTGCGTTTACAGTCCAAAAGCCTTTTATTTATTATTAAATATTCAACTTTACAATAGCAAATTTAAATTAACACAACACTTAAATTTTAAATACCTTCACTAATATTTTCCTAAAAAAATGTGTTTCTGGCCAAAATATTGGGCATTGGGACCAGTGTGCAGTCAGTAGTGAGCAAACTCTCATTTTGGATAGCACCTCGTGCATAGGGTCGGAAATTCTGGTGCAGCGCTGCCGGCACACAGATAGTCTTGGGACGCTCAAATTTATTTAGAATCTCTTTCATTTTCTCTTATTTTGCTTCCCTTGCTTGATAGCCTAAAAATTAAAAAAAATGTATTTTTCACTGAGAAAAATTATCTCAGAAATTTGGTTGGAACAAAAGTTCTCCATAGAAAATATTCATAGTCCATATCCATTTGTTTACGAACTGTTGCTTTATTTGATATAAAAAGGACTATTTCGAATGGACACTTTAAACTTTTAAAGTAACGAAAAACGAAATAAAAAAGAAAGTTTTTTGCTCAGTGAATGCCCTACTATCATGGTTTTTTTTTTTGGCAAAAATTTTTGCTGCTTACCCAAATGTAAAACATGTGTGCGTGTTTTACATACCCCACTACTGTTGTAAATGATTAGGCTACTATTAAGAAATCACGTTGAAGAATCAATTCCACGTTTTGATAAAATACATCTCAACTTTGTATGTAGGTGATAACATATCATTTATAGCCATTATAAAGTCTAATTGGATGTAGTAAACTAATTTGTGGAAGTCTCCGTGTCTGATTAAACCTGTAACCTGATTTAAACTTTAGCATTCTCTGATGGGACGAGCTAGAGTATGGACAGTTTCAGATTTGGCACCGTAGACTATATCGTGTTTCTGGGGATGATAATATTGTCCACGGCCACAGGAATATATTATGGATACATCAAGTTAGTATTTTTGACTTCTCTAAGTAAACAAGGTGATTTAAAAATGCTTCTTCAGGAAAAGCAATAAAAAACCAGAAGAACCTTTACCATCAATCAGTTGTGGAGAGAAGCAAAAACATGATTTCGGATCGGAAAAGCTAAACGAGTACCTGATGGGATCGGGTAGTCTTAAGGTTTTTCCAGTGTCCATGAGCCTTATAGCCAGGTAATATTATCGTTAAAACATTTTCTGGCTATACAAAATTTCATATAATTTCAGTTCCATATCGGGTGTCTCAATATTGGGTACACCACCAGAGGTCTACAACTATGGTACCCAATACTGGATTATTGTTGTACCAATTTTACTAGAGTATTTTATAATTGCTTATATTTATTTGCCAGTATTTTGGGCTCTTCAAGTTGGCTCTTCGAATGAGGTTGGTTGGTACTATAATACAAGTTTTTGACTAAGATGTAAAGTTTTCCCAAATTTTAGTACTTGGAGCTGCGCTTTCACTCAAGTATTCGGAGTATCGTTTCGCTAATTTTTGTTCTGGGTGTGGTAAGATTTGGGGGATTTTCAAAAGTTGGTTTTATAATTTTTTATAAACTTAATTTAGCTGATGTACTTGCCCTTTTTGGTTTATCTACCGGCCCTATCGTTGAACCAAGGTAAGCCCATTTTTTTAAACAAATCTAAGAAGTATTGCACCCCATTTTTATTCAGTATCTGGAATTAACATTTACATAATAGAAGCAGTTATTGTGGTGGTTTGCGTTTTTTATACCATTGTTGTAAGTTAATTTTTTTGAAATTTTAAGTATTATTAAATTATAGTAATGTCGTTTTCTAGGGAGGTCTAAAAGCTGTGGTTCATACGGATGTTTGGCAAACGGTGATCATGTTTGTTTCAGTTATAGTCATTGCTATTCTGGGAACCATTTATGCCACTGGCATGGAATCTATTTTTGATGACTTGGATCAGAGGGGACGCCTTGAATTTTTTAACATAGATCCGTCACTCTATATACGACATACAGTTTGGGGTATTATTGTCGGGGAACTATTTAACTGGATATCTGTAAATTCCGTAAACCCAACTATGGTACATCGATATATGTCGCTTCCGTCCCTAAATAAAGCCAGAGCTTCGTTGGCTATCTATTCTCTGGGTAGTGCTGGGTTTATCTTGGTCTGCAGCTATTTGGGAGTGCTCCTGTTCGACAAGTACAAGGACTGTGATCCTTTGAGTGCAGGTCTGATTACGGTAAGGAAAAAGATAAATATTGTTAGTAAACCTTTAGTCAATTAAGTTTCTATATTGCAGAACGACGATCAAATGTTGTCCTTGTTTGTGGTGCAGAGCATGGGTGACATTTACGGGCTTCCGGGTCTATTCATCGCCGGAATCTTTGGAGCAGGCTTGAGCTCGCTCTCGGTTTATTTAAACTCCACCTCCTTGGTGATTCTGGAGGACATCTTCAGAGGTTGCTTCAAAATGCGCCCGAGTGAAAGAATGTCCAATATCATTGTTAAATCGAGCGTAATTGTCATTGGAGTCCTATCCATGGGCCTGGCATTGATTTTGGAACAACTAAGTGGCATTCTGAGTGCCTGCACTGCAATTGTATCCATAACAGCTAGTGCAACATTTGGCATATTTACCCTTGGAATGCTAGTTCCTTGGGCCAACACCCTGGGCACGGCAATTGGTGCCCTCGCCGGGGTCCTTTTTTCCGGATGGATAACCCTCGGGTCACAATTTGCAGAGGCATCTGGACAGTTGAATTCGCAGAAACGTCCCATGTCCGTGGACGGATGTGAAGGTAATGTAACGCTTCTGGAAACTACTTGGGTGAACGAGGAGGACGTGTTGCCACTTTACCGGATTTCCTACCACTGGCTTAATGTAGTTGGATTTACTACAGTTGTAGTTGTGGGATCATTGGTATCTCTTGTGACGAAACCCAATAACATAAGGACCATTGATCTGGATCTAGTATCGCCGGTGATTCACAGGTAAAAAACTCCAATAAACTTTATAGGATTAGTATTTACTTTTCTTCTCTACAGATTCTTACCAAAGAAAAAGACGAACCTTGATGGACAGGAACAAATAGGAAGTATTTGAACTATACGATTACTTGCGAATTAAAATATTCAGAGGAAGGTTTAGAAAGACCTATCATCTTTTTTGAAAGAGGCTCTCTTAGCTGGAGGGTATCATGGTAATAATGACATCATGATAAATATAAATTGTCAAAAAATATATATTAAATCAAATCAAAAATGTATGCAAATAAATGTTCCTTTAAATTATTAAATTATTAGGAATCAAGAGAGGAAAGCTAACTTCGGGCGGAACCAAAGTTGATATACCCTTGCAGTTAAGATCGAATATTTATCGCAAATGGCGCATACGGTAGGCCTTATAAAAATTTTATTATAAATCCAATTTTCAAAAATACTGAAGTAGATATACCAAATACCAAATACTTTTTTCAATTGTTCAGTTATATGGCAGCTATAGGATATCCTCTCCTATAGGGCCCACAGCGATGGCTATATCTTCCCCAATCCTGATCCGATTCTCAAGCGGAGTACCTTAAACGGGTCGATTCCCCACCATTCTGCATCAAAATCCTGACACAAAATATTTTTAGATTTTTTGTCCATTTTTCGTGATGTGGTTTGTCTATACACCTCTTAGATTAATTCACCAAATCCAAACATATCAAGTTTAAAATAAAAATGAACTCTACAATAATATATACTAAAACTAAGCACAATTTTCACATTTAAGAATAAATGACACGTTTTGAAATATTTGATAAAATACTTTACAACTTCGTAGATGATAACATATCATTTATAGCCATCATAAAGTCTAATTGGATGTAGTAAACTAATTTTTTGGAAATCTCCGTGTCTGATTAAACCATTAACCTGATTTAAAACCTTCAGCATTCCCTGATGAGACGAGCTAGAGTATGGACATTTTCAGATTTGGCACCGTAGACTATATCGTGTTTCTGGGCATGCTAATATTGTCCACGGCCACAGGAATATATTATGGATACATCAAGTAAGTTATGTTTCTAAGCTAAAAAGGTGTTTTAAAAATGCTCTTTTAGGAAAAGCAATAAAAAACCAGAAGAACCTTTACCATCAATCAGTTCTGGAGAGAAACGAAAACATGATTTCGGATCGGAAAAGCTAAACGAGTACCTGATGGGATCGGGCAGTCTTAAGGTTTTTCCAGTATCTATGAGTCTTATAGCAAGGTAATGGTATTTTAAACAAATTGTCTGATTTTATTCATTTATTTTAATTCCATAGTTCTATATCGGGTGTCTCAATTTTGGGTACCCCGCCAGAGGTCTACAACTATGGAACCCAATATTGGATTATTGTTGTACCAATTTTACTAGAGTATTTTATAACTGCTTATATTTATTTGCCAGTATTTTGGACTCTTCAAGTTGGCTCTTCGAATGAGGTTAGTGCTCAGTGAAAAAATGTTGTAAATATTTAAAATTTTCGTAAATTTTAGTACTTGGAGCTGCGCTTTCACTCCAGTATTCGGAGTATAGTTTCGCTTATTTTTGTTCTAGGTGTGGTAAGTTTTATATCACTTTCAAAAATAAGTTTCCCAACTTTACATAATTTATTATTTATAATTTAGCTGATGTACTTGCCCTTTTTGATTTATTTACCTGCCTTATCGCTGAACCAAGGTAAGCCTCTTTTTCAAAGAAATCTAAAAAAAATTACATTGTTTGTTTTCTTTAGTATCTGGAATTAACATTTACATAATAGAAGCAGTTATTGTGGTGGTTTGCGTTTTTTACACAATTGTGGTAAGTTAATTTTTGTTTAAATATTACGAATTTTTAAATTATGGTTATGGTTATTAATTTTCTATTTTTAGGGAGGCCTTAAAGCTGTGGTTCATACGGATGTTTGGCAAACGGTGATCATGTTTGTTTCAGTTATAGTCATTGCTATTCTGGGAACCATTTATGCCACTGGCATGGATTCTATTTTTGATGACTTGGATCAGAGGGGACGCCTTGAATTTTTCAACATTGATCCGTCACTTTATGTACGGCATACCGTTTGGGGCTTGGTCTTCGGGGAATCCTTAAACTGGATTTCCTTCAGTGCTGTTAACCCAACTGTGGTACATCGGTACATGTCACTTCCTTCCCTAAATAAAGCCAGAGCTTCGTTGGCTATATATTGTGTGGGTAGTGCTGGGTTTATCTTTGTTTGCACCTATTTGGGAGTGCTCCTGTTCGAGAAATACAAGGACTGTGATCCTTTGAGTGCAGGTCTGATTACGGTAAGGAAAAAGATAATGTGTTATTAAGATTAAGGTATAGTACACCGATACTCAATTAAGTTTCTATATTGCAGAACGACGATCAAATGTTATCCTTGTTTGTGGTCCAGAGTGTGGGTGACATTTACGGGCTGCCGGGTTTGTTCATAGCCGGAATCTTTGGAGCAGGCTTGAGCTCGCTCTCGGTGTATTACAACTCCACCTCCTTGGTGATTCTGGAGGACATCTTCAGAGGCTGCTTCAAAATGCGTCCAAGCGAAAGGATGTCCAATATCATTGTTAAATCCAGCATTATAGTCATTGGAGTTCTTTCCATGGCTCTGGCCCTGGTCTTGGAAAAACTTAGTGGTATTCTAAGTGTCTGCACTGCAGTTGTGTCCATAACAGCTATCGCTGCTTTTGGCATATTCACTCTTGGAATGTTAGTTCCTTGGGCCAACACCCTGGGCACGGCAATCGGGGCCCTCGCCGGGGTCCTTCTATCCGGATGGATAACCCTCGGATCTCAGTTTGCAGCGGCATCAGGACAGTTGAATTCTCAGAAACGTCCCATGTCCGTGGATGGATGTGATGGTAATGTGACCCTAGTGGAAAGTACTTGGGTAAACGAGGAGGATGTGTTGGCACTTTACCGAATATCTTATCACTGGCTAATTTTAATTGGAGTTACTACAGTTTTAGTCGTTGGATCCTTGGTATCCCTCGTGACAAAACCCACCAACATAAGGACGATTAATCCAGATCTGTTATCCCCGGTTATTCACAGGTAAATAAGACCTTAAAGAACTTGTTACAATTATTATCTACTCTACTCTTTACAGATTCCTACCAAAGAAAAAGACAAACATTGATGGTCAAGGATAAACAGCCAATTAATAAATATTTACATATTAAATCTAAGTCTAAGAAACCTTTTAAAAAAACAAGAAAGGAAAGCTAACTTTTCTTTCTAAGGGAGAAGACTTAGTTTATATACCCTTGCATTTAAGATCGGATATATAACGCGAATATCGGAAATAGTTGGCAGATCCTTAAAAAAACGTAGTAATGAAACAAAATTCTTATAATAAAATGTTTTTAAAAATGTCCCAAGCTGCTATCTTTAAAAATACCAAATTTGGATCATTTTTGACTGTTCAGTTATATGGCAACTATGGGTTTGGTTGGTCAGATCGATTGCCCAAAATTAAAATATAAAGAAAATCCCAACACTCTACCTTCAAAAAAACCCCAGGTAAGCCATTTCCCACAGGATGGGTTATGATATCCTTTGAAAATGCGGTTTTCCCCTATATGGCCCACAGTGATGGCTATATCTTCCCCAATCCTGATCCGGTTCTCAAGCGGAGTACCTTAAACGATTTCTGGACCGATTCTCTACCATTCTGCATCAAAATCCTGAGATAAAATATTTTTTAGATTTTTTGATCATTTTTCGTGATGATCCCTTGAAATTGTGGTTTTCCCCTATATGGCCACAGTGATGGCTATATCTTCCCCAATCCTGATCCGATTCTCAAGCGGAGTACCTTAAACGATTTCTGGATCGATTCTCCACCATTCTACATCAAAATCCTGAGACAAAATATTTTTTAGATTTTTTGATCATTTTTCGTGATGATCCCTTGAAATTGTTGTTTTCCCCTATAGGGCCTACAGTGATGACTATATCTTTCCCAATCCTGATCCGATTCTCAAGCGGAGTACCTTAAACGATTTCTGGATCGATTCTCCACCGTTCTGCATCAAAGTCTTGAGACAAAATATTTTTTTAGATTTTTTCGCAGCTTTAAAAATACAGCAGCTGCCAAGAATATGGCAGTTATAGGATACATTCGGCAGAACCCGGCCGTTCCGACTTATTTACTGCTAGCAAAGGAAAGAAGGGTGTATGTAAAATTTCGATAGTCGATAGCTTTACAACTGAGAAACTAGTTTGTGCTTTGAGAAACAGACTTCATAGGGTTCGGAGATTCCTCGTTTACTGTTTTGCTCACTTTTAACCAAAACTAGAATACCCTCTTCAAGGTATACCCAAATATATTTAAGAATAAATGCCACGTTTTAAAATATTTGTTAAAATACTTTCCACCTACTCAAATTATAACATATCGTTTATACCCAACATAAAGCCTAATTTGGTGTAGTAAACAAGTTTTTTTTTTTTTTTGAAATCTACTTCTCTGGTTTAAAGCTATAAACTTCTTCAAATCTTGCGCATTCTTTGATCACACGAGCTAGAGTATGGACGGCAACAAGTTCGGTATCGTAGACTATGTCGTGTTTCTGGGCATGATAATAGTGTCCACGGCCACAGGAATATATTATGGATACATCAAGTTAGTATTTCAGACTTCACACGTGCCTATAGAGTGCTTCACAAGAGTTTCTTTTTAGGAAGAGCAATAAAAAACCAGAAGAACCTATACCATTAGTCAGTCCCGGTCAGAGAGGAAAACATGATTTCGGATCGGAAAAACTAAACGAGTACCTGATGGGATCGGGTAGACTTAGAGTTTTCCCCATAGCTATGAGCCTAATAGCAAGGTAATCTTATTGTTAAAAAATTGTCATCCTAACTTATTTCTTTTCATATCAGTTCCATATCGGGTGTCTCAATTTTGGGTACCCCACCGGAGGTCTACAATTATGGTACCCAATATTGGATGACAATTGTACCAATTTTATTACAATATTTCGCCATCGCTTATATTTATTTGCCAGTATTCTGGGCCGTTAAAGTTGGCTCTTCAAATGAGGTAAGTTGAAAATTAGTTGAAAATGGTTTATGAATTTTAATAAGTTTCTCCATTTTCCTCATTTGTAGTACTTGGAGCTGCGCTTTCACTCAAGTATTCGAAGTATAGTATCGATTATTTTTGTTCTGGGTGTGGTAAGTTTTAGATAATTTTCAAAACTATTTTGGCATATTTTTATACCCTTGCAGAGGGTATTATAATTTTGGTCAAAAGTGTGCAACGCAGTGAAGGAGACATCTCCGACCCTATAAAGTAAATATATTCTTGATCAGGATCACCTCCTGAGTTGATATGAGCATGTCCGTCTGTCCGTCTGTCTGTTTCTACGCAAACTAGTCTCTCAGTTTTAAAGCTATCAGAAATGATCAGAAATGACCCAACTTTTGTGTTTTTGAAGATAGAAAGCTGGAACTTGGTACAGATTATATTTTTTGTCAGTTAATCCGACCTACGAAATTTCATTAGGATCAGCCGACTATATCTTATAGCTGCCATATAACTGAACGATCGGAAATGACCCAACTTTCGTGTTTTTGAAGATAGAAAGCTGGAACTTGGTACAGATTATATTCTATATTCCGGTTTTAACTGCAAGGGTATATCAACTTCGGCTCCGCCCGAAGTTAGCTTTGCTTTCTTGTTTTTATTCAAATTTTGTATACAAATTCAATTAGTTGTTGTACTTGCCCTTTTTGGTTTATTTACCTGCCTTATCCTTAAACCAAGGTAAGCCTCTTAATCAAAAAAATCGAATAAGCACTGCATAACTGTTTTTGCTTCAGTATCTGGAATTAACATTTACGTAATAGAAGCAATTATTGTGGTGGTTTGCGTTTTTTATACTATTGTGGTAAGTCTCCTGAATTAAACATAAATATTCTTTATTAAAACGCCTTGTTTTTAGGGAGGTCTAAAAGCTGTGGTTCATACGGATGTTTGGCAAACGGTGATCATGTTTGTTTCAGTTATAGTCATTGCTATTCTGGGAACCATTTATGCCACTGGCATGGATTCTATTTTTGATGACTTGGATCAGAGGGAACGCCTTGAATTTTTCAACATAGATCCGTCACTTTATGTACGGCATACCGTATGGGGATTGGTCATCGGAGATTTCTTCAACTGGGTTACCTTATATGCTGTGAGCCCAACTATGGTACATCGGTATATGTCGCTTCCGTCCCTAAAAAAAGCTAGGGCTTCGTTGGCCATTTATACGGTAGGTAGTGCTGGGTTTATCTTGCTCTGCAGCTATTTGGGAGTGCTCCTCTTCGACAAGTACAAGGACTGTGATCCTTTGAGTGCAGGTCTGATTACGGTAAGGAAAAAGATAATTACTGTTAGAAAACTTTACTCAATTAAGTTTCTATATTGCAGAACGACGATCAAATGTTGTCCCTGTTCGTGGTCCAGAGTGTGGGTGACATTTACGGGTTGCCGGGTTTGTTCATAGCCGGAATCTTTGGAGCAGGCTTGAGCTCGCTCTCGGTCTATTACAATTCCACCTCCATGGTGATTCTAGAGGACATTTTTAGGGGTTGCTTCAAAATGCGTCCAAGTGAAAGAATGTCCAATATCATTGTTAAATCCAGCATTATAGTCATTGGAGTTCTTTCCATGGCCCTGGCCTTGGTCTTGGAAAAACTTAGTGGTATTCTGAGTGTCTGCTCTGCTCTGACTGCCATAGCAGCTAGTGCTTCATTTGGCATATTTACCCTTGGAATGCTAGTTCCTTGGGCCAACACCCTGGGCACGGCAATTGGGGCCCTTGCCGGGGTCCTTCTATCCGGATGGATAACCCTCGGATCTCAGTTTGCAGCGGCATCAGGACAGTTGAATTCTCAGAAACGACCCATGTCCGTGGATGGATGTGAAGGTAATGTAACGCTTTTGGAAACTACTTGGGTGAACGAGGAGGACGTGTTGCCACTTTACCGGATTTCCTACCACTGGCTTAATGTCATTGGAGTTATTACAGTGTTAGTTGTGGGATCTTTGGTATCCCTTGTGACGAAACCCACTAACATAAGGACTCTTGATTTGGATCTGTTATCACCGGTGATTCACAGGTAAAACTCCTTTAATTTCTAATCCGCCTATTATTTATTTTTCTCCATTTCAGATTCCTACCAAAAAAGACCCGATACCTTGATGAACAAGAATAATACATAATTTTGTAGATATTTGTAAATAAATATTTTGATTTGTTGATATCCTTGTAATGCATAAAGTTTCCTGGAAGTTACCACTTCCAAAGCTGGAAGCCAACTGAGGGAAGAGAACCAAAATGCACTTTGCCAGTTTTTTTTGCCAACCGCTGCTGCAGCGCTGGTCGTGTGTGTCTGTGTGAGGGGCCCCACTTTGGCACACACAGATACAAAAGCGCATCATCAAAGCGACAGCAACCACAAATAAGAATGATAAAGCAAACGAGAGCAAAGACCCCAACAAAAAGGCAACAACAAAAACACAGAACACAGGGGAGTGGAGTGGAGTCATTATTTTCTTCGAACGTTAAAATGGGGGGGGGGGGGGGATTCGAGAGGAAAGTGGGGAGCAAAAGCGCGCAAGTAGCGCGCACACACTCGCACACACACAAAAAGAAACGCACACACCAGCCGAAGAGCGAAAGAGCGCGAGATAGAGTGGGGGGCATCGCGCAATGAGCGCGTGTACCGTACTGAGCACAGCGTAATGTAAAATCGTCGGCCTCCCCGAAACTGGGAGCCTGTTGACATTCAGTACATTTTGTTACTTTATTGCACGCAGCTCCCGCGAAAGGAGGAACAACACTTGGAGAAAAAACCAACATGGGGAAGGAATACCACACCGTGTGACGCTCGAAGGAGATGATGTTGGAGTTGTAATGTGCACTCTCCCCATGCTATGGGTAGCCCCTCCCTTCATATCACCTGCTTAGTTTGCGGATCCCCCCAGCGACAACAAATCCTGCTCTTCTCCAGCAAAAAAGGCTGTAAACAAAATCCGTACATATGTGTCGTAATGGGAACCCTAGGGGCAATCTTAGCTCGCATGGTGCATGGTTGTGTTACATTGGGAAAAGGAGCCCAGATTTCGCAGCTAAGCGATGCACTTGCAAAAATCCGTGTGAGAGAGACGGCCGCAGATGGAGAGCGAGCGAGCGTGCAAAAGGGGGCGGAGCAGGTGCGCCCACCGATTCGCGAGGAGCTTTGCAGTCGCAGTCGCAAATCTCGATACAAGTTGGCAGAGAAGGCCCAAAATGGGGGATATTATTTTTAGTATATATGGCTTTTGTTCATGTTTTTTAAACTTTATAGGTTTAAAAAAATTATTAAAATAATTTTTTAAAAGTCACCCCTTTTCAGAAAACTGTCTAAGCCCCTGAAAGTTAATACAATGCATTGCATGGGCGAGACACAAAAGATGACCCCACTCTCCCCTCATGATGTTTTTTCCGAGCTCCCTGTCTCTATCGTTGCAGTTGCATTTAAAAAAAAAACACCATGCACTTGTACAGTGGAGCAAGATCTTATAAAATGGGCTACACAACTTTTTAAGGTTAAAAATGTTTATATTGTTTAGTATCTTTATTTTACAAATTATTCAAGACTCATTATTTTTATTTTAAATATAGAGATTTCTTTTTAAATATTATTTTAATCACAATACCTGAAATTTGAGCTTGTTATCTCACCTGTCAACCCACAGTGACCTGCGATTACTGAAGTGCATTGCTCTTTTGCTCTTTTATATATCTGTCCCGTTTGCTCGCATTAAAAAAAGCCTGGCACACACACCAGCGTAGAACTGGGGCAATAAGTGCATTGTCAGAGGTGGGGTGGAACTTGGGGAATCGTTGGAGGTGACTGCTCGCTCTTGCTCTCCCCATCTCTTTCCCTCTCTGGCTGTGCACTTTTATTTCGTTACACAAGTCAGAGAAAACGAAAAAGAAGAAGCAGAGGAGCGCCACTGCTGCATCGGTGCTGGGGCTCTGTTACAAAATATTGACGAAGAAAAATCATACAACGTTTTTTTTCAAACTTTTTTTCTCAACCATTTTTCATCGGTGCAACAACATCAAAATTTGAGCTAAAAAACCGAGTTTGAGAGATGGAGGGGAGCTTCTAATGTGGCGCTTATTTTATAGTTGGCCTATGTTGGGGGTTTTCTCGATTCGAGGAAAAACTATGGGCTGTGCAGGCAGGATTTTTCCTAGCCGACCAATAGATGCAACCAGTTGGTGTTACATGCACAGGTGAGTTGCATGAGTGAGTGGCCACGTTTGGTGGCGGAGCTCGGGCTGTGGTCGGCAGATCGTCTCGTCTAACAACGAACTGAAAATCCAAAGCTGAAAGGCCCAAGAGTTTTCCCAACTAGGCTTCGTTTTTGCTCTTCGGTAGGCCGACAGAAGGGGTCTGCTCAGCGCATCATGAATAGGGAACCGGGAATGGGGAATCGGGACGGAGATGCACATGCACTCGATGCACTCACTGCACTCGATGCACTTTTCAAATGTGCGAGCGGGGCACACAATTTTCCATCAAAAGGGGGCGGCAATAGGGAGGCCCTAGTTGCCTCCGCCCCTCCTGCTCGAGCCAAGCCTCGATATCGCTATTGCACTCTGTCGCTCTCGCACTAGCACTGCCATAGACCAAAGAGAGCATCAGTAGAATAAATGGAGGAAATTTTGGGGCGATGGGGGGCGATAGGGGGGTCTAGGGAAGATAAGTGCAGCTACGTGCACATAGAAGAAATTGCCCACTGTATGGCGGTAATTGCAGTGTAAAGTAGAAGAATTCCAATAATGGCACTTAGCAACAGAGGCTAAGTAAAACGGGCTAGTATGAACTACTAAGAAATAAAATATTTTAAAAATTAATAATATTTAATATTTTTTATTTAATATTTAATATTTACAACATTTAAGTCTTGCTATCTAATCTTAAAACCACAATTATTAATATTTTAAACCTCTCCACAGGCTTTTTAGATCAGCACATGAGTGTGAAGAGTTAAAACGGTCTGAGGGAGAGTGCAATGCACTGAACTCGCGGGTACATTGGCCCCACTCACACTTACTCATTCACTGACTCACAGACAAGCACAAGCAAGCATTCGCCCCCCACCAACGACCTTCTCCGCTGTCTGTCTGAGCCGTATCGCCATCTCGCTTTATCGCCAGCCGTTACGTGTTACGTCGTCCGCTAGGGGATTTCTGATCGCCTGTTCCATTAACATCGCATGACGCAAACTCCACCGAGAACGTACATTTCTCACCCACAGAGGGAAGGAACAGCCAGCGACCGCCGGTGGATCCCGCTCCCAATGAGATGAAATAGGGGATCCCCACACTGAGCGGGGGAAGCTCCTTAACAGCGACGGACATAGAAAATCATTAGAAGTTACCCGAGAGCTACCAAGTTGTCATAGAAATAGCAAAACGTCTGGTCGCAACTTTCCAACTGGGAGCTGGGAGCCCAACAACAACCACAACAACAAAAAAGGTGGCAACTGGAACCGGAGCGAAGCTTAAAAAAGGGGTTTTTTTGCAGCCGGGAGCATACTGGGTACTGGAACTGGGACCCGGTTTCAGGTTTTCTGGGATTGGATTGGATTGGTTTCTTCGCCTGCCCCTCTGCTAACATCGATTGGGTTGTGGGTTGTACTGGGCTGTAAAAAGAAAAAAATTAACATGAACAATGAAGCTCCCCCTTCTTGAGTGGGTTTTCCATTTTCGCATTATAATTTCAAAAATTTTTATAGCGTAACTTCTTGGAGCCTGTTCGTTTATATTTAAAGCACACAAACGTCGGAACAACCGCAGAAATGGCCCAAACGTATCCCGCTCGATAACTTATGGCGGTAATTTTTTCCAAAGCTGTTGTTGTTAGCGGTATGGGTGACGCCTTCTAAAATTATAATTTATTATTATTATATTTCGTTTGCTTAATTACACCAGGAAAACAGAAGTGTACCGCGCACCACATCGGGAGCTAGCGGACAAAGCTCCCGACATGCATCCAAACCGCACCAAAGGCAACAGGGCCTCATCCTTGGCCAGACGAGACCGTGGCCAGAAAACCAGACCAAATGGAAACCACATTGATCGAACACTGAACGAAATGGTCTATTCTTAACACCATATTTATAATATTTATTGTATCTATATCTTATACTTTTGATTTTTTATTTAAAAGATAGTCTGGATTTATAAGATACCCCATTTCCAGTGCAGTACTTTCGCTTTCGTCTTGTTGGAGCAAAAAATCGAAAAAGATGGCTACTAACAGGGCGGGCTAACAGAAATCATAGAGCAAAGGCACTTACAGGTCTCCGCACAGTAGGGGGAATATTGTATAATATATTCCACTGCCTTGTCATAAGATGGGGAAGCATCTGAAACCGTCGGACTTGGAACTCTTAGAACGGCACAGAGCACCACAAAAATAAGGGAAATTTATATTGTTAGATAGAGATGGCGGTAGAGATGGAGACGCGGTTTTCTGCTTCTGTTTAAGGGGCACCACTTGAGAGACCTTCTCAAGGCCCCCAGTCTCCCCATTCTCCACATTTGGGGAGCCACACGCCGTTTTTAGTCACAGCGCACACACGCCAACATGGGGAAGTCTTGACTATCGTAGCAGGCGATCAGAAATCAGGCGTACAGGTGCCAAGGTGGGGCGTTGGGTACAATGAGTGACTAGAGGGGAGTGGAGTGCGGGGAAAAATGCGATTACCCGCGCATTCCAATTGTAAACACTTGTGTGTCGTCAAATGAGCTTGCCTTCTCTCTCTCTCGCTGACCTCAGTGCATCTCACTCTATCCGGCTGTTACGTCACGCCACGGTCCGTAAGGAGAAGGTCAATATGGGGATTATATTTTAGTGTGGGGATCACATATGGAGCTTCTATATTTAAAAAATTACATATTCTTTTTACATGAATCCTTGCTGGGTTTTATCCTGAAAAAATTGCTCATTCCCCAAGTTTGTGCTTTTTTCCTCAAGTCTTTTCCGGAGTCCCCCCATAAAAAATTGCTTGGTAACCCCTAATACCCACATAAATATTACATGGATATACTCCGGCTTTGGGGGTAAAGTTCATGCAATCCACCTGGCTAACAGATATGATAGCACGACTCCAAAGGGTTTCCGGTATTGTTTTCAGTTTCCGGAGCTTCATAAAAACCATCATTATAGCTGAAAAATACGGTGAAAAAAAGATCTCCGGGTGCTTTGCTGTGGGGGTCGCTAAAAGGATACTTTCATTTCGTGCCCGGCGAGAGAGTGCAAACAATTTTTAGTGAAATTTTCGAATAGGCGAACAGCAAATTCGTAGGGCCCTGGCTTTGCGGCGGAGGTTTTTGGTTCCGATTCCGATTCTGTCGACGACACTTGATGATGATGATACCCACACCGCCCCCACCCCCCCAGTTTGGTTTGTTGTGTGTGTTTGTGGTGTATCAAATGTGTGTGTGTTGTGTGCCCGCCCCATTTACGTTTTTTTTTTTTGTATTTTTGTTCATGCGCACGCGGTCAGAACGGAACAGAAACGTTCTAAATGATGACGGGAGCACCGGCGCAACACGAACAACAACAAATCCAGCCACTTAGAATGATAAAACAAACACACGAAAAGCAAAAAAAATCATGAGCAAAAAACAGCAACAAAAACCATGAGAGGAACACACGCACACCATTGCTAAAAGTGGGTGGTGACCGCGAGGAGGGCGGTCAGGGGGCTGGTTGGCTCTCTCGCACTTGCACGACTTTGACTTTGACTTTGAATAACATTTGACAACCATAGGCAGAGGGCAAAGCTCAACACGATTCAACAAGAACACTTTTCAATGCTCTTCAGTGCTGGGAAGGAGTATCCAGCTCTTCCAAGTCCTTCCAACTATATCCTTTCCATGAAAAGTACCCAAGTATACTGAAAAGTTTTTCATAGCTATTGTCTTTTTTCGATCTAAAATGACATCCTACAATAATTAACTTTATTTGTATAATACAATATTTTACTAAAACCTTAATATCTAAACCCCATCACTAATATCTTTTAAAAGCTTCCGCAGCATAATTAGCATTTCTGGATATCGCCATCACTTTTCCACGCACAACCAACAATATTATTCACCACGCCAGAGCACAAAGGTAAATGAACTACCCCAGGGCTCACCACTCCCCACCCACCTCTTCTTCAGACAGCCTTGCGCAGTATGTGTGTGTGTGTGAGTAAGCTCTTTTCAATGCCAAGGTGATGGGGGCCTTGCCAAGCTCCGTCTCCCTCGCTCGGGATGGCCTCTCACTCGCACCCACATGTTGTTGGTTGACTTGCTACTCTTTCTGCTCTACTGTTACCGTTAAAACTTAAACTTAAAACAGTTCAAACATTTTTTACAACATTAATCGAAAACGAAATCGCCACAGAGGAGCAGCCAGCCAGCGAACCGCCTGGTTCAATCCACTCGGTCAAACTCACTCTGCCACGCCCCTTAACAACTAAGAAATAGGGGGGCCAAGGTACCAGTACGGATTACCCGAGCGAGTGAGTGAATAGTGTGAATGCCTTATATTTCGTAGCGGTTTTGTGTTTTTTGAGCCAGGCGAGCAGACTCTGGAGCAGCCCCCATTTACCCCAGCACGAAAGAGATGAATATATGCCACAATGTTTGCCGAGTGCCTTTCACTTTCGGGCATCGCTGGGCACCTGTTAACTGTTTTAGTTAAAGAGCAATCCATTTTGTTTTGCCACAAGGAAAAGGAGTAGCGCCGATGTTCTATCCCCAATCCCCATCGCTATCGCCTGTACTAGTGCCATCTCAGTTCGCGCGCTACAAAGCTACGAGTGCGAAATGCAAGATAGAGTGCGAAAAAATAGCAGCAGATACAATTGAGATGGAGCTATTATTATATAGTTTTTTGGAACTTTTAATAATATTTAAATAATACCATTTAAAAGAATATATTGTCTTTTTTAATAGTTTAAAGTTGTTCCTTAGAGCTTTGTTTGTTGAACTTATTATCTAATAAAAAAAACTTTTGACGAGGTAAAATAATGGTGACGAACCTGCGAGACACGCTCCAAATATCTAATATCCATTTTTGGGACGAAAAATAAATAAATATAGAAACTTGAAAAACTATTCTTATACGGCATGTGTCTGTATTATTATCTGATTTTTTTTCAAATGCTCAAAAGAATAGGATTTAATTTAGTTTTTAATTTAAAATTGGCGTGTTGTTGAGGAAAAATATTTTGTGTGGAGACTCCCCCCCTAGTAAAATTTTACAGAATCCTTTTAATTTTACGAAAAATTTCCCTCAAACTGATGAACTTTTGGCAAATATTTTCACAAAAATGATTAATTAGTAAAGAAATACCTTTCTATACCTTTATACATATGTACTTTTTTATACATATGTATATTAAGTGGCTATATCGTATATAGTGTCTTCACGCTCACTCGCATGCTTTAGCTTCGTCACCCGTGGACCTTCCACACTGATTATTTGCAATTTAAGCTTTAAGCATTTATTCGAAAGCTAGGCAACAATTTGCAGCTATCTTCGAACTGAAATTACCAAACATAGCTTATTGTTAAAGCTCAGAACGCGAAACATAATTTCCACTTTAAATTGTCAAAGTAATTCAATAGAACTTGTAGAACGGCTACAGATATAAAAGTATCTTTATCAAATTTGATAGTATCTTCAAGCTTTAAAAGGACATCCCCCACGAACTTTAGTTCTAGTTACCATTCCACAGTGGTCCGGCTTGTATGAAGAGAGCGGCCAAAAATACTTCTAGTTGAGGTAGGGACTGGAAACTTGGCACAAAATATTTATATTTTTATTCTAAAATAATATATTAAAATCAGCCAGATCGGGCCACTATATCATATAGCTGCCATATAACTGATTGATCGAAAATGCTATAACTTAGGTGTTTTTACAGTTAGAGAGTTCAATTTTTGTAAGAATGCTATATTTGACAAAATAACACGACCTACCAAATTTCATAAGGATCAGCCGACTATATCTTATAGCTGCCATATAACTGATTGATCGGAAATGATATAACTTCGGTGTTTTTAAAGCTAGGGAATTCTGATTTGGTACGAATGCTCTTTTTGGGAAAATAATTCAACATGCCAAATTTCATAAGGATCAGCCGACTATATCCTATAGCTGCCATATAACTGAAAAAACGGAAATTACCCAACTTTCATGTTAAGATGGTGTTAGTATTTTTACGATATTAGACACATAGGCAAATTTTGGCAAAAAATTTTTGCACGTTTGTTACCCTTGGAGACCGACAAACACATTGGTATATAAACGAACTGTAGAATTTTGTGGGATCACTACTAAAACTTCAGCTAAACATGAAAAATACGTTCAAAATATAGGAAAAAAACATGCATTAGTTCATAGTAATATAATAATAACAATAATTATTATAAATATATCAAATTATATCTCATTTTATAGAAAATACCTTCAACTTCAAAATCCATTACAAATAATTTGAATTTGAACACGTAAATAATGATCTGACCACTTCAAAGTGCGGTATAGTTGTGAAATATTCGTGATGCGCGCAGCCGCGCTTTGCAAATGAGCATCTTCAAATCATTTTTTAGAAAATCCAGTTAGATTTTTAGACAAATCTGGTTTGTCATGAAGAAGCTTGGACATTTAAGAGGCGATTTGTTTACTTTTCGATTATTTTTGTCGTTATTAATTTTTTTATTTTTGGCCTATGGGAGCAACCACTGTGCATTCTAAGCTAGGGTTAGGGTTCCGTTTTAATGTAGGTTGGGGGTCCCCGGTCCCTCTTTTGTCCCATCTTTGGCTTTCTGATAAAACTTTCAATCCGCAAAGCACAAAAAAAGCATTAACAGGGCTTTCTGCATGTGTGGGGGAGGTGCTTTTGATTTAATAAAGTTGTTTTCAGATACCTAATCCATTGATAAGAATATTATAAAAGATTTTTAAAATTTATCAAAAAAGAAGATGCATTTTATTTAAAAAAAGTTATTGAAAAGTATTTTCTATCAGTACCACAAGTGAAGATCACTTCAATCTTCTTCTGAAACTCATCTTATCAGTATATGTTCTTAAACTATTATGAGATACTTAATAATTCTTTTGAATTAAAACGCTTTTGTTAAAGTTTTCGATTTATTGTGCTTGTAGATTGCCCCAGAACTTTTACACTTGAAGGTGAAAAAAAAAAACATTGCACTCTTCTTTGAATGCAGCTTGCGGAACAAGTTTAGAACTTAAACTTTGTCCGAGGGAGAGAGCGAATCGGAAATCCTCTTGAGAATAGATTTTCACGTGGGTGGGAACGAGCCAGGGCTATCGCTAGATTGGAGAACCCAAAAAAACAAAAAGGTAACCGAACCCGAGAAGAACCCGAGAATATCCCCAAAGACCTTCACGCCGCGTTCCCCCTGCGCCAATTGGTGATGTACATATACATATATATAGATATGTTTTTATAAAAAGCACTCGGAGGTGAACTTGACAGATTTAACTTTTTTCAAGTTTTGTTTCGGAATACCAAAAAGCGGCCGCCTCGCAACTTTGGCAAGTTAATTTCACATGGAAGCTACGATTTTGAAAGTTCTTGTACTGGGCGCTGAAAATCGTCGAAGGCTTTAGCAGGGCGATATGTATTTATTTTGAAACAGGTCGATGATGCTTGAGGGCTTCCCGGGGGTATCGAAGCGTCAGCGGCTGGGTCAACCGATCCGAGCTGGCATACTTATTTTTGGTCGAGAGCTTAAACAGCTTTTTAGTATGCTATTATAAAAAAAAAAAAAAATCGTATTCATTCATTTGCTTGAAAAAATACATTTAAGAACCTTTCAAGTTGAAAGCCTTTTTCGCCAAAAAATATATAGTGTCAGTGAACGCGGTGAAGATAAAAAGATATAGTACACTGAACAAAGTAATTACTGGAATTTTTAGAAATCTTTTAGAACCCTAATTGTTTCTTAAATTGTGAGTCTAACAATTTTATATGAGGAATAAACTTTTAAATAAATGTGATTATACACTTTGAGTTCTAAACGATCTTAATTTTATTTAGTAACTTTATCTCCAACTAATCCTAATTCTTAATATTAATATTAAACCTAAAACCACAAATCTCTAAAAAAAAATATCTCAAAATATAAATATTTCTCATATATCATAAAGAAGACTAACAAAACCAATATTATAAATTAAAATGATTAGAAAGTGAATCAGATTTCTTCTTAAATCTCAAACTTTCAACCGTAATTTATTATGGTATTGTATCTATAAGATTTGGGAAACCTCCCTTATGAATAAAAATATATTCCATAAAGCGGGGAACCACCCGCATCGTCCTCTTTCGTTGTATCCGCAAAAAAATGCACGCACAACGAAATGCAACGGCGGCGGCAACACCGAGTCCCCGAAAATCACTCATTCGGTGTAGAATTATTGTAATCCCCACCAGGCTCCCATAGACCGTCAGTTGGTCGATATCCCCAAGTGCTTTCTCCACGCGACGCTTTTGACAGCGAGTGCGAGCGGTACGGCAGGTGACAGCTCAGCTTTTGGCACGCCCCCATAGCGCCGTCCTGCTTCGGCCCAGTGCTGGGAATCCGGTGTGGCCGTAAAAACGAATAGTGCCAAAGCAGCGCAATCGTTGGGCTTTTTTCGCTGGGCTCCTGTTGAAAAATTCACAAAAAGCCAAAATAGCGCGGAACGTATAAATCGGGTACACGACGTTCCGCGCTCGCTCGCTCGGGGAGAACGGCGGCGAACAATTTCAAACTTCCGGCAGTTATTTTTGAAAATTTTTCTTCGTTTGCCGGGCTTGGGGCAGCATTTTGTTGGTTATTAAAAGCGTTTTTGGTACGCCTTGGACTTAGTTTTAATTATTAAAACTGATTATTGTTAAATTCAGCTTTTTTGTGTTTTTAATTGTAAGATTTAGGTTTTTAATGGTAACCCGCGCAAATTTAAATTATATTAATAATGGTCTAAATTTTGTTTGGCTTTTAAGATGTCTTCATTATTTGTTATTTTTGGGGGTAGTGGCTATTCAAAAAGTCGATTTAAATGTTATATTTTTGTTATAATAGCGTATATAATTGTATTTTTAAGGTTTTCACATAGCCCGCGGAGTTTAAAATTGGTAAAGGACAAAAATGTGGTAACGTTCTTTTAAGATTTTAATCAAAATTTCAAGAGTTGTTTATTTGCTACGAAATGTAATAGTTTTATAATTATTATCGAACACAATAAAACTAAATCTCAACTATAAAATGTAATCCACTTTATTTTCTTAAGCTGACAACTCTTCAAGTGCATTTTTTTTAATTCCCTTTCGTTGAAAATCATCTGTGAACGAGTCTATTTTTAAAACTTACAAGAAATTGCAGAAAATAAAGTGCAAATCGTAAACTGTCGCACTTGCGTTTAGAGGTGAGTGATGTAAATATTTAAATCAAAAATAACTAATTAAATCCAATAACAAGAAAACATTCCAAAGAAAATAAATTAGCTAAATTAAAGACTAGAAACATAATTTAAATTGCTTTAACTAATTACAGCAATTACATAACAAATCTAAACGATTATGGCGCTGCCCGAGGGACTGTCCAACAAAATGAAGGTTTTCCAAGTAAGTTTGTCAGTTCATTCTTTAAAACATTACTAAATAATATTGTATTTTTAAGGCCGTCAACGAACTGCCAGTTTTCTTGAAAGGTGGACCCGCTGACAAAATCCTTTTCGGTATTACTGCTGGACTTTGTGGAGTGGGTATCATTAGCTTTGTCCATTTAGTCTACACCATGGGCTTCACCAAGAAGAAGGCTTAAATAAGGATTATGTGTATAAATTTGATTAAATAAAATCATATCCACCTAAAAAATTGTTTTAAATAAACCGCCTTACTGAATTATTCCCACAGCAAGGTAGAGCAACACTGCTTGACTATTGTGAATGGTATTTTGAGCATTATAGAAAATACACTCTGGTCACACTGAAAAGGGAGGAAAATAAAAACAAAGAAATTTCCATTCCTCATAATAATTAAATCATAACAATAAAATCACAACACAATGGAGCCCAACGACGAGGTGGTGGAACGCCAGAAACTAGTGCCAAACGATGTGGAAACTGAGGAGGAAGCCCAAAGCCAATCAGCACCGAAATCAGCTCCAACCCCCGCCTCGCCAGCCGTACCAAATGTAAGATTTTTCTTGAATGTCTTCCCCCACCCACAGATCTTGATAGAATCTCTGATTCTCTTGGGTATATACAGATCAAAATAAAAGGCATATCCAGCGGAGAGACCACACGCAGCAGAAACTCTGCATCCTGTTCCATCGAGCGCACCATATCCGAGAAGGAGAAGGATAAGAATCCGGGACAGGGCCAAACGACGGCCACCAAGGTGACATATGTGAATGAGCGCCGGCCACGCCCACAGGCCCATGGTGGCAGCGGTGGAGGAGGAGGCGGTGGTGACGAACGATTCGAGTTCAAGACGCGACCAAGAAAATTGCTCAAAGGTGGGTCTAAATAAGAGACAGATTTACTCATCAGTTCTCCTGATCTATATTTCAGTAGCTGTGGACACGGTTTTTGGTATTAAGCAGGGTTTTCACTATGATTACAATCATAGATGTCATAAAATGTGTTAAATAGCGTCCATAAAGGATACTATGTATATCAAACAAATGCTATTTAATCCACGTTTATTGATAGCAAGCACACTTGACTAATTACTGGCCATCACCATTATCGAAGGCCAGTTGTCTAGCGATGACGCACTTTCCTAGCCGTCCATATGGCCGGAATACATTACATTTCACACCCACCCGACATCCGCACACGAACAAAAATGCCGCCAACCACGGCATGGGATTGGTTATAATTTTAATAATTGAAATTACAAGCTTTCAAGCCGCTCGGCGCCCAGTGCGAAAAGTTAACAAGGCGGCAGGACATTGGACTGTCCTTTGCCAAACGTTGACCCAATCGGTTCGGTTCACACGGCACAAGCTGTAGTTTGTTTTAAGGAGTTAGTAATTGGAAAAGTTATTAAATTATATGATTTTTTGTGGATTTTGTTGTGTATTTGCTAAGTTACTTAAATTAGTATTATTATATTTTATTTTAAATCAATAAATTACATTATAATAGTATGTTATGTAGTTATAACATAATATATTATGTATTTTTTATATTATCTACACCTTTCTTTTTCAAACCCCATCACATTTTAGTTTATTTATCTATTTTTTAGTGTTAATTATTTTATTTGATTTATTTTTCTATTATTTCATTTAATTAACTTTTAATTTTTGTTTATTTTTTATATCATTACTTGTATTTGCATATATCCTGGTATGATTTTGACGATAAACAGATAGCGATCCTTTGGCACCCACCCACAGCAGTGCTAGCAGCTTGAATGCCATCACTTTGGTGAGCAGCGAGTGGCTGGCACCAGAACCCTCCATGACCACCAAAAACAACCAAAAAACACCAGAACACAACAATAATAATAATAGCAACAACAACAACGATAGCACAAAACCCAACAATAACAATCACTCGAATAATAGTAATCAGAATACACCGCGATCTCAGCGTCGCAAAAATCCGAGTGCATCGATGCCAAGTGCCAGTGTCCACAGTGAAAAGTTTGATGATCGTCCCATAAAACATCATTCATTTGTCTCCGAAGTTCCCGATGTGAAGCATATGGAGCGAGCCCTCCTGGGATTACTGGATGATTTCCATTCCGGCAAACTGAAGGCATTTGGTAAGTGTTTAATATTTGTAAAATATTAGAAATCCCTTTCATAAATTATATATTTTTTCTAAGGATCTGGTTGCACTATGGATCAAATGACCAAGATCCGGGAGCAACAGGAGAGCCTGGCCAAATTGCATTTCGAGCTGGCTGCCGCCGAGGAGGATTCCTTAGAGCACGGCAACGAGTTCAACACAAACAAGGCGCAGGAGAATATGCTGCAGTTGATGCAGCGCCTGGAACAGCTATCCATTTCCATTGAGCAGCTCCAGACCAGTCATACGGGTCTCTGAGAGTTGGCCCAGCCGCAGGCCTGGCATCCCCAACGCCTGCTCTGGCTCTGAGCACACCGAAAAAAAAAAATAATAATAATTAGTGAAGGTTTTTACACGAGATTAGCAAGAAAGATGTTTTTGCAGGTTGCATTGCCCTGGTATTTTGTGTAAATATTTTTAAGTTATACTCGTAAGTGGATGAGATCAATGGGCTTTTTAATGCTAAATAGTTTAGCAAACTCGCAGTGATTGTGAAACTAATTTAGATTTGTCTTCGCATAGCCATAGCCGATAGCAATAGCAATAGAATTATGGAAATTATATAAATTAGAAGGTGCCAAGGTTTGGTGCTAAAAATTCATTCATTTCGATTCGATTTGTGTGCTGCAGGTTATCACGGCTTCGATACTAGTTCCCCTTATTGTTTGTTATAGTTATTTGCAATATAAATATAAACACAATTTAATCATACAATTTTTACAAAACTCGGAAAACCTATTAAAGTTATCATTTTTATAAAGCATTTTTTAAAGCAATGTTTTTATTGAATAATCTTAATGGGATTTTTTAATGGGGTTCCTAGGAAGCGGAAGCTTTAAAAATGGAAATAAATATTAATGGACTCGATAAGAAAAGAGCTCATAACCCAAGGGAAATAAATTATATGGTTTTAAGTTTCATTTGAAAAATTTTCTCTAGGGATATATCCATTTTTCATATTTTTGATAGAATTATAGGAATAATTGTTTTGTTAATTATTAATTATCAGATTACTTGGGCTATATAAACAAATATTCTGAGTTTTTTTTTTGTTCTTAGGAAGCGGAATTCCCCAAAAGCCATTAATGCCACGGCCCCATTCCGCCTGTATCTGGAGGGCGGGGTAAGTTCTTTAAGAATTAATGGAAGAGGTAGGGAAATCCACCGCGGATTCCATTCTGCATGCACAATATCCATTCCGGGATGGGCATATCAATGTGAGAAATGAACCTTTGGACAAGTGCATTCGTACATAGGAAATTTTATTCCGTCGTTCTTCTTTTTTTTATATTTAATTTCAGAATTTGTATTCAGATGGTGTCCTGGTAACCCTCTCTTACCTGTCATGGTGTAGTCTCAGCCAGGTTATCTCTGTCTTGTGGTTTTTGTTCTTATTGTGTTTTTTTGTTGATTGGAAAAAGTAATTTGTTGTTTGTTCTTTCTTTTTAATGTTGGTGTAAATCCGGGTTTCAAATAACAAGAACGATACACTGAGAGATAGTTTGGGGTATAAGCCATAAAAAATAATCCAAAATACCAAAAAATAACCCCAAAATGGAAAATAATTAATTACAATTTTCCAAACCTTTCTTTCAATAACTTTCCTTGATTTTCCTCAGTGCACTCTCCCACTTGTTGCCTTCACTTTTCCCCCTTTTCTTGGGTCTTCTGGGGGAGTTCTTTGCCTAGCGGTTTGATGCATTCTTTGGGCCTCCGTCTCCGATCTCCGGTCTCCGTTTCTCCGGCAATTGCGTCGAAAAATGAAGAAATAAACACTTGGACCGTCGCATCCGCTACGCTGCATACAAATGCCATGCCGGCTTCTGGGACGAACGGACAAGGGCGTGGCAGAACGGGGCGAAGAACCCAAAACAAGCAACACGCCACATCTATCCCAAATTGCTGCAAGTGCCACTGGCATTGCCACTGCCACAGGTAGTGCCACTTCCACACACATCGTCAGAGGCGGCGGCGTCGGTGGCGGCGTCCATGGATCCACGTTCCATCACGTGCAAGGATGGAGTTGGGGGGGAGTTTTCGAGGCGTTTTGGGATTGGACATGGAAATGGGGAATATCCGCGGCACCGCGGCATTTTAACCTAACCAAGGCCCATCCCAGCACTGTGAGAAATGTGATTGATTTTTAATTTGGATTTAATTGTAGGTTATTTTAAGAACATATATTAAAAGTCTAATATTTAGGATCTAATATTTTAATTCAAATTTATTATAACCTTCATATATTAATTTTTCTTACATTTTTCTAAAACAAAACTTCTGCTTGAAAAAAGAGTTCTTTGAAAAATATATAAGTCTATAATCTATATTTATAATAAGGATAAAAATCTTTAAAAAAAAATATTTAATAAAAGATTTAAATCTTTTAATATCTTCTTTTTATAAAAAATGCAATTCCTAATGTTTGTTTTAAAATTTCATAAATATTTCCCTTGTTGTAGAGCTCAGAACATTTGTTGAAAATATATTTGAAAATGGTATTATATTTCTTTTAATATTTATATCATTAATATTTTTAATATCTTTTAATATTTTATATCATATTATACACCAAATTATAGGTATTTGTCTATAGAATAGACAGAATCAATAGAAAAGAGATATTTCTAGTTTATTTTCAAAATAAAAATCACAAAATAATTTTTATGTTAGATTTTTTCAATAATAACAATCTCTGAAAAATTTTTATAGTCCCTGGAAAATACATATATGTATGTACATATTTTGAGAACCCTATGTCATGTTCCAATAACTTCAAAAAAATGTCAAAATTCCTTGAAAAATATTTTCAAAAACATAAATTTTCTTGCAGTAGTGGAATGCGCCAAAGTGGCGGTTTAGCGTTTGGTGGGTGCAATACGGGATCCGATTCGTATCACATTGGGATCGGGGATTGGGGATTGGGGATTGGGATTGGGGATTGGGATCGTTGGCAGTTCATCGAATCCGAGTGTTATGTAAAGACGGCAACCGAAAGAAGTCATTAAATATGTGAAGCGCATATCAAATTTCGAATGAATTGAACTTACTTGGCTTGGTCACATGAGAATTTGATGAACTGCCAAAGCCGGACAATGGAGTGCTTGTTACCTGGGTACCTTTCTGGATGAGGTTCAGGGCAATGTTAAGGTGGGGTCGCTATTTATATGTATGTGTGTATTATATAGGAGGCGACACTTGTTGCCCGAGAAAGGCAATCCGATATGCTACGGTCGTCGTCGGGGCACTTCATTAACCTGAACTCTGACTCCTGGAAGAAGTCAACTTTGGGCACTGAAAGAAAATATTTTATATTATAGGATATATAGGGTTCTTAAAGAGTTTCTATAATAGAAGTTCCACCACCTCCTATAATGTCTTAGTTCCCTCATATCTTAATAATTAAACTTTTCAAGTGTTTTGTCAACTTAAAGCCCGTCTCAGATGTTCGAGCCCGTCTGGACTTAATCCTGGCCACCCATGAACTAAAATACCCCCATCAGAAAGGCCAAGAAAGAGTCAGCATGAATGCCAGTGAGAGAGACAGTGGTAGGTGCTCTGGTTGTGCGGAAATTACGTTGCTGATGAGCAGCTCTGGAAAAGCGGAAGACGCACGAAGCTTTTCCACCTACAGGAAGTGCGACAAAATTCAAACAGACTCGGGCGCACAGTCCCCCAACGGCTCTTCCTCTTGCTGGCTCTGCATCCTGCATCCTGAATCCTGCTGCTGCCACTACGGAAGCAAAAAGCGAAGAGTGAAAGGACGATGGCGATGGCGGTAGAGGGCAGGGGAGGACAGATGGGTCCGAGTGGGCGGTTGGGGAGGCCAACTGACAGCTCTGGGCTCTGCCGGTTGGGCTGGCATAAATGCGCACACGGCAAAAGGCAAAAAGTTTCCTGCCAGGAGCCAGGACTCCCTTCCAAAGAGGAAGTGACTAGTGGGCGGGGCAATGGGCCAAGTGGGTGGCAGTTGAGGGGAGGCTGGGTGGTCGACTGAAATGGCGGCGGGTGGTTTGTTATCGTTATCCCACAGCAAACAGGGCGAACAGAGGGCGACGTACTTTATTTCCTGAAAATGTCCTCGAAAATATGAACATTATATCCCGGAAACGGAAGCTGCAGCATTTGCAAGGAAGTGACAACGCAAGGATCAGGAGTGGAAGCGGGGCGGCGGGGTGGGTAGGACGTACAGCAGGAAACACCCGAACAGGAGGGGCGGCAGGCACAAAACATTTCGTGAACGTGGACGACATATACATACATACGTGAATGTGGATTTGGATGGGTTTGATTAAAGCGGGTAAACAGCAGCGACAGAAGACCAGGACGAGGACCAGGAACAGGACCAGGACCAGGATAGCGTTGAAATGTACACACAAGTAGAACAGGACACACAGGACCCACACTGCACACAGGGCCTAGGACAGAGGAGAGCCTAAAACAGAAAGAAATTTAATATAATAAAAAAATATTTAATAATTAAATAAAGTAAAGAAATTTAAAATAAAAAATAAATATAAATAAAATAAAAATAATAAAAAAAAGTTACTTTCTTTTCGACCGTGACAGGACTCGAACCTGCAATCTTCGGATCCGAAGTCCGACGCCTTATCCATTAGGCCACACGGTCGCTTGAAATATGAGAGTTTAATGTTCTATATGTAGATTACTCTTCGCTCACATGTATTTTTATGGAGAAAGTATATATGATTTTTTTTCAAGTGAAGCTGGTTGGACATCTGACTGGGATGTCGCATCCTGCAGGAAGCGTGACGGTTGCTGCCGGCCTCCCTCCCTCCAGGCACTTTGCTTCCTGCTTTTCCTTTCCCATTTCCCATTTTCCTTTCACCCCCCTCCGTGGCCGGAAAATAGCAAACGGAATGCGAACGGCAGAAGCCTTTACGTCAAGGAAATGACGGAAGCAGCCCCAGTGCCGAGCAGGAACCGAATCAGCCTCCGTCTCAGCTGCTCCGGACTGCATCTCCGGGCTTGAGATTCCGGTCTTTGGGACACCGGAGTGGAGCTGGTATCCCCCTCTCTATCTCTCTATCCCTTGGGCTGCTTTGGAAGCGGAAATCAACGTCCCATGGGACGTAAATTAAATTCCATGCAAAGTTAATTTTTCTCACCAGCTCCTTAGTTGGAGGGGGAGAGCGAGTCTGGAGCAGCTTAGTCCGGAGTCTGAAGTCTGGAGTCCGGACAACTGAAGAAGTTCCATTTCCGGAGGCAAAGGGAGATATATGAGGTGACAGATATAAGAGAAACTTAATAAATCTTGAGATAAATGGGTTGTGAGAATAAATAAAAGAAACAATAAACATGAATTCTATAAAATACACAAAGTTTAATGAATAATTAATAAAAGATTTAATAAATATAAACTTTTCTTTGAAAAAAAATGACCAACTTCCTTGCAAGGCAATTAGAAAGATGCTACATCCTGCCTGGGATTGGCATTTCCCAATGATTCCACTTACCCAAATCGGGACTGGATCGATAGCTACCCCCCCTCTAATTTTTTCCCATCTAAAAATGGGGGATATGGGGCTATGTAATTTACCTCAATGATTGCCACAGTAGCCTCCACTCCCTTCCTCCCGGTGTCTACAAGATCTTGGCCAATCTATGGCCAATGTACCGCTAGATGCGATGCCTGGACCATAAACAGAGATCCCAAATGCGAAGAGAGCGGCTCGGCTCGGCTCTGTAATTGAGTTCCTCCAGCTGGAAATGGTCAATTGGCAAATAGCAGCGACAATAAATGAATCTTCATCGGATCCGCCGGCGAGATCCGTTCCGTTGCCGGTCTGAGAAAGCCTGGCCAGCAAAAGATTTGTTCGGCTTCGCCAGATTACGTGAAAGGTGAAAGTTGTTGAGAACCGCAACGGAGGCTAAAAGGCGATCATTCGAGTGGCTAAAAAAAAGTCCAGGAGGAGGAGAACAGGTGACTGAATATACAAGAAAAAAAAAGGTCATTTAATAAAATATTTTTAAATCAAAAAAATTAATATCTTTTCTCATCTAAATGAATTTTTATAATTCCTTAAATTCTTGATTAAAATTGTAAGAAATCTTAAAATTTTCTTAAAGTGATCTTTGACCAACCATTGCGGGTCAGTCGCAGAAATGGTGAGAAAACCGATCTGATCCCCGCCGATCCCAATCTGAACCGGACCCCACCTGTCGGCGACCTGTTGTCACTGCAGATATTTCCGTAATCCGAATGTGGAACACTGGAACAGTAGCTGGATACAGTGGTTTCTTCTTCTCCGTCTTCGCCAATCCCATCTCTACATCATCACATTTTTCTCCATTTATGGGGCGTGTGCGGAGTGCAGAAGTCGCTAAAACTGACAAGATATCCACAACCACATTCGACTTGGAGTTTGACTTGAAGACGACCCACTGGCTGAGTGCTGGAGCCCAGCTCTCCACCGATCCTCACTCTTCTCCTGAGGTATCAGAGAGACAGGTTGCCATCTTGTAGATGCATCTTCCTTGGCATTACCGCATTGCAAACCTGAATTCTTCAAGTCTTTCATTATGAATGCACTTCTTTAAAAAAGTTATAGAGATATTTAAAAAAAGTTTTAAGCAAAATAAAGTTTAAAATTTAATTTGCGGATCTATAGATTTATAATAATTAATACTATTATTGGTATTAATTTTATAGATATTATATCTTTTCTGTGTTATATACGTAGTGTATTAAAATACCTCTATATAAGCTCCTCTTACCTCCTCATTTTTCTGCTCTTTTCTTTTCATTTTTTTGGCATAACGATTCCGGATGCTGTCTCCCTCTTTCTGTGCCCCTTTCTCCGCATCTTTCTCCCGCCTCCAATGCCTCCATCGCCTCCTCCATCACGAGTGGCAAAATAGATTATGAATGTAAGGCAGTGGGTGTCGGAGAGTTGAAGCCCCAAATCGGAATACAAGATATAAGCGTGGTAGTGGTATGAGTACTGCTGTGGCGGTACCCACATCTCGGATTCCGTATCGTTAGACGGTAGCGTGTCTGTAACACTTTTGCCTTTTTGCCACCGCCTTTGGAGAGTTTGTGTCTTGAGTCTTGTGTTTTGAGTTTTAGGTGTTTTTTTTTTCTGGTCTGCAGTCTGGTCGGAGGCAACTTGAGGAAGTTATATAATCGAGACAACATCGCGATATGTCGGCAATATGCCTCAATCAATTTAACATTTATGAACTAACACAGGGGGAAATCATTTAAAATTTATTAAATTTATTAAAATGATTTATTATTAAAACTAGATCTTAAAAATAAAAGTCTAATCCTTTCTCTATTTAAGAAAACTTTAAGATATCTAAGAATATATCTCAAACTACAAAATTTACAAAGTTTAAAAATTATTATTAAAATTGTATCTATCTTTGTATATATCCTTGTACTTCTTATAATAAAAAGTACTTTAATTATTTAATTCATACTTCTATATATAATATCTTTAATTTCCTAAAACCTCCCTAGATTATTTCTCACTGTAGTGGCCCGACTGCCTGAAAGTCTCAACGTTACTAAACTAACAAAATATAAAATAAAAAAAAAAAATAATGCGAAACTCTCTGGGCTTCGTCTTTGGATTATGTGGGTGGGCAATCAGGTTGAGACGATCGGGTAAAGTGCAGGAAAAGGAACGGCGAGGAGGAGGTCTCCGGGTGCCACGGGAGTACACGGACAACATGTAACTGATCCGTTTGACTGCCTACCGAGTTTTTGGTTATTGTATGTCTGCCTTTTTTTTATGCTTCCTCATTAAAGTTTCGAGCCGAGATTCCCATTAGGTAGGTGACCGATATTGAGGATCAAGTGATCGTTTACCAGACATTGAGGATCGATCAACCTGCTCGATTTTCTTGGGAATTTATGGGAATTTCATTTACGGTTCAGTGATTAGCTGTTTGGGTTGGTTTTGGTTCGTTGGCTGATTGAAGTTATAGACAGTTTTAAATTTGTATATAGATATGGGAAAAAAATTGTTGAATAAAAACCAGAATTAATTAATTGATCAGTTCCCATAACTTCCATAGCTAGATACCCAAATGGGGCTTTAAAGGGGTTAAAAAAAAGAGTAATGGTGGATTAAGTTTGAAAACTATTTCGAAGATTCTTTACCTTTCACAAAAGTGACTATAATTCTAGCTTCAATATCACTAGGTTACTAGGTTCTACTTCACATCTTATTATATTCAAATCTTCACAAGTTCACGGTTTTAAAAACCGGGAAAATTCTCTCGTGTGCTTTATCTTATATGCTATTCAAAACACTTCCTCTTAACAATCCTTAAATATCCAAAAAACCAAGTGTTTCCTATCTAATTGTTAAGAGTCAAGAAAACATAAAAGTATGGCATGATTTTCAATTAAAACCTAACAGATTCCAAGTGTTAGCGATCGTAAAATAGGAAATTTATATTTTTTACGATCGGTTTTCATGGGTAATTCCCCTTTGTCCCATTAGAGTCGATAAGCCATGTGCTAGGAAGGATGACTTCCTTTTCTTACAGTTCCTTTCCATTTTATTTTTATTTTTTTTTGTTTTGGTGAAGGTTCTCAGGCCACTCGATATTGGATTTTTGAACCTGCTGCAGCAGGTCTTTGTTCCACAAAAAACCCCCTACTCCCGACATTTACAATCTTTTTTTTTTTTCTTTGCCCCTCAGCGATCCTGAGTCTTCGTAATTAATTACACAGCATTTTCATTTGGAGTGTGTGTTCCTTCTGGCCAGCCAGCCAGCCAGCTTCTCATTTACTGCCATTTCCACGCTTCGGAACGTTCAATCTTCCACATATTGTTGTTGTTCTGGTTTTAAACGATTTCCAAGAAACGCTCGAAGAGATCGAAGAAGACCGGAGCCGCACCGAAGATGAGCGGATGTTGGGCACATTTTCCAGGCTGCCCCTCAATATACGAGTAATGTGCGTGCAACATCAAGCGGAGGCCGTTCTATCCTCCATCCTATTTCTTCCTCTAATTTGACAATGGAAGTCAAGAAAATAGTATCTGAAAAAGCAAGGGAAATTGGACATAGATTATATAGATTTTTTATTCATCCCAACTGTTCAAAAAAAAATAATCTTACATTTTTAAAATTTTGGGAATATTGGGAATATCATATCTTAAGCAATCAAAATCCAGGATTTCCATATATGGTCCCCTGCGATGCCTATATCCCGGGCAATTTTTATCAGATTTTTGAAAGGAATATCCCAAAAGATTTGTACTTCTATTCCCTATGGATCTGCATCCAAACCTGACAACAAAATTTTCGATCCATATTTTTCACATTTTTCTGATGGAACTCCTTGCAAAATCCAGGATTTCCATATATGGTCCATGGCGATGTCTATATCTCGGGCAATTTTTATCACATTCTTGAAAGGAATACACCTAAAGATTTGTATTTAGATTCCCCATCAATATGCATCAAAACCTGACAGCGAAATTTTTGATAGATATTTTTCACATTTTTCTGATGGAACCCCTTGCAAAATCCAGGATTTCCATATATGGTCCATGGCGATGCGTATATCTCGGGCAATTTATAACCGATTCTTGAAAGGAATACCTCAAAGGATTTGTATTTTAATTCGCTGTCAATATGCTCCTAATCTTTAATACTTTAATATCTAATACACTTCATATCAGGAAAGCTAAAGACCTTTTCCAAAAACCTCATAGACTTATCTATTTGCCCGCCATTGTAACTACATCTCTAATTTCTATCTTTGCCTTTGGGCTTTGAGCTGCTGATGATGATGAGGCCCCTTTTCATACAATATCTTTTTCTTTTTTGTGTGCAGCGATTATTTAATTGATAAAGATTTCCACATTCCAGCAATGCCAATGAGAAGCCAAACAGTGAAACAGGAGGATGGATATGGATGGTATGGGGGAGCTCTGTGTTTGTGTTTATCCTGTCTGGCAGGATCGGATCCCGAACTCATATCGAATCTCCGTTGCACAATGCCCTCCCAGAGACACTCCACTTCCATGAGTTTTGAGCCTCAAATTCACCCCAAAAACCATCGATCACGGAACCAGCTGAATTACCATCTGTAATATATAACAACAAACGGATTTTTATTTTTTTTTAAGGATTAATTATTAAAAAAATATGATTCTTTGTTTAAATAAGAAGAAATATGTTGGCTAAAAATGTATTTTCTAGTATCCTAAAAAAGTTTTTCGAAACCCTCTTTATAGGTATTTTTTTAGGTGTATAGATAGTAAATCGACATCCATCGGGGAACCTGAAACCTGAAACCTTTCACCATCATTTGCACTGCGTTCTTGCGGTAAGGTGCTCTCGACACGCACACACATAGATACACCAATACAATGAAAAGTAGGAGAGTGTGCAACCTGCCAACAACACTTGTGGAATTGCTCTTCGATCTGTGATCACTTTTTTCATCCCTTAAGTGCACACTTGGGATTTCAGGCCCATTAGGTTAAGATACAAATCTGGGTATATTAGGATATCCGAGCGTTTGTAACCTAAGTTATATATAATACTTATAGATAGAGTTATGCATTATACATCGTTTGGAATAAATGAATTTATCGAAAAGCTTTAAAATAAAATAGTACAAATTTATTTAATAAAGAACCAAAAAAACAAAGGTTTGAAAATTTTCATAATTATGAAAGATATCCTCAATAGAACAATGGTTTTTAAACTAACGAATAGTAGTTGGGATTTAAAAATTATACCTTTATTTTTAACACAAATTGGTACTAATTAAAAGTTATATAATTACTAAGTAAACATTTTTTTATTCAATTAAAAACCAAAAAACAATTTTTAAAGAATGGTTAAGAAACCGCATCTTGATAGATACATATTTCCTTATTTAGATATTTACCTTAAGAAATATATCACCTTTTTAATTTTAATTGGTATAATTATTCCTATATATAATATTATGTTAAAAATATTATAGAAAACTTTACTGGAAAAATTTAAAAAAAAAACTATTTATATCTTGGTAAGATCTAGGTTACCTATAAAACTACACCTAGGTAATATCCAATTCGATCATTTTTATGTCCTTATCCGATGCGGTGGTTTTGCTTGGCTGCGTTTCGTTTGGGCGCTAAATTGGAACGATTCTGGGCTGCCATAATCCTGACCAGAAAACGTCGCCAACGACTTGCCGTCGAGAAGATCGATATTTGAGCGTTCCATCTCGGTACTCCTCCAATGGTCCTCCGACCACTCGATTCCGTTCTCGTCCTTTGTTCTTGACACTCTCTTCCTTAATAACTCCAGCAGGTTTCCCACGGTTTCTTCTTTCTTTTTTTTTTGTTTTTTTTTTTGTTGGGTAGCTGGGTGCACATTTCATATCCTGCAGACACGGATTTGTCGGGACCAACTGTTAAAGGACAACACCAGGCAGGGAGATCCTTAATGCGTGTATTGGCGGCAAAAATCTTACAATTACCCATTGTTGTCGAAGGGGAATGTGTAACAATTAGGCCAAAGGCTCGAATTCAGGTCGAGAGGACTACTACACAGGATCTCTGCGTAATATCCTTTTCGGTTGAAATCGAAGAGGGACACAATTCAATTCAGATCAGTTAGGGGAAAAACTGTAACGAAAAGGATCTGCCACTGCCTCTTCCTGACTGATCCTTACAAATTACGAAATATGTACTTATTATGTGGGTGGTTACGTAGGCGATCGTCCTGGGATCCGATGAGGGGGTGGGAAAGTTGTATGTTCCGGTACATCCTCTTTAATCTGAAAAGGATCAAGTAAATTGTTCCCTTAAAAATTAATTGGCTAAAAAAAGTAGAAGTTAATCATTATTGTTTTTATTAGATTAAATTAAGAACCTTTTGATGATTCATTAGAAAACAGCAATGAATCATAGAAATATTTTAATGACTTCTAATCTTATAGATTAGCTTTGTAATAAAAATTTAAATAAGAAATAAAATAAACACCATGACTTCATCTTAAAGTTCCAGTTAAAAAGAAACATCATAAAACAAGTAACTTGGTAAACATTTTCCTTCGTTGGAAAAGCTATTCACTTGGGAAAGTATTTTCCCTTTCCCAACATACATGTGTATATCCGCTCCAGACACGATGATGCACATATATAGGTTTGTTCTTGTTTCAACAACCGACACACACCTTAGGTAACCCCATCGTGCCCCTCCTGGGCATCTACGCCCCTCTTGCCTTTTAGTAATTGGCAAATTACCAACAACAAATAAAAAAGGGGGGGGCGCAACAGCAAAAAAAAGGCGTATATTCGCCGTCTGGAAATACTTCCGCATCGGGAGACGACTTTGTTGGGGCTATGACCAGATTTATTTATAGATCTGGGACTATACCATATATACCATATAGTGCAGGGCATATATCAAATCGCTGACTGTCTGGCTGGCAGTTCATATACATATGTATGTATTATAGTGCGACTATATCTGTGTTTTGGTGTCTGATGATGATTCTTGAGAGCACAAGTGGATGCCACTTGGCGGCTGCCTCTGGACATTGGCATTCTATTTTAATGAATTATCTGCACTTAGGCATCGAACTAAAAACTAAAAGCTGTGACTATCGGATACACAAGAAAAATATATATTAATTATTTAAGATTATTTATTAAGACTTTATTATATTTATAGTATTATAGATTACTATAAGGGCCTGAGGGGTATAACAAGTGGAAGGTGACATACCAGAAGTATTCTGGTTGCATTGCAATGACAAAAAAAAAAAAAAAAAATACAGACGTACAAAGGCTGATTGGCTCAATTGGACGACTATTTGAACTCTGACCCCCGTCCGATCCTCATCGGCGGCTCTTCCTCTTCTTGCTCCGCCTGCGCACCCGCCTCCACCTTCGCCACCAGCTATTTCCCGCTGGGGCGACGCACCATGACCGAAGCTACTAATTTGGGCCAGTGATCGTCGCAATCGTGGTTGTTGTTGTTTTTCCTCATAATGATGACGATCGTCACTTGAAACAACGTCATCGTCTTTGGAAGCTATCGATGCCAGTACACTGAAACAAATGGTAGATTATTGTATAAAAAACATATGAAAATGAAAAATTTATTTCTTCAAGTGCATCGCTACGGAACTGGCTGATAGGCGATGGACAAGGAGGCGTGGGCGGGGTCTTACGGCTGGTCGGCCGTTTATGGGCATTTGACTTGAAATGTCAACGCTGCCCCCGGGGAGAAACTGGTTAACCAACTGAGGCGACTCGACCCAAAGCGGATGCAGTGCAACTGAGCGCATCTTTAGACCAACCTGATGAGGAACGTCCCTACTCCACTTTACTTTTGGTCTACCCCGCTTTAGGTTTTCCCACTGAACTGAGAAGAGATTTCCAGTCTCAACGAAGCGGAAACGACCCAGCAACAATTTATAATTAAAGATTGCCAACTGGTTTTCATGGATCCAAGATTTATGGGATCGAAAACACATATCAGCTAGCACCTCAAAAAAGCCCATTTTGTATTACAATGAAGGCGCATTTTTTGTGTGGGGGCTACCAAAGGGGGGGGCCTAAAATACATAATTATTTAAAATAGTCCCAACATTATCGGAAATTGATTAGAGTTCCAGGTAATTTCTTATCAGTATAGTCACTTCATGATAATAGGTTCAAGTAAAGCTCAATAATTCCCAAACATAATATAATCGGGGGTACTATCGCTTCCGAAAATGTGCCCAATCATACTTTATAAGCCATAGGTGATGTGGAATTCCCTAATTACTCAAAAATTAAGTTAAAGCTCAGTATTAAAGATTGTTGGCGAGGAATCCCCATTTTCCGACGCCTATGGCTTCGCTATCAGCATGTTGTAGAGACTTTTGTTTAAACTTTATCTTCTATTGATTAACAACTAAATCTAGCGCCCCACGCGAATACGATCGCCACCGCCCACTGCTTGTTTGTAGATTTTAAAATATTTAAATTATTACCTGAAGAATTAGTATTGTTGTTGTTGTTGTTGTATTGTATCTGTTTTGTTGCCAAGGAAGTGGAAAGAAATCTGACAATGTTTACGCACTTCATTATTTGTTTTTGTTTGTTGTTGTCTGTGGATACATACGCCATATAATAACATAATCGAGATTATTATCGCAATTGTGGGAATTCGGGTGGAGGGGGAATTTACATTAGGAAAATAAAAACCTTTGTTAATTACGGTTTTTTCGGAAATAAATCGCCAACTTTATGACATAATTTCATTTCGTTTCTTTGATTTCTTGTGAAATTCTAACTAAATCAAAGTTCAAGAGGTTTGGGAATTTATTTTAGGAAATTAAAGGTAAGGAATTTTAATTTTTGGTATTTGTTTACTTTTTTCAAATAATATGATCCAAATAATACCTTGATCTTATTAAGGAAATTGCTTAACTGAATTCGAAAGGACCTTTATTTTTTTTTATATTTTAATAACTATAACTGAAATAATATCAGTGTATTTTGGTTCAGAAAAACGGATCAAAGCTCGACTTCCTTAAGCCATTTTTTCTTTTCCTCGAAAATTTCCAAGTGTTCGTATTACAAGCTTCGTATTCTTCGCTCTCTGGCTCTTCGCTCTCGGCAAGACGACGAGTTCTCTCTCGCAAGAGAGGTGTACAGTGGAACATAAAGTGCTAAAGAAAATATGAACTTTTTAAGATCGTTAAAAGATCAATAACTTATAAAATAAATAATATATATTTGTGTAATATTGACATAGTAAAATTGTAAAATTTAAAAAAAAAATATTTTAAACTTACAATATTAAAATCTCATAACATTAAACTTTTTATTTTTATCAACATGTAACCTAAGTTTAAAATATTTAAAAATTTAAAACGTATTTAAAAATACCGACACTTATAAACAAACAAAACTTTTCAACAAAAACCACTTTTGTTAGTTTTGAAAACTATTTAAAGGATCTATCCCACTGTGCAACGCATGCGCTAGATGAGAAACGGCGTCCGTATCGGCCGCTTTGAGTCTCTTTCTGAAATCATACCGAAAACAACAGTCGTGGGAGGCGGACGTGCGCTCTCCAGAAAGAAGCCAAGCCGAGAAACAAGACAAATAGCAAACAAACAGCAACGCTTCATCGTGCAAATGCAAACAAATATGATTTAAATTGATTAATTCACAATTAATAGAATTTAATTCGTGTGCGGTGGAGAGGAATAACGGTTCGTTCTGCGGCGTGTTTCGTTAATGCGATTGTTTGTGCGTGTGTGTGTGTGTGCGCGAAACGGAAATAAGAAATAAACAAGAAGCCAGAAACAACAAAAAGCGACGTCGGCCAAGTGTAAGCAAAAGTGAGAAAAAAAAGGAAGACAAAATAGGAAATTCGCTGAATGCAGATGCAACAGCAACAA
Source organism: Drosophila bipectinata (assembly GCF_030179905.1). NCBI lineage: Eukaryota > Metazoa > Arthropoda > Insecta > Diptera > Drosophilidae > Drosophila > Drosophila bipectinata. Next base: position 15,241,133 of record NC_091736.1, on the reverse strand, counting down.
CACCAACAACAACACAACAAATAAGCGAACAAAACGCCAGAGTGCAAGTGCAACGCGCGAATCGTTTCGAGTATGCGTGTGTGTGTGTGCGCTTGTGAGCGGCGGAAGTAGAAACGTTTTGACTTGGTTCTTCCTCTTCTTCATCTTCTTCTACTTTTTATTTGCTCCGCTTTGTGGCTGATATTCGTCGCAGCAAAAAACGAAACGAAAACAAAAACAGAGAGCCAGGATTAGCCCCCCAAAAGCATCGCCCTCTGGCATCAGCACCCACTCGGCACCCCCCCTAAAAGCAAATATACAAACAACAACAACAACAATGGCCACTTGGCGCGTCACCAGCAGATAGCAACAACAAAAACGCAACAAGAGAATCACCGAAGCAAAAGCTAAAGCAAATTCTGGGATCTGGACATATCCGCTTCCGCGTTGCTTCTGTCGCAAAAAGAGCTCAAGAATCAAGAATCGAAAAAATCACTCACTCACTCACCGACCAGTACGTCACCACAGTGCACAGTGGAGCAAACAGGTAAGATATTCCATCAGAAACTAACCAAAAAGGATAAGGAATTGAAGCCAAATATTATTGTAGTAGTATCAGGGAATTATCATCTGTACTTTGACTTTATGGCGAAATTGTTAAAACACCTATACGTATGTACTCTTAGACATGTTTATTTCCCATAACAACGTCACAATGGTCATGAAAAAACAGAAAAAGGTCTTGTCTGAGTGGCTGATAAATAATTGCTCCACCTTAATCTTACTTGGGTTATCTACCAAATATGACTTCCCCAATCTTAGCCAGCTCTCTCGTCTTACAAAGTTGAGGTCAACAATTTGGTTGTAAGCCGAGAGATATCTTGGGGCCAAATTTGGAGCGATTAGGAGAGGTAACAGCGGTTTATCTAAGGTTGATTTATTTGGGGGTACTATGATTGTGGCATCTTTATGGGGCTTGTTTAAATACAAACAGTTACAATATAATAGTGATCTTGGAAGTGTCGGAAATTCATAAAAAGTCTGAGACATAACTGGTCTATAACCCTCTTTTTTTTCTTCTTAAGAATCCTAGTTCACGCTCCACTGTTCCTCTTAAGTATCTCCGATATAGAAGATCAATTTGGGTTGAAAAATAGCGTTACGTTATTGATAAAATTCCACTTAATATTACGGTACTTGGGGTGCCTCTTCCGTAATGCCTCTTGCATCATGCCACTGGTTAGTAGTTGGTTTGTACTTCTCTTTCGAGGAGGCGGTAAAAAAAAAAACGGTAATTATCGAGTGTTGGCCAGTGCATGTCTTGGACTGTATATCGGTCGGCATGCTATATAGTACATATATGTTATAGAATGGTTCTGTTCGGTTCACGAGTCTCTTGTTGCATGCACTTTTCTATGGAATCGAAGTGAAACAAAAGCGGAGCGTTGAGCTCCAATTAGGGTGACTGTGGCGACTCTGCCTGGGCTCACGTCAGCGAAATCTTATCGCCGAGGCGCTATGGCGAAAAAAAAACTCACACACTTATACATATATAAAAATATATATACATAGGTATATGTATGTATATAAAACAGCCAGCAGAATTCTGTTTATTTATTTGCCTTTTTGCTGAGCGACGTCGTCGTCGAACAAATCAGCCAAACAGTTCCTGCTTCTGGCGGCAGCTATAAGGTATCTCAGGCTAGGGGGTAGACACACACACAAACACACACACACACTAACACACCTGATCGTGCCGGTGGTGAGAGCAGAAATCTCATCTATAAATTATATTCAGTAGAATTCTTTTTAGATTAAAATTTTTTGTGATTAGGTTCCTATGATGATTCATAGCTATACCAAGAATTTATTGATGAATACCTATAGTTTCTATATATTTTCCTGATCATAACTGTGATTTCTGAGCAGTTTCCCGCTGCCGGATTCCTTTCCTGGTTCGTTCTCTTGAGGGCCTCTATACACCCCCCCAGAGACTTGGCCTGGTGACCAGAGGCGGCAAAAGCAGAAAGGCAGCAAAAGCAGCGCCAGCGACAGCAACAGCAACAGCGGCAGCGGCAGCGTAAATACAATAAATTAAATTCACTTCCGCATTGCTCCCAACAACGTAATGGGGGGAACGGCGAATATAAGTGTGAGACTGTCTCTAGCTACGTGTGTGTGTGTGTGTGTCTGGGGGGGAAAGACAAACGACGTAATAGAAAGAGTACGGCAAGTGCACGGAAGCAAGAGAGCGGGTCAGAAAACGACACAGGTGAGAAGGAGAGCGAAGCAAGGGGCAGAGCGACGATCGCTTGGGAATCGGCAGCGGAAAAAGGCAGAAAAGCACTGCCAAGAAAAAGTGGGAAGGTGTACAAGTTGCAAGGAGGAGGAGGAGAAGTAGAGGTATAACAGGTATAAAAACTGTTGATCGCAGCAGACCGACAGACAGCAAGAGAGTGAGAGAGAGAGGACGACCTATTCTCTTGCACTCACACACCTTTGGCAACTGACTCACTCGCACACGTGCAAATCACTGCCGAGACAACAACAACAAAAAAGGCGGCAACCAGAAAAGAGGAAGAAAACGGCAGCTAAAAAAAAAACATCTTTTTTTTGTCAGTGTACCAAAATGTAATGGATTTATCTGATTTTTGTTTAAGCCTTTCATTCGTATCATAGAAACCTCATTTAATCTATTGGGGTTACTTAAGGGTTAAGGCCCCAAGAATGTCGCCCGAAAAACACTCACCACCGATAAAGTTACGCATTTGTTGTGGTCTCTGCTTTTGCCTTGCCCCCTTCTTGTTCTTCCCCATTCCACATTCTCTAGCATGTTTTATTTTGTTTTCTTGAGTCACTATCGCAGAAGAGTGCAATATTTTGTTGTTGTTGTTGTTGCTTCTGATGACTCTTAGTTGTTGTTTTTAAACTTGCATGCGGAAGCGGCTTGCTTTCAATACAAGAACCAACACGAATGCAACATTATACATATGTATATATGTATGTATGTATTTGCTATAAAGCATATATTCTGAAAACAGCAGATGTTGCTATTGTTGTTGGTTGCAATACAATATATGTATAATGCCAAAGAAATTATACGAACCACTTGTGCGGTCTATATATTGTATCCCCATTGTAACCCATTTTATAGTGCAACGAAATCACACTAACCTGAATTTTCCATAAATGCTTCCAGTAGCGCAACTCGACGCAGCGCAGCGCAGCTTCCATTACGTTGTGTCTCACAATTCGCTAAAAAGAAAGTGTTGCATGTATGTGTGTGTGTGTATGGTGTGTGTGTGTGGCAAGAGGGCAAAAAGCAAACGAGAAAAGCAATCCAATCAACGATCGTGCGAATTTGCCATTAAAAGAGGTAACATATACACCACCTTAACCCCCCCTCCCCCCTCTCTGTGGGGTTGTGACTTTTAAGCTTTGTCATCAAGGATGTTGCAATGTTGCAACTAGAGGGAAATTTTAATTACAAATAGTCTCTGATATCAGAGTGCTGGAAAGAGTTGTTATTTTTGGAAAGTGATTGTATTTTTTTGTTCCAGTAATTCTTCAAGAATTTGCTTGAATCACTCGAGGGATAACAAATTATTTGTATTTTTAATATTTTAATATAAAGCCACATCCGCATTTGACATTTTTAAAATTTTAAGATAAAATGGAATCTCTTTCGTCACCTAAATATCTGGAGGCCTACTTAAAATCTTAAAAATATTGAGATAAAATGTAGTGATTGACTTGTAACTTTCATCATGTAAAATATTAAAAATCTAAAATCTGATCTTGCATCCTGGATACTGTATCTCTATCGTCACCTGTCTGGAGGTCAATGAAAATGTTAAAAATATTAAAATTAAACAGTAGACTTGTATCTTCCATCCTATAAAATATTGAAAATCTACATCCAGACTTGCCCCTTCCATCCAGTATCTTCATCGTCACCTATCTGGAGGCCTACTTAAAATATTAAAAATATTAAAATTTATTAGTAGACTTGTATCTTTCATCCGGACAGATATGAAAAATCCAAATCCAGACTTGCCCCTTCCATTCTTTATCTCTTTCGTCACCTATCTAGACTTGCATCTTCCATCCTGTATCGTCACCTATCTGGATGCCCATTCATCTTGCACTTTTGACAATTTCCCGTTATCTTTTCTCACGATCATCATTTCCCTATGTTTCCCAATATTTTTGCATCCATATGCCCCGCACCAAAAACCCACTAAAAACACCGACTAATACTAGTACAAACAACTACGCGCGCCCTCTCCCCCTGAAACTCTACCATGTAATTGTTGTTGTTGTTTTTTTGTTGAGCTTTATCTCCAAGTTGCCGATTTGCAGCTGTCTCTTTCGTTGGCAGCGGCGTATCTGCATCTCTTTCTCTGTCTCTGAGTAACCTGTTGTGTGAATTATGTTACGAACGTAACGTGTTTCAAAATATAGGAAGTCTTGCTTGCTTGAGCTATAATACACCGACTTGGGTGCTTTAACGGTTGTAGACTTGTTGTTGTTGTTGTCGGTATTATCTAACTGCAAAAAGAGTGGTGGTGGTGGTGGGGGGGTTGCGAACGAAGCGAAGCAACAAACAAAAAGACAGACAAAAATATTTGCAGTCTTGTGGCACATTTTCCTTTTGGCACACATATGGGGGAGGGAAGAGAGGGGAGAGAGGAGCTAGGTCTGGCTGGGTGGGTGGGCCAAGTCGGCGGGGTAATACATCAAGCAAGAAGTGGAGTAATGTTGTGGAAAGTCGCCTTTTTTAGTCTCGTCGGTCGGTCTGTCGATGCAACACAATTAGGTAATTTTCCTTCTTTCTTCTTATTGAACTCCCCCTGGAAAAAAAGGGGGTATATACATTGCGTGGTGGTGGTGGTGTGGTAACAGTTTTGGGTGCACCATCTAGGCTCAAGACACGACACAATGATGGCGTAACGCCTTCCAAAAAAAAAAAAACAAAAAGGAAGTGTGTGTATCTGTAACGCGGCTATAGAAACCGATAAGAGTATAGCTATGTAGGTTTTATAATAGTAACCCCCCCTGCTTGGTAACAAGAAACGCTGCAATGGGCCACTAACTACGTCACAGTTAGCCATGATTGACCATGTAACTGGGCCGATACTGATATCGGAAGTGCACTGAGAAAACTAATCAGAGATATCCTCATTCATAATTTTAATATTTTTTAAATGGTCTATTTAAGGATATTTTGGTATTTCTTAAGAAGGATTATAATTTAAAAAAGAAAAACCAAAAAATAAATCAATAATTTTAATCTCGGCTTTAAGAAGAATGGGTACTACCTGTGGAAACTCAAACACACCCTCCTCACCTGGGTTCAAACCTACCTGTTGAACCTTCGCAACTTTGTGGGTGGTCTCTGGTCATAATTGTCACTCTTGAGACTCTAAACTGTGACCCTCTTTTGGGCCTCGAGCACAATGCCCTTTTGGCATTTGGCACTTCAAGGAAATGGCATTCAAAAGGGCGGAAGAAGGAAGAAGAGTCCAGTCCAGTCCAGAACAGCATGCTCTCCAAAAGAGGACAATAGGGGTCAGGTCCCGACCCTCTTAGCAGTCGATGGTTCCTACTTTAGAACTCAGTGGGTGGTAGAGAGGAAACTATTAGAACTATGAGTTATGTAAGAGTAGTCTTTGGAGAATAGTCTTTGAAGACTAGTCTTTGGAGAAAGTCTTTTTAAAATCGATCATAAATCAAATAGATTTGCAAGCCGATAGTCTAGATAAGGACCTCCACAAAATTTTTTTTGCTTAAATAGCTAAAGCTCTACGTGCATTTATTTCGGTGTTTTTTTTTTTTGATACAAACAGGTGTATTGGAGAGTGTGTGTGTGTGTGCCTGATTGTGTGTAATCAGTCGTTGGTCGTTTATTTTTTTCGCTGATAAGAAAACTCCTAAAAAAAACACCAGCACGGAACCAAAAATGGGAGGTAGTAGTGGGAGGCAGGTGGATAGAAGAGTTTCGGGGAACCGGAAATGACGGCAGTACAAGAATTTACGCTTTTGCTTTCGAGCGATAAAGTGGGTGGCCCAGCACTCGAGCTCTTGTATTTTTTTTTTTGGAGGCTTAATTGATATAGTAATCAGTCGCAATCCATGTCACACTTACCTGTCCTTTTCTTCTTGTCATATTATTTATTTATTTATTTATTTTTTATTACGATGCTTAGAGTAAGTAAAATGGTTGTTTTTAGTTTGGGACTTTTTAATCATATCGCTTTTGGGTATTCATAAGTGTTATTATAATGATTGGCTGCAGTGGTTTTTTGTTGCTGGTTTTTGAGGCCCAAGAATATTGGGCTGTTCAATTATTTACACCTTGATACCCAGAGATACGAGTTTGGAGATTATTTTTGTGGTCAGCTAACTATACTGGAGGTTGTGGGGGGAGGGAGCACTTGAGAATGCGTTCACGCAATGGGTACACCACCCCGCAATAGTATATAAATAGGGTTAGTTCTCAAGGTCGAAATGAGGCGAATGAGAGGGAGGTTGAGGTATTAAATTAATTTATAAATTAAATATTAATTTTATTATTTTATTTCTTTTCTTTTTAGGTAACTAGATCAGCCATCTAGAAGTCTTATTTAATTTTAGGGTTTGTATCTAAAGAGAAGCCTCATAGAGGTATCTCAAGGAAGTCATTTGTGTCTGCTCAAGTGCCTGGCATCCATCTGTCTGCGGATCTGACCAAGTGTCAAAGCAGCCTCGAAAATCCCCTCCAGGCCAGTGGCCAGGCCAAGTCAAGCTGCCAGATTATATTATAATTTTCCAAGTAAGACAAACACGAATTAAAACAAACAACAAAATTGACACGAACAGCACGTAGCACAATGATGTTGAAGGAGCTGTTGCCACAAGAACAACAACAACAACAAAAAGGAACTGAAACTCTGAGAAATCTTACCCAGAGACTCAAAATGGAGCACTTGTTCTCTATTGTCGCCAAATTCATAATTAGCAGCTATGTCAAATGAGTTCTCGTCTCCAGGCAATGCAGGCATCCACATCCATCCATCCATCTTGGAACCTCAAGAGATCCCCAGTGCCAGTGCCAGTGCCAGTCTGTCTATTACAATGTTAGTTCTTCTTCTGGGATTGCTGGATTCTGGGTATTCCTCTTAGCAGAGACGGCGTGTGGGTCTCTAGATTTTTTTTTATCTCATTAGGTCGCTTTGCCACGTTTTAGTGGCTACTTAAGAACAACTTGCGGCATCGTCAACAATTGTTTATTATTATTATTATTATATTGTGCCCACGCTCACTCACTTCCATGCCATTGTCCGTGCTTATCAAGACATTTGCTTATATATATATATATATGTATAATTATCATCAAAGTTCTCAGTCTGTTGGAGAAGCCTTTTCAAAATGCGCACCCGCCTTGTTAATCAAACTCTCTTTAGAAAATAACAAGTCTACTAGTACTATATGGGGAAGTCTATATAGAAGTGCATTCTGTTGGGTTGGGGTTCCGCCTGGAAACAGATATAGAAATTGGAAATTTTCAAGTGTTTTGAATGCAATTGATTGATTAAGTTTATACTAAACACATGTACTATTTCCTTAATAATTAAAATAGATGGAGAATCTATAGATTGCAAGATCTATCTTTTTGATAGTATTTTCTATAGAATCTAATCCCTTATCTCCTTGAAAAAAGTTGCTCTGAAGTCTTATCTGGAATCCGGTTCCGTTTGGAACCTCTTTTTTTTTATGATGTTTGTAATGTTCTTCGGTTAATCAATAATTCGTGTGTCGAACCTCCCATTCCACCCCCCAAAAATTAAAGAAGATATGAGCCAATTTCCTGAACATGCCATAAAACATTAGCTCTTGTAATTGTCGGAGGAAGTGAACGATGATTCTTGATAAACAATTCTTCCTGCCTTGCGAAGAATTCTTTTCTTTGTAGATTTATACAACCTGTAGTCTTGGAATGGTATTAACTTACCAGTACTTATCCGTACTTTTTTTTTTTGCATTTCCCTGTTTCCCTGACGTTGGGGGAACCTGATTGTGATTATAGACAAGCGTCAGCTTCGTTCTGTTGCTGTTTTCTGTAGCTTGAACATCCGCTTCCGCATTTATTAAGTGTCTTTCCACGACGACGCTTAAAACGTTCCATACTCACGGCCCACCTCACCTCACCTCCCCTCACCTCTGTTCAGTTCAGTTCGGTTCGGTGGAGTTCAGTTCGTTTAGAACGTTTTACAATTCAGGTTTGGCGGGCTAGCTCTCAGCTTTTTTTTTTTTTTTTATTTTTTTGCTGTTTTGTTTCGCTATTTTTTTTTTAGTTTTTTTTTTTAGCTCGTTCTCCTCTGTAATTAAGATGCGAAGCGCGATCGTCAAAGTTCTTTGGCTTCGAGTGAGAGACGTGTGGGGTTTGGGGTTGGGGTTTGGGGGGAATAGGTGGTTCTACAGAGGAGGAAGCGGCTACTTCGCCATGCATGCCTAGATGTTAGCTATGTGTGTGCTTGATTACTAGTGCAAATACTAACTACCGGTTTAGATGCCCGAACAGATTGTGTGCACAACAAAAAAGGCTGGACGATCGATTCGAATGGCACTGCGAAAAATATATTGGTTTTTAGATCAATAGGGTTCTATGGTTCTATCATGAGGTAGTTTAAAAAATACTATAGTAAAATATACAATATTTAACGGTACTTTTGCCTATATACAATATACCATACTATCTTAAACTATACTACATGATAATATGATACCATTTTGTACCATACTATACTTCACTAAAGCTATCTATACCTAGTATTCCATCCTATCATCCTAATATAGACCAAACTATACTACACTGAAGGATACTATACCAAAATGCTCCTTACTTTACCATACTATACCATCCCAAACCATCCTAAAGCATCCTATACCATATAATACCACCCTAATATCATCATATACGATTCTATACCATCCTTTATCATCCTATACGATGGTATACCATCTTATAACATTCTATACCATCTAATATTACGTTTATAGAATCCTATACCATCATATAACCATCCAAATATCATCATATACCATCCTATACCATCTTAATTCCATTTTATACCATCTAATACCACCCATATTATCCTATACTACTCTATAACATCCCATACCATCCTTTATTACCCCCTATATCACCACTTTCCAACCAAAAAAACCTCAAGCTATTTTTTATTTAAACCCAAATTTCATCAGATTTGTGTAGCAGTGTATATAGGTCCATGCCATGCCGACTAGTTCCAGTCGAGTCTGGCTCTCGTTCGACTCCAATCTAATTGCCTACAGGAAGCTGGGCAAGATCTGGACGATCAATAGCGAAGCCAATCCGAGCAGGAAGTCACTAAAAGTCTTTTCTTTTTCCACAACGGAGGAGGGAGTGGTTGGAAAATGGAATGAAAATCGCGACTCGTCCGCCAGTCATGTCAGATGGCCGGGGTCTATGTATCTATGCGTTATCTTATCTGTCGAGGGGCATATTTGTTATGAACTTACTGAAACTCAAGCAAATCGTAAACATTTCATAATACATATAAACATTATACGGTGGAAGTGTGCGACGACCGCTAGCGGAACATGTTGTATCTTTTATGTGCTCTGTCTATATCTGTTGGCGACTTTATCAGAGCCAGCGACACCTAAGACAACCCAAGTAATCCTAGTCTATATATATATTTCGTGGTCGCGGCAGGTGTGTGTTGTGGAGTACGACCCGAGGATGATGGGGATCTGGAAATGGAAATGGAACTTTAACTTGAATTGGGGATCTTATCGCCACCCAGTCAGTCAGTCAGTCAGTTAGTCCGTCAGCTTGATGGACAAGGTTCTCCGCCACATACTGTAGGTGGCTTTATGGTTGGGGTTTTATTGAATTGTTGACTTTTGAAACTAAATGACTAGGTAACTGTCCTCCACTATCCGATCCAATCAATGCATTTTCGACTAAAAGTAACCCAGTTACACTCTGGGACTCTTGGAGTTCATACCGATACTCCAGTTGCCTCTCTACTTACGGTCTTCAAACACGGAAGCAACTCATGTCAACCAACTCAATTGAACCCGCACTGACCCCGACCCCCAAGCCAACGAGACGCACATGAGAAGTCCAATGAGAAGTCCCCCCTTTTAGAAGCTTGGCATCCCCCCTTCGATAGAAAACATTAAATTCTAGCTGCAGGCAATGATGTCCAACAATGATGATAATGATGATGCTGATTAGGGGGGGCAAGACCAAAGACTGAGGGGGGTGGGGAAGATTGATGCAAGTGCGAGAAAATCGCAAAGAGTTGAAACAAAAACACAGATGCGACTAATTGAATGTAATGGGCACAAATGATGCGGTTGATGCGGTCTAGGTCTACGAGAGTCGTCTGCCTGCTACTTCTTCGTTCCAGCAAACTCAATCTAGGCACTGAGAAAAAATGTATTTCAACTCTACAAATAGATACAATTATACTATTTTACATAGGGCATAGGAAAGAATGGTTTTGGACCACAGGAATCCATACTCTTCCATAGTATTCAATACTATACCATCCTAAACTGTATTATACCATCCAATACCATACTATTCTACCATATATACAAAACTATACTATAGTATTCCCTACTACGTCATCCTATACTGTACACTATACCATAGTATTTCGTACTATACCATGCTATACCATCCTAAACTATAGCATTCTATTCCAAATATCAATCCTAGAAGTATAGAGATACATTGCTTAAAAGATTCTGAACCATTCTATACCATAATAATCCATAATAATAATTACCATATAATTCCTCACTATACCCTCACTAATTCATCCTAAACTATCCTATCTACTGTACTATAGCATCCTATCATATACATACTATCCTATTTTATACTATACCATCCCCGACCATACTATTTTACACTGATTAGCTCTACAGTACCATAGTATCTACTACACTATCCAACCATGATGCTTCTATAGCATCATATACTGAATACCATATCTATATATCTAATCTATATATCTATCTATATCTAATACCATACTATCCTACTGAATACCATACCATCTCAAATCATACTATTTGACACTGAATAGTTATACAGTACCATAGTATACCATCCTAAATTATACCATAATATACTACCTCTGAAAATATAAAGATAAAAATACTACCCTGATTTTTCTCAGTGCATTATAGAATGATTTTGAACTCTTTGTCTCTCTGGATCGTTTGATGAACTCATCCATCGTATGGAAATGGAATATCTTCCTCCTCTGAAGATCTCTCATCCCATCTCTATCTCTCGTTGGCTCTACTTTTATATATCTAGGTAGTTGGCTACCGATTGGATCATAAGCATTATCATAATGATCATAACGATGATGCTGTGCTTTTACGCCCTTTTGTCTTCCGATTGTTCCGATCCTTCATTATGATCTAGCATATATAGCATACATATCTCTCTCTTGTCATGAGGAGTGATCAGCATAGAAGTGTTGTAGCTTTGTTGTTTTTTTAAGTTTTGCATATTTATTTGAAAAAAAAAAACGAAAAAAAAACAACAAATACCGAAAAGGTTATCGAACGTTTGATATCATTAAGCAGTCCCCCCGCCCCCCTAGTTCCCCTCGAGCACATAAAGATGAACAATGAGGCGGCAGAAAGAGGCAAGATGGAGGTAGAAAATAACAAAAAACATCTTGGAGGGGTTTGAGATACATTAGAAGAAACACGTCACGTAACGCCCCCCGGCAACTCTTCCAAAGAACTTCCCAAATCTCTCTTACCTTTGGGGGCTAAGAATAAAAGATACAAGATAGAAAGATACATATGTATCTTACGGATAAAAAGCAAATTATTTTAAAATATATTTATATATAATTATAATAAATATTTAATAATAAAAATAACATGAGAGTAGTCCTATCCTCTTTAATCTTTAAACTTATAAATACCGCTATTTCCAAAAATCTTAAAAAGTATCTCTAGCCTCCATAGGCCTTCTGATGATTGATTTGCCTGAGCTTTGGCTTTCTTTGTTATTTCAGGGTTTGCTCCAAAAAAATAAAACTAAAAAAAAAAAAAACCGTAAAAAACCGAAGAATAACAATAAAACAAAAGAAAAGTGCCTACGGCGCTATAAGCCGAGCATATAAAGTGACGATCTAGACAGAAAATGAACCGCAGACATTTGGTTTTGTTTCTGCGGCTTCAGATACTTTTTTTTTTGTTTTTTTCTCGAAGAAGAACCCGGAATTGGCGTCCGTTTTTTTGTTGTTTGTGTTTGTGTTTTTACTTTATTTATTTATATATTATTTTTATTTTTTTTTTTTTAGCTTTTTTTTTTACCGTATGGGTGAGGTACCAATATACCAATACTATGATATGGAAGGCAAACACAAATAGCAAACACGATACGCTCACGCGCTTGTTATGCACGCTCAGCAGCGTCTATGAGGGGGGAGGTGGTGGGGGGAGGGAGGTTTAAGGCAAATCAAGAGTTACGAGCGATGTTGTTGTTGTTGTTTTTTCTTAAATATATACGAAGAGGCGACGAGTGTACGGGGTGAGCAGTTATAAAAGCAGGTCGTTGACTTACCTATTTGGATTTTTGAATATATCTTTTTTTTCTTGCTTATTAATTGGGTATTTGATATGAGAGAAAGAGAGAGAGAGAACTAGACTTTGGAAATACACGTGCAAAAAAAATATATATCAGAATATCAGAATATTAGTCATAGTTTGTTGACTGGAATTTGCTTACAAAATATATAGCTTTAATTTCATTAATTGAAACAATGATCTATAACTGTTCGAGGGGCACTGTGGGGATCATTGTTCTAGTTATACCCCTACATACCATCATACCATTTTCAGATCTATAATGATGGCTGAGATTATCTTACATTTATTTCCAACTTGTCCCTGAAAAGACCATCTCCTGAATCGAACTCATTGAATTACAGACTATTTGCGGACTAGGGTCAAATCCCTTGGCTTTAGGGGTTGATTTAGGGCCAGGAACCAAAAACAACAAGACAAAGATAAAGAAAACCAAGCTGCACTTGAGCCCGCCTCAAGGAAGACCTCATAAAAGAGATCAAATGTCAACGACAGCAACAGCACCACCACCACACCACATGCCGCCTTGTCATTCTTCCTTTCAGTTACTCTCCATTCCATTCTTTGAGATGGTTTTCTGAACAGATCCGTCTTGGGTTTCCAAGAAGTCCTACAAACACACACATACACACACACAAGATGTAAAGCAAAGTGCCTGTGCGATCAGGTAAAGGGGATGGGAATTGGAATGAGAATGGGGGATGGATGGGACAAGGACGGACGCATTTCCTCAATTCTCTTGGCTCCCTTACCTGATTGCTGCACTGAGAGAAAATAGTCAAGAGAGAGAGATAGAGCTCTTCACCACCTTTCGATCGACTGTTGAGCCGTTAATCTTAATGCGCCATGGCTGCTGTCGCTTCTGTCTCTTTTTACTTCTGACCCGAGCTCTTCTTCCTCTTCTTCTTCTTGTTGCTATCAGATTTTTCTTATTTTCCCATCATTCTTTTACTGCGCAGCAGCATCAGGCACTTGATGCACCCGACCGGTCAGGGGTCTAGAGGCGTGGCGGGGGTTCCGAGACGCACTGTGTGAGGATGCGCCTGCGGAAATTACTCATTAACGTTCAACTCCCGGCCCTGGTACTGGTACTGGTGCTCTCAGCAAGTGATTCACTTGGCAAGCTGGGCCTAGAATTCCAGCTGCGTCTAGGAGTGCCGGATCAAAAATGCCATTCGAGTGTCATCTTAGGGGGCAGAAGGAGAGGTACAAGTCCTTAATCCTGTTTCTAGGACCTTGCTAGGACTATTTTAAAAATATAATTTATTAATTCCTTCCCTATTAGCTGTAACCCTACCCGGTAATAACGTTTAACGTTGATCGTATCTGATTCCTAGTCTCACATAATCCTCTCCATTCTTTTCAATAGCTCTCTTTTTTTTTTTTTACCTCCTCGACTTCCTTATCCGCCTCTTACGATCTCCCATGTCCCATTTTCTAGCATTTCCGATCCCACGATCCCACACACAAGGCACCTACACTCCTCCCTCCCTCTTGTTGTATACCTCGCTCTGTCCTTCTTACACCTTGCCGAAAACGGAAACATTGCAAAAAAAAAGGGGGGGCGAGTCTACGACATTCTTTTAACCCATTTGCAAGTGTGTGTTGGGTTTGGATTTTCCAGCTTTCCTTCCTTTCCACACCCCCCCAAGGCATTCATTTTTTATTCTTTCTTTTCTAAACTGATCGTTTTATAATTTTCGTTTGTAATTTCCGTTGAAACCGGTTCGAGATCGTTCGCATACCTTACCTCCGATTTTGAACTACCTGTGTGCTTGATTTTTGAGGTGTGTGAGTGTGTTTGTGTGAGAGGTGAGTGCTGCTGATCTTCTCTCTGTTCTCTTCTGCCGCCGCGCCTCCTCCGGCTGAGATTTAGAAATATTCTTTATACTCTTATTGCGTGCGTGAGATGGCTCTCCCCTTGCATTAAGAGCACTGAGAGAAACCGTTGCTTAGTATATGTTTAGGTTTATCTTTGTATGCTCTTTTGTTAATATTTTTCTTCAAGTGCATGGGTGCTGCTTTTTCTTCCTGGGTTGCTGCCTGCCCCAGCCTTCCTTATTCTTGTTATTGTAGCTGGGGCTGATGAGCATACATTTGTCATTTTACTACGTGCCACCGACTCCAACTTTTAGCCGAATGTTTATTTATTTTTGTTGTTGCTGTTGGGCTGCTGCTGCTGCTGCGGAACATGTGTGCACTAGAATATATGATTTTATTTTAGTAAAAACTCAACCATGTGTTGTGGCAACCAAAATAACACGTAGGATCGTTTGTATAGATGTCTCTGTGTGTGTGTGTATGGAGTGGGGTGTGCACAATCACCATTTACCTCTCTCTCCACAAAAAAAAAAAAAAAAACAAATAGATCGGTTCGAGATCGGGATCGGAACGACCCCCTCTAAGCCATGTACATGCACAATAAAATATTCAAGACAATTATTATCTTGAACATCATCATCGTCATTCCCACCTCCATCTCTTATTCCCTTCCCTACCCCTACTCCACCGCCACAAATATTTCATGTTCTCATGCCATCCCTGTCTGGCCCCATCTCCGGCAAGGCGCTCACTTGTTGAAAGCGCTTCCCGGAGAATGAGGAAGTTTCTTTCGGGAGAGCCGAGCTGCGGAGAGATGTGAGATAAATCCGAACATGTGTGCCCACAGTGTGGTGGGGGGGTAAGGGGTGGGGAAATTGTCTGGTCTCGGTAGGTGGGGGGAGATGGATAGGAACGTTCAAGATAATAGGGATGCTATTTTATCATTTATGATAATATTCTTAAATATTTCAAATATTATTAGTAATATTTTTTAAAAGAATTATTAAAGAAATTATCTTAAAAATGTATATATTTGAGGATGCTGTTCACCATCTTCATGTTGGACTTGCTGCTCTCTTTACCCACTGGCGGATTTATTAGTTGCCCCATCGCAGCCAGCAGCAGCCAGTCTTTCTCCAACATGCTTACCCACTCCCCTACACTCCCCTACTCTCCCCCTCTCCGGCTGTGTCTCGTCTTGGAAACGGGTTTTCTGTTTGGAATGTGCACTTCCGTTTGCTGTTGCTGCTGCAAGATACGAGAGTGGGCAATGGGCACGGCTTTCAAGTTTCGAGAGACGTTTGACTCGGTGGCCCGTTCCAGTTCCTCCATCCATCCTCCCCCCTTCCCAGACTTACTCTGCCCGACTAGTGCCATCAATACATTCGCCTTATGTTGAAATCTTTACACCAACTGATCACCGTCATGTGTGTGATTGTGTGTATCTTTTGGTATCCGAGTGTGTGTGTGTGTGTGTTTGGTTTGTACACATCCGGAATGGCATGGCATGGCATGGTCCATGGTCCGTGGTCCGTACTGCCGCCCATGCACACCAGAGCACACCCGAAGATCACACTTTTTTGGTGGAAATTACCATATTGAGAAATTTTACAATTAAAAGATACATTTTTTAGCCTTAGGGACTTGGGAATACGCTTTCGGAAGATTTTTGAAAATATTATTAAAATAAAATACTTAAAAAAGGGTAATATTTAATAAAAAAATATTAAATATTAAATTCTCCTAAAAAGTATCTTTATCTTATAGTTTGGTGTAGCGCACCTTATAGTTCGTTGTGGCCGAACCTTTATTTTTATTTATTTTCTTCTTTGGGAAGAGATCTTCTCTTAGTTTTCTTGCTCTGGAGCTCTGCCTGCGCCGCGGTCGCTGCGGGGGTGTGCTTGGCTGCTGCCGCTGAAGATGCCCGCTGCGCGAGAGAGATCGAGTGCCTGACTGCTCTGCTCTGCCAGCGCTGCTTGATCCTCTGCCGGCGCTCCTCTGCCAGTGAGTCACGCTCTCAGCTCGGAGAGATTCAGGTCCGGCCGCCAGTTTAGGCCAAGTAGTGATCGGATGCGTTTGCCAGCCATAGTATCTGACACACACACACACACACACTCTGATAGATCGGTTGCGCGTCTCCTCTACGTCTTGTTATTGTTATTGTTGTTGTTGTTGCGCCCGAATCCGCGTCCGCATCTGAGATATATTATTTGTTTATTTCATCCATCGGCTGGCCCGCGACGATTATGAAGAAATCTGATTTGGTTGGAATGCGAATGTCTGTCTGAGTGCCGCCGCTCTCCTGCTCTCCTGCTGCTCTATGGGATCAGATCGGATCGGATCGGATCGGTATGTGTGGCGGCGTCTGGGAGCGGTTATATATCCTCTCTCGGATCGGTGCTAGGTGATGTGTCTGCTCAAATATTTCTGTGGCGGAAGTGTGCCGAGTAATCCCCAGCCACCAACATCCTTTTGGATAAAGATTTCCCAACAGTTGAACTTTGAAACGTGCCCGAACTATTGGTACTTTTCCTACAGCATCTATATAGCTATCTTTAAGATATTTGTTTCATCTTCAACTAACAGATACATTTTTTGTTATTATTCTTACAGATACCGCATCGTAGGGCAACTCTAGTGGCTACCACTAAAGACTTGATACGGATTGAGATCCGTTGATCCACGAAAACAGAAACACTTCCTTACACACACTGGCTGCATGTCCAAAATGAAAATGCTCCCAGTACAGTTATCGTTGAACCAGCTGAATCCCGGCATCTGGAGCGATGTTCTGTGGCGCTGCCCCCCAGCGCCCTCCAGTCAGCTGGCGGAGCTGAAGACACAGCTGCCCCCATCCCTGCCCTCCGATCCGCGCCTCTGGAGTCGCGAGGATGTGCTCGTCTTCCTGCGTTTCTGTGTCCGCGAATTCGATCTCCCAAAGCTCGACTTTGATCTCTTCCAGATGAACGGCAAGGCGCTGTGCCTACTAACGCGTGCGGATTTCGGCCATCGGTGTCCGGGTGCTGGCGATGTTCTGCACAATGTACTGCAGATGCTGATCATCGAGTCGCACATGATGCAGTGGCACCTGCCCAACAGCCCAGTGACGCCAACCAGTCGTTATCCCCTGTCGCCGCACAGCCATCCGCCGACGCCCACGTGGCCGCCGCTCAATGCTCCGCCCGAGAGCAGTCCCTTCCACAGTTCGGCCCACGGTCTGGCGGGTCATCACTTCATGGCACCCAACTCGGTTACCCTCAGCCCGCCGCCGTCAGTTGACTCCCAGGCGAGTAGTCCACCCCAGGCGCCGTATCAGAATGGAGGAGGAGCCCCTGGAGCAGGCAGCGGAGGATCAGCGAACGCTGGTGGATCTACAACAACAGCCGGAGGAGCATCGGGTGCTGGAGTCCCGACTAGCAGCAACACAGCATCTTCGAGCGCCAGCAGCACCGCCAGCAATGGCTCCCAGCCACAGATGATAATGCCCATGAAGGGCATCAGCAGTGCCAGCAGCAATCACTCGGACTCCGAGGAGGAGTTCTCCGAGACGAGCGCCGGAGTGGGCAAGATGCCGCCGGCTCCGCTCTCCTACAGCACGGCCAGTCCGCCGGGCACGCCCATTTTGAAAGACATCAAGCCCAACTGGTCGCAGCAGCTGACGAATAGCTTTGTGAACTCCTGGTCGCAGCAGCAGCAACAGCAACAACAACAGCAGCAACAGGCTGCAGCGGCGGCGGCAGCAGCAGCAGCCGCAGCGGTCCAGGCCCAGCAGCAACAGTTGCAGCAGCAGCAGCAGCCCCAGAAGCTGACACTGGATAACACAGCTGGCCCAGTGGTGGCCCCCGCCGGAGGATCCATCTCCGCCCCGACCACGCCCAGTTACATGTACAAGAACAAGCGCGAGTTCTTCCCCGAGAACTCGGAGCCCAACACAAGTGAGTATTCATCACCTGACCTCCTGCATCCGAAACGGACTTACTCATGTTGTTCTTCTCTAGATGGCCGCCTGTTGTGGGACTTCCTGCAGCAGCTGCTGAACGATCGGAACCAGAAGTACAGCGATCTGATAGCCTGGAAGTGCCGCGATACGGGAGTCTTCAAGATCGTCGATCCCGCCGGACTGGCCAAGCTGTGGGGCATCCAGAAGAACCATCTGTCCATGAACTACGACAAGATGTCGCGCGCTCTGCGCTACTACTACCGCGTCAACATTCTGCGGAAGGTGCAGGGCGAGCGGCATTGCTACCAGTTCCTGCGCAACCCCACGGAGCTCAAGAACATCAAAAATATATCGCTGCTGCGCCAGACGACGCCGGCGTCGGGCAATGGAGGTGCCTCTGCCATGCCGCAGGGTGGCAGCCAGGCGCCCGGAAGTCCGGCTGCTCAGAACTGGAGCGCCCAGCAGCAGCAGCAGCAGAACCAGCAACAGCCACAACAGCAGTCGCCCCAGCGTCCGCCCTCCCGGAATGGACCGATGAGCCTGCCAGCCGTTGCAGCAGTGGCGGCAGCAGCTGCCGCCGCCTATGGTCCGCCGCCCACATCGCCACTCTTCATGCACGCGATCAACGGTGCCTTCCACTACTTGTCGGCGGCGGCAGCTGGACCGCCGCCCAACTCCCCTGCCCTGAACACCCCCTCCGCCGTCGGCGGCCCCGACAAGTTCCAGTTCCATCCGCTGAAGCTGGAGAACAATTCGGGATCGGGTTCGGGCTCGGAAAGCGCCGGCGAGGATCTGAAGCCCACGGATCTGAGTGTGAGCAGCAAAAGCAACGCCACCAGCAACGAGGATTGCTACCCGTAGGTTTTTAGTTTTTAAACGGGAGTAGAACCATTACTAATCCTTATCCTCATCCAAAACAGACTCATCCGGAATGCTGACGGCCTCACCACCATCAAGCTGATACGCTACAACGATCACTCGCCAGCTGAGCAGTCGCCCAAGACCGAGGATCAGCAGTCCACCGTCGAGAGCAGTTCACCCAGGCCCATGGAGCAGGCCAGTGAACAGGCCCAGCCCGTGCCCATGGACAGCGATTGCAATGGGGGCGAGTCCGAGGACTCGTTCCGTCACATGCGGCAGTAGGCGGAGCAGAGCAGAATCCTGTGACAATCGCCTTTCTTCCTCCATCTATCCACCATCCACCCACCACCCATCCCCGAGCACATACACAACATTACCTGATTCTAAAAAAAAAAGTATAAAAATAGGGACCAGCACAAAGAGCGCACAGACAATGGACGTACATGGATCTGGATGCCTTCTAGTTGGGTTGTGTGGCCTAGTATATAGATAGGATCTTAAAGTATTCTTTAAAGTTTATCTAAAATCGTGTATGTTTTTGAAGACCAATACTCATTTGTTCAGTTTATTAGATATTTTGGAAGAAATATCCTTTACTTGGTATCCTTCAAGATCCTGTCGTATGTACCATCCCTAACAACCCAACTTTCTGTAAATAGAAAAAAAACCACACACACACACCATACATACAAACATACATAATTGCATTAACAAAACCATACATACATACATACATGCTTACATACATCAAACATATTTATTAAGTTTAAACTAAGAAGAGATCATGTAATTTTGATTATTTTAAGTAGAATTCTTGAGCCGGCGCAGCGCAGCCTTCGATTATGTGCCAATTTCTACATTTATCAAACAAAACATAAGAGAAAAAAAACGAAAAACATTTAAGCTTAAGCGATTACATCAATCATACGAGTAGCGAGTAACGAGTAATTCTAGCGAGTAGCGATTAGACTATAAGTGTTGCCACCTTTGAGCTTTACAAATGTTGCCTCAACAATGGTTTCAAATTTATGAAAACAAAAAAATGCAAAACATTGTTAAAAAAAAAAAACACCAACCCACACACACACACACATGAAAGAATAATGAAAATTTGAATTGTTGGCGAAATTGTTAATTAATATACAAGTCTGCATAGGAAGGAGTTTTTTTGTATGCAAAATGGCAAATTGATTTCTTGTGATAACAGAACAGATATATCTTTGATTCAAATTGGCCAAGTGATCCTAGAGAGAGAGAAGGGCGAAGCTGCAACAGTTCCCTACCAGATCAGGCCAAGAAGAGAGCTTTCAAAATTCAATTTCAATTGAGCCCCCCTAGCCGTAGAAAGAAATAATTCATCAAGAAGAATTCATCATTAAGAACATAATTGGCTTCCATTTTTTATATATACAAGCATATATATGTATACACATATTAGTTTTCATTTATTATTAATATCATTATTTTAATTTGTATGTTAGTTTAAGTGGCTGCAGTTGAAAGGTCCAGCCCAGCACAGATGGTGTTCATTTAAGGATTAACAATTTTAGTTTTTAAAACGCTTACGATCTTACCAACCAACCAACCACCCACCACCACCCTTCTGCTACAAGAATATTGAAAGAAAAAAAAGAAAAACAATAGAAAATGTACATTTTGAAGCACTTTATTAATTATATTAATCGAGAAGGAGCGATATCATCAATGCACGTTCATAAGTTTTTAGATTGTAGCGCAACAACTGTAATTATTAATTATTGTGTAGGATCTATGCTAAAAATAATTTTCTATTTGTTTTTTCGTACGCTTTAAGTTTAAACACCGCCAATAGCTAATAATTAGCACTCTAGTGTCGCCACAATACCTGTTCTTCCATTGAAAACTTTAACTTTCGATCAATACATAATTTATATATGTATAAAAAAAAAGAAACAAATTTATATGCAATAAATAAATTGAAAAATGAAATCCAATCCAGTTATTTGTGTTATTACTTTTTTTTTGGTTATAATATTTTTCGATTTTTGATCACAAATTCTGTTGTACAATTCTTGATTATATCGTGCGTGGGGGTATCGAGCGGTGTTTCTAAAAACTGGGTTTAAAATTATTAATATTTTAGGAAAGTTTTTAAATGAAAGTTAAATGAAATCGGTGTTGTCCAAAAACTCGCGTATCATATTCCGGCAGGACTTGAGGAGTGCCCTATTGTGGCTGCGCTCAGCCCCGGGCACCGGAGTCCTGGTCTTGGCCTTCACTATCGAGGTATTGGTCACCGCGGTCAGGGACTTGGCCGGTGTCAGGGATCGTCTCAGCAGATGCGATGGTATGGAGCGTTTCTTCAGCGGTTGAGTGGCCACCGGGGGGCGTATAGCCTGATCCTTGGGCGTGGTATTGTCGGCCACCACTGGCGGTGGAGTCGGGGACCGTGTCTCTGTGTAGGACATGATGCGATGACAGATCTGACGATCGTACTGGTAGCGAAGCATCAGGAGGGCAGCAGCTGCCTCGAACTCCAGGGCACTGTGGGTGGGTTGCTGAGTGGGCTTCTCCTCTACTTCGGGCTCCGACTCCCTCACGGGGGAAGGAGAGGCCTGTTTGCGTTTGTTCAACATGCGGTACTTCATGGTGCAAGAGTCGAGATGAAACTGATGTCCTGCCCAGATCGGGGGTTAGCTTTTATACACCTACAGGTATGGTGTCAGGTATGATCCTTAATATTAGCGGATTTCTACCTACCTATTGGTCGCTAATCTGCGCCACCCTAATAAGCCAGGTGCAATCCTTTTCTGGGCAGATGGCCCTACTTTCTATAAGACTTAGATCGAGGTATAACTTGGAATATCCCAAGGTAGTAAAATCTATTTTTTTGACAGCCTTACTTTTGACTTAAAAACTGAGATTTGAAAGGTACTTCGATTTACAGAGAAACTTGTTAGGTAGAAACATTTATTACAGCAACAGATCTCCCAGTCTGGGAGAATTGGGTTTAACAATTCCTATTTTTATTAGAATTACGCTGAGGATAATAACGCTTAAATCTATTGAAACAATTAAGGTATAACTGATACACTTCAAATGCAACATTTCAAGATACTAGATGTGTGCGTCCAAAGCCATTGTTTATTAGGAAAAGAAAGGCACAGAAATCCTCAACAGATGACCGCGTATCCACGTCTCTTAAAATATTTACATGCAGATACACCAAATGAATGTCGTCGTTGATTATAAAAAAAAAAATGGGATTTACTTCAAAAATAATAAAACTAAAATTTCTGTTGCATTGTGCCGTTGCCGTTCGTATCCAGTTTCAGATTAGCTTTTCGTATATATGTATATTGCGTTAGAAACACACAGATTTAAATGCTAAACTCTGATTTCTGTTCGGTGGCGGCGGCTGATTTGCATTCCAGGATATTTGTTTCTATGTCCACTCCACTGGGGGGACACTCGGTGCTCTACGCGTGGATCTCGAACAGCTTGGCCACCTCGTTGAGGTCATCGTACTTTGCATTCTGATTGATTATCGTCCTAGCTAATCCTATTCGATTGAAAAGATTCCACAGCAGAATGCCAACGACTTTATCGTTTTTCAAATAGAAGATTACACCTTTGCCATAGTTTTCCGATTCTTCGGGATCACAGGTAACACCGGGCTTGTCACTCTTCTCCAGCGACGAGCTATCCGAGCTCTGGGAGCCCTGGTTCTCCGGCGACTCGGGCAGCTTGTCCACCCGCTTGGCCACATTCGTTGGCAAGGCAAACACACCGACTGTGGGCAGCGAAGAGTCAACCAGACCGATTCCTTCGTAGCCAATCTCTGGACCCAGATCCGACCAGAACATGCTCTGATGCTGATACGGTTTCTCTGCAAGCCACAAGGAATCAGATTAAAAATCCTGGAGTAGTTATATGTTACTTACTGGCTCCAGTCATGTTCTCACCGGCCAAACGACCAGAGACAACGGAGTGATCATGGTGCTCGACTCGTCTTCTGCCCAGAAGTGGATCGTAAAAGCAGGAAGCATCTCCGGCCACATACAGATTTGTTCTGGCCTCCAGCTCAGCATTAACCACGAAGCCGCCCAAGCTGCGATCCACTTCTAGACTGCTAGGACTCGCCAGCTCCGTGTTGGCGGAGCAGCCCACACAGACGACCACCACGTCCGACATGAGGGTCATGCCATTGTTAAGCTCCAACTTAAGATTGTTATTGTCTCGCGTCGCGGCCTTAACACTGGCATTCGGGATGACGCAAACGCCCTGGGCTTCCATCTTGGACATTGTCCAACGGCTAAGATACTTCGGCAGGACCCTCGACATGTTGCCCTCCTCCTGGAACACCTGATAGACTTTGCCGCCATTGTTCTCCTTGGCGTAATGGGCCAGGGAGCAGGCCAGCTCGCTGCCAATGAAGCCATTACCCACAATGGTAATCGATCGCTTCTCCGCCGCCAGGCGACGCAGTCGATCAAAGTCGTCCGGGGTGCGATACACCATCACCTTTTCCTTAACACTGGGCGATGCGTCGCGGAACATGTCCAGGTTCTTTGGCGAGCAACCGGTGGCAATAAGGCATGTATCGTACGAGATCTGATAGCCATCGTTTAGCGTCACAATGCGCTTCTGGGCGTCCACTTTCTTGACGGCGAATCCCTGAGCCACAGATATTCCACCATTGCTACTGTCCGCCAGGTGCTCCGGATCTACAAAGAACTCGTCTGGTTCGAAAAACAAGCTAGAAAGACAAGCGAGTTGAGAAAACTTTCTGAAATGTTCACTAAGAACAGACCCACCTCCTCTCGGAGCCCGTCCACTGCTTAAAGCGATAGTCCTTGATGGGATCCTCGTTGGGGTTGGGCGTATACCAGAGCTCCTTGGACAGGGGCGGACGCATGTAGGGCTTGCGGAACTCGTTGCTGATCATCAGCACTTTTGCGGTAGCATCGTTGGACTTGATGGCACGGAAGGCGGAGAAAGCAGCGGTGCCGCCGCCGATGATCAGGTACGGGACATGCTTTGGCAGGGATTCGGAACTGGGTGGACCTGAAAAAGAGGACGAATTAATGTAATTGATTATCTGGTTAAAGATAGTGGCTATCTTTTCGAGGTTATGAAATAATGAGTTGCAATAATGAAATTATGCTTGGAAACTTCTGGATAATGAGGTAGCCATGCTTACTTGTGACTAATCCAGCTACCAGGTTACGTTTCTTTCGATCCATCTCGTCCCGTATCCTGTTGGCTTCGGTGTCATCTGTTACACGAGCAAGGAACCAAGCCAGCTGGAAAAGAACATAGTATCTTATATAAGAATATTTCAAAAAATCGTCTTTGGCTTAACATACAAATCCTCCAGCTAGCAGGGCAGCCAGTGCACCCAGGATACACTTGAAACGCAAATCCTTCATCCGGCACTCGCACTCATCCTCGCCATCTTTTCCATCGGAACCGCCATCATCATTGCAACTCGTCTCCTGCCTTTTGCGCTTGAACTCTTCGCAGGCAGACTTTGGTTTGCAGACATCCATATGGGGGGCAGAAGTGTGTGTCTCGCAGTCCGATGACTTCAGGACCTCCTTGGCACTACAGATGCTCTTGCAGTCGGCAAAGCCCTAAAAGATTAAGGATTTTAAGGATAGTTCTTAATGAAAGCAACATCTTCAAAGGAGGAGAAGGGTTTTCCCAAGCAGTTGGTTCCACTTATACAAAACCCTTCTCCCCCTTTCCAAGCAAATGAATGGAATGAGATGAGATGAAGTGATGGAATACCACTTTGAACAGTGGATCGACTTGGGCGGGAGCTTGAAAGTTGGAAGTGGCAGTGGTTGAGGTGGTGGCGAACGGTATCGGTGGGACGGGATTGGTGGTATCCACATTCTCTTCGCACTCGCTGGCGACTGGTGTGGTTACGCAGGCTTGATTGTTGGGATATTTATTGGCTTGCATTTTGGTGCGCGCCTCGAGAGTGCGTTTCTTTACCATTTGATACAGGCTGCTGTGTGCCGACCGGAGAGAACCTGAAATAATCCAAGGACAACCATTAGTGTCCATGTTTTCATTCAAAAATTGGCCAAAACAGTGACCAAAAGGCATGTAACGGCGGGACATAACCTCACTTACCGTACGCCGGTGGCGGTCGCTGGACCGTGGGCCCCAGTACCCGCCTGTTGGCCAATATGTTTGCCTGGCGGATGAACTTCTGGACCAGATAGCGCACACTTAAAATACTCATTTTGATTTTATGTTCTCCGTAATTTCTGTCTCCGTCTCTGAACAAACGTGTGTAAGCGGGCGTGTGTGTGTGAAAAAATAAAGTAATTTCTATGAAAAATTTAAATTTAATTTGTATCTGTCCTAGCTTCGTATTGTTGTTGTTTTTCTCCGCTCCTACTGTGCTAATGTTATGAAAAAATGATTTTAATTAATATGTCACAGCAATAGAGGTGGAGCAACAACATCGACTTTGGATTTCGATAAGCCGATGGGTGGCCCTCGATGTTCAGTGTTGGAAAGCGTGAAAAGCATGCAAGTCAGGACGAAAATTTGTGTAAACAAGGCCACAGGATGGTTATCCTGACTGAGCATTATCGACATATTTTGTTATTTTACTTTAGAAAAGGAAAAAATGCCACCCAAGCGCGAAAGAAACTATGTGACGTTTATGGCGAGGATGCACTGAGTGAACGCCAATGCCAGCGTTGGTTCGCCAAGTTCCGTGAAGGAGATTTCAGCTTCGAGGATGCACCACGAAGTGGACGACCATCGGCTGTTAATGAGGACCAAATCAAGGCATTGCTCAAGGAAAAGCGTCGGTATACCACCCGACAAATGGGAGAAAAGCTCAACGTATCACATGTAACAGTCCAGAATCATTTAAAAAAGATAAAACGCATCAAACGTCGTTAAAGTTTCTAAAAAATATCATTCCATCAAGTAGGAGGTCGTTTTTTTATAAAATATTTAAATTTCCGGCCTAAAATATGGTCACACTGAGTCATCAGCTGACTGTAATTCAAGCCAAAACAAGGAGGAGATCATTAAAAGGGCTGAGAAAATTTTTATTTAAATAAAGAAATTAAAAAATATAAACAGATTTTACAAGCAATGCTTTAAAGTGGTAAGAATTAAAATTTATTTAATTTAATAACAAAAAAAAACTATTCCTCGTATATGTAATTTTTAAGCCCTGCTTAATGCACTTCCCCCTTTATTTAAAATCTCTGAAGAAAGCCTCAAAAACACGATCATTTTTCATTTATAGATCCCATCAAAATCAATTAAAATTAATATAAAAACAAAAATACCTAATATTTGCCGCCCTCCTAAAGCCACACATTTAAATATATAATATTCATCTGATAACAAGTCTTAAAAAAACCCAAAAAATTAAAAAAAAAAAAAAAAGATTACTTGGAAGTCTGACGCATTGTTGAAACCGAATAATCAGAATGCTGCAGCTTGGGATATTTCTAGTTTTCGCCTGTATGGCGTGCCATTTTAAAGGATCCTTGGCAGATCGTCGGGAGCCGACAACATCGGTGTGCGTTATCCTGAACCCACGACGAGATTGCGGCGAGTTCTGCTTGACAGCCTTGAAAAGGATTCTGGACTACAGTACGGGCTCTCGAAATTTCCCAAATGGTCAGACTCGTTTGAAGGAATCCCTGATGGATCCTGAGGTTTCAATTGAAACCAAAATGAAGGCCTTGGAACCCTTCGGACTTTCCGAAACAAATGAGGCAGCCACCAACAGAGCGGAAGGCCAACCGAAAAATCTTCGAGAAACCATGTTACAACTTCAAAAATTTCTGGAATCCACGGAGAGGGAATTTGATGGAAAGGATCCGCAGCTCCCACTGGATTATTTAGTTAATAGTATTCAAGCAAAAGTTCCTAGACGCACAGAAGCAATCCATCCAAAATATTTCTATATTAATAGTTCTACACTAAATAATTCTGCAAACACTTGTAGCCAAATGGGAGGCTACTTGTTGAGATTGAAAAACTTGGAGGAACTGAATACCATCAAGGAAAAACTATATGAATTTAACATATACTGGTTAAATGTTAATTTTTAATTAGGACTA
The DNA here is from genome assembly GCF_030179905.1 of Drosophila bipectinata. Classification (NCBI taxonomy): domain Eukaryota; kingdom Metazoa; phylum Arthropoda; class Insecta; order Diptera; family Drosophilidae; genus Drosophila; species Drosophila bipectinata. The sequence goes on along the minus strand of NC_091736.1, from coordinate 15,213,785 downwards.
AGAACTCTGTTTAATGCTTATGAACCTCAATTTTAATTTGGAAAAGTGCCATTAAATAAATGTAAATGTTTCTCAAAGACCATGCTTCTGTATATTTGTGCAAAAAAAAGATAAATTATCTTTAGTTAGTTAAGTTAATTAAATCCTAAATTAAATCTCATTTATCGGCATTGGTTTGTTGCAAAGCCGTTGCAGCTGCGCCGCTCACAGGTGCCTTGATGCCCATCAGGTGGCATAGTTGATTGCGCAGTGGACGTACTTCCACCAGCGGCATGGTCCAATCTGTTTCAGAGAGCAGGGTCAGGATCTCATCAATATTATCCTCTGGTATCTCAGTCACATCTCCGTGCAGAGCTAAGGCTTCGTACAATTTGGTGGCTGCCGTTTTGCGGACATGGACATGCTGCAGGCCCAGGAATACTGAGAGCTTGGAGAGGATTCGTCGGCTTAGACGCGTCACCTGAAGCAGCTGACAGTAGGCACTAATACTGGTCGCGGTCTTGTAGAGCTTCTTGTATCCCTTAACCTCCAGATTTAGTAGCCGGAAGATATCCTCGGCAAATGGATGAGTTTCGTCGTGCAGTACGGATTCCACGGTGCCGGAACCAATGAGTATGTCCAGGAAACTAAGAATAGGATACGTTACACGCTCGTTTAGGAGGTTTTCCTCGAAAATTTCCACAATTTCGGAGCACAGACGTGGCACTGTGTCGGGATTGGAACGCAAAAACTGGAATAGAGCCGTCGAGGCGTACTTAATCTGAAAAAATAATGAATATTTTAAGAATTATAAGAAAATTCTAGATAGATGCAACCCACTAGAGATTCAGTCAGTTGTCCAATACTGGCCGACAGTCCCAGGAGTACCCTTTTAGAGTAATCCGGGAGAGCTAGCAGCTCACAGAACAAAGGGAATGTGTGGTCGGCGAAAAGCCACAGAACAGTATTGGCATCTTCCGGGAAAATCTCCAATAGCTTTACATGCGCCCGTATATGCGGAATCCTCGGCTGATGATGTACCAGTTGACAGGCAAGACGTCCACCTAATCCTCGCGTGCGGTCTATTTTCTCAACTGCTTGCTGCATGAAACCCACAACGATATTGTGGACATGCTCCGAGGAGAGAAGCTCCTTCGGACACTCAGTCACGATCTCATAGAGCGAGGACATGGCTGCTTCACGCACCCAAGCACCGATATCGCCACGGTTATCCAGAGTATATTCATCCAAAGCTTTCAGCAAACAATCTATAACTTTGTTGAAGTTTCCACGCTCCGAAAAGGAATCTATAAGATACAATGTCCTTAAAATATGGCAAACTATTCAACGAATAAGGCATTACCTAATCCTCCCTCGTAGCCCACAGTTTTAACTACTTTGGTTAGGGCCTTGACACTCTCAGTTCTAGCTTCGCTCCACCTGTAGGCCTGGATGTTCTCGCGATCACCGCCCATTTCACCAACCAGGACCGCCTGCAGGGGCGTTAGTGAATGCTTCACCAGACTGTCCAAGATCCTGTGGAGATGTGGACGAATCATGAAGTCGGGCAGTACTCCCAGAGCTGCAATATAGCCCATGCGGATGTGCTCCTCTAGATCGTTCTCGGCTCCCTTCAAATAGGCACTTATGATGGCCTCGTTGTCCTGGCTTAGCCTGGACTCTGAGCCATAATAGGAGCGACAGAGCTCGGCAAAGGCTTCCACGGCCGAGGAGCGAATGGAGTTTGTTTTGGTGACCAAACAGGAGTCTATGACTTTTTGCCAGGAAGCTAAAACAAGAAGGAAATTAGAAATCCTTTAAAAAAGGAAAATAGCTATACCAATACTTACCCAAGCACTCTGGAGTGACCTGCAGCTTGGCCAGACTGCAATTTTTGATAAAGTTGGTGGTGCAGGACTTCATCAGCTCACCGCTCATTCCGCGATAGAAGTTCCTGTCCAGGAACGATTGTACCAGTTCGTTCAGTTCCACAATTCGTTGGTTAGAAAGGTAGGCCACAGAGTTTCCGCTCTTTTGCTCCAAATCCCTCAGCGCCAGGGTTATCTCGCCCATGGCCAGGACGCAACCATGTCGGCAATTAATGTCAATGGTGTCCGTCTTCGCCAAAAGCTGCGGCAGCACAACAGCCGCCATATATTCCGGCTCCTTGAGCGACAGCTTGTGCAGGGCCTTGGCGGTGAGGTCCCGGATGCTCAGGTCCCAGTGATTCACCTTACGCTGGACTAGGTGATTAATCAGTGGTTCCCTGTAAACCTCAAACTGGGCAATGTAATCGCTTATGTTCAGATAGGAGTTCTGGCGTATGCCCACGGAGTAGAAGTCCGTGGTGGTGGAGATCTCGATGCCAAATGGGAAGTTGCCCAGCCGACCCACGCTCTCCTGAAAGGCGGCCGATGCAGCGCGTCTGCAGTTCACTTCTCGATCGAAGACAGCCACTGTCAGCAATCCAGACGAGATCTTGTGAACAAAAGGCTTGAGGTCGTCCGGGTTGTAGGCCCTGGCAAATGCCCAGCACATGTAGCAGGCCGAGTCCCGGATATGCTGCCCCACCGACATGTAGCCCTTCATCTCGTCGTAGAAAAGGGCTTGCATCAATAGCGGCACTAGCTCCTCCAATCGGTGGGGCAAAAGCAATCCCCTTTTGGCCAACTCGGCGAGGGCCAAGCAGCCGCCGTGCCAGGCCTCGTGGGGTTCCAAGGGATTGAGGATATCAATCACCGATCCAATCACCTCGTCGGCCAGCTCTTTGGGCAAACGATTGGTTACCCGACCCAGCCCCTTGGCCGCACTCCATCGAATGTCATTTCCCCCGCTACGCAGAGCCTGGAGCAGCTCCTCGATTACTTCCTCGATGGCATCGGGCACCAGAATCTCTTCGCCCTCGTCCAGGGAACTCTCCATGGCGGCTGTCGATTCGCCACCAGCTCCTGCAGCCTGGCGAAGATTGGTGGCCAAGGAACGGGTGCCTAAAATAAACAGAATTAGCCATCGCTGCGAGTCGTAATTTCCCTCAATACTTACCCCTTTTATAGCGCCAACTAGCAATGCGTGGCTTGAGGTGTACGAGACCAATCCTCTGAATGATCTTCACATAGTTCTTGTACTTTAAAAAGTCATTGCCATCCTTGTATTGGCAGGAAGTGATCCACTGGAGTAGCTTGTCGGCATACGGTAGCAGATCCTCTCGTTTTCCGTGCTTCAGAATCGCAGCCACAGCCGCCAGCTGGCCGAACTTTACGTTCACAGTATCAGCCTGATGCTGCTCGATGATCCAGTCAAGAAATCGCTCCAGGTACAGGTCCTTTATGTCGCTGCGGACAAAATACTTGGCTGCCAGGTAAGCAGCCATGCTACTACATGTGTCGTTGGTGGAGACGTAGATCTGGATCAGTTCGTAGATACGTTCCATTTTGGTGGTCTTGGATTGGATGTGATTACTGACTGAATTGGTGGTTGGTGTTTCGTAGGCATCCAGTCGGGACATGTGAAATGGATTCAACACCAGTATGGACATCCAGAGGAGCAATATGTAGCGTGTCTCCCACTGGGCAAACTCCTTGGGATCCTGCTGCCCCAGCAGGTCCAACACAAACTCCAAGTCGCTCAACTCGTGCGGCATAAACTTCACCAAGACCTTGTAGGTGCGAACTTTAGATATAATATACAGATACTTGAAGGCAGCATGGCGCTCCCCCGCTGGCAGATCCTGCTGCCTTATCTTTCCCAGTAGCTTGTTGAGCAGCACCTCCAGATGAGGATCCAGCAGATGAGGCTGCTCTTGGTAGCGGGTCAAAACTTGGGCGTACTGTTCGAACTCCCTTTCAAAAGACGCCACTTCAATCGACTTGATGTTGTCGATCATCTCCAGCACTTCGGCCAGTTCGGTGAAGTGCTCCAGCGTATTTGCAGGCAAATCCTCCTCCTTGCCATCCTCTCCACAGTTTGACATGGCTAATTAGTTTGTAAATCGAGTTTTAAAACCACAGCCGGCGGAGCTACGAAAATTGTTTGCTGTCTGAATCATTTGAGAACAGCTGGTGGATGGGGACGTCTTAGCCAGTGTTGCCATTTAGGAGTTTTTTATTTTAGCTATAAATCTAGCTTTTTTTTTAATTTCATTTACTAAAAAGTAGAATTTTTACTTAAGTTCTGTAAAGGTCTACATAGTTATATTTCTCTTGTTAAAAATTTTATTATAATTGTTTATTATTTAGTCACTACATTTAGATTTTCTGGCAACACCATAGACAGCAGCTGTTCATTATATCGCAGCCAGAGTTGTCACCTGCGTTACTGCGAAGTCCAGCCAAGCGGGCTGCGGGCGAATTCTTTCGACCTCGCGAGTTTGCATTTTTTCACAAAGAACTTTGAGTGTTGGAAGCCCTGGAATGAATAGCCTGATAGTGGCTGGATCGTTATCATTTATTGGGCACTTAAAGTAGTTGCCTTTAAAGTCGTAACGAGCAAAAGTATATTTGTTTACTCGCCGCAGTTTTGCGTTGCATTCGTTTAGCTTGGCAAGAATTTAAGGCGACGCCGATGATGAAGGCAGACAACTATCGGCTGATTGCCGAGGTGGCTCAACGGCGACCCCTGTGGGACACCACCATTGCTGTCTCAGATCGTCGGGATGAGCTTATTATACATTGGGCCTGCGTGGCGCATATAATGAAACAGGATGGTAAGTGTCCCAGTCCAACGACATTCCTTGGCGTGCTAAAAATAAATCCCCCCATGTGGACGCATCTTGATAATTTATTTTTTAGTTGCCACCTGCAAGAAGCGCTTCAAGGGATTAAGGGATAGCTATCGGGCGGAAGTGCGTAAGATCCAGCAGAAGCGCATTTCTATGTCTCAGTGGCCCTATTTCCGGTGCCTTGAGTTCATGCGCCACATCTTTGACCCACAACAGCTAGTCCCATTTCCGCCGGAGCCTTTCGATTTCGACACTGAACTATCGGATGAGTACACTGACGGCAAGCTGCTCGATGAGTTTACAATCGACGTGGACGTAGACAACGACGATTCAGTGGACTTTGAGATAATGGATGATATCTTCAAGAGGGAGTCTTCGGAGCACCGGGACTCCGGCTCAGACCCGGGGTCGCTCATCAAGCCCCTGAGTTATAGCCCAATGCCCAGAAAATCGGATTTGGACTTGTCACCTCGTTTGCACTTTCCCCCCAAAAGCCATCAGCCTCCACGGTTGCCTCCGCCGTCAAAGAGGATTCGTCGCCGGAAGACTTCGTCTTCGTACGACGGGCCACCCACTGCCAATGGTCACTTTAATCAATCTGTGACCACGACACCAACCAGCGCAGCCGATACATCACTTAAGGACGATGCGGACTACAGTTTCTTAGTGAGCTTGCTGCCCCACATGAAGTCGCTATCGAACATGGGCAATCTTAAGTTCCGTATGGAAATAAGTAGAACATTGGTGGAGATTAAAAAAGAGGAGACACCGGCACCGGCTTCGCCGCAGACTCCGCAGCCCTCCAGAGAGTCAGTAGGCGGAACACGACGGAGTGGAGGCGGTTTGCCGAGGCTTACGCCCGCTCCGGACTCCAGTTATGCGAATTTGCAGGAGAAATCGGCCCAAATGAACTGTCTCTTAAATTCCAGCTACCTGAATGTCAGCAACCACTCGAATCTAGCCACTTCGGATGCATTCGTGGACAGTTCAATGATCGAGTGCGATGTGAAGATCGAGGAAGAGCAGCTGATTTGAGGTTGCCCATAACGCTTCATCCAAATTTATATTTACGATTTTACTTTACATAATTATTCACGCAATGTGAAAACTTAAACCCAACACAAAATTTAAATGTATCTTTACAAGCAAATATTTACAAATTATGTTACAAAAATATATAAGTTTCATTAGTTCTGACTTATAATGGTACTTATTCTATTAAGTACATGCTATCACATTTCCTTTTAAAATATTATGTTAACCCAAAGCAACACAATTATCAAATAGATTTTAGAAAAAGAACAATGAAACCAGAATTTAACTTTTAAGCCGCGCCTTATTCAAAAATATATTCATTTATGGTTCTTGCAACGATTATTTATTGTTTTTTTTTTTAGAAAACAGTAAACTCTTAATACGTGCGTAATAAATATTTATATTTTGGATATTGAATTTAAAGTCTTATTACTTAAATTTAATATTAAATATAAAGAAAGAGTTTAATTTAAAATCGAAGCTCAAACAAAATTTTTATGGTAAAAAATCATTTTTAGCATTTGTTATCGAAATCAAAAATTTATCGATCTAGTATTTTTTTTATATATACGCTTTAGTACATTTTGTTTGTGATCTTTGGTCACACTGGGCAATTTTACTTCAACAGCAAAGTGTGAAAATTTGTAAAAATTGTAATATATTTTTACAAGTAACAGCAAAGTTTTTGTAAGCGGAAGCAGTGCGAACCGATAGAGAGATCGGCTCGAACAAACAGACCGCATGCGGAAACTTAAGAAACTGAAGAGCCTGACCGCGACGCAGGATGGCGGCGGTGGCGGCGATGGAACGGAAAACCGGAACACAGCTGGAGAAAAGGACGCAAACGGTAGCGGCACCGGTAGTGGAGGTCAAGAGTCCGGCGTCTTCAATCCGGAGATCTTCAAGCATTTTGACAAGAACGGACGTAGCGAATTGTACGTGGAGTTACAGGCGGTAGAACAGGCGAATGCAGCAACTGCAGACACACATACATACACGCGGGCAGAGTACAGTGGCTGCTGTCAGTTTGTTGCCCGCCAACTGCCGATTGATTGCCGCTTCTCAGCCTCTGAATGACTCTAAACAAATTTCCTTTTAGCCTGAAGTACCTGAAAAGTCAACTGCAGGACCCCAAGGAGAGTCCCGTCTACGACGGCAATGGTGCTTTCAAGCAAGGTGTCTCGCAGGCCATTTACGAGCTGCTATGGCAGGCGCTGCGTTTCACCCACAAAAAGGACATCGTCCTGCACCTACTGGCGGAGGTGGTGGTAAGTGCTGAAACCTAAAAGCCAACTTCAAGACTTGAAACTAATTCCATAACGTTGCAGTCTCTTCACGAGCAACTACCAAGCCTGATTGTCGATGTGGTGAATATTCTGGACAGTGAAACTTCCCTGATGACCGAAGGTCTGCAAGAGGAGCGTCATGCCTTTGTGCTGTTGGTCAAGGAGATGGACAAGGTCGTGCCCGAGAGCCTTCTGAAGGAGCGCTTGGAAATCGACACGCTGCAGGAAGTGGGCATTGTCAAGAACAAGAGCTTCTACTCAAAGTTCATCAAGGTCAAAACAAAGTTGTAGTATGTATTAAAATATCACTAAATCTTTGAAGATGATAATATTTAATCGCTTTTTATAGTTATAAGCAACGTCGTTTTAATCTTTTCCGCGAGGAGAGTGAAGGCTTTGCCAAGCTCATAACGGAGCTGAATCAGGACTTTGAGGAGAATACCACACCCGAAAGCATAATGGACATTATTAAATCGCTTATAGGTACTTTCTCATCCGACATACTGAGAATATTTCTAATACAATCGCTTTTTTCTTTAGGCTGCTTCAATCTGGATCCTAATCGTGTCCTAGACATCATCATAGAATCTTTTGAAACTCGGCCTGATCGCTGGCAATTATTTGTTCCCCTGCTGCGTAGCTATATGCCCACTGGTGCCATAATTTGTGAGGTTCTTGGCTACAAGTTCTGCCATTTCAAGGATTCCAAAACGCCCCGCTCTCTGTATCATGTTTGTGCCCTGCTGCTAAAGCATGGAGTGATTGAACTGAACGATGTGTATGTATGGCTGACTCCAAATGACGGCAGCATCAAGGCGTATTGGGACGAGGAGTTGGCCGATGCCAGAGAAATGGTGCGAAAGCTGAATCTGATTTCCACCAACAAGAAGGAGGAGGACAAGGATCCACCACCTCCGCCCTCGGTGAAGAAATTCGATGAGGAAAAGTACAACGCAAATCAAAAGTTTGGTCTTTGCGAGGCGCTGCTTAAAGTGGGTGACTGGGAGAATGCCTACAAGATTATCCAGAAGCTTCCAGAGCAGGCCATTGTCCATCAAGAGCCAATCGCTAGGGGAATTGGCGATTTAATTCACCTGACGTTGGAGCACATATACTATAAAAAGGTCTTCAAGCCACCGGCTGGTCGCAAACAGAGCCGTAGTCGCTTGTACGACGATGTCAAGCTGTTGGCCAAGATGCAGGCGAAGGAATTCTCAGATCTGCGAAAGTATACCTGGCCCATGGCCAATGTCCTTGGTCCATCAATGCACTACGACACCGTGCTGATGTACAAACTAATCCGCATCATGGGCAAACTGCTGGCTGACATGGGCGTCGATAGTTTAAATGGCCCGCCACCAAACACGGAGGCGGAACAGCACTACTATGACATTATGACCTCATTGGATGCGTGTATTTTGCCCTCCCTGCTCTATCTGGACAGCAACTGCTCCATGTCCGAAGAGATCTGGGCGGTGTTGAAGTTCTTTCCGTATCACTTCCGCTACAGCTTGTATGCGCGCTGGAAAAACGACAGCTATCAGCTACATCCGAATCTGATTCGGCGATGTGGCTTGGGCCAGCGGGATATCAAGGCGCTGATGAAACGTGTCAGCAAGGAGAATGTCAAGCCCTTGGGTCGTCTGGTGGGCAAGTACAGTCACTGTGCCCCCGGACTACTATTTGACTACGTAAGTGGATGCTGATACTCTTTTTTAAAGGAATCGTATTCAATGTGTTACTGTCCCCATTCCCAGATTCTTCTGCAAATCCAAATCTATGACAATCTCATTGGGCCAGTGTGCGACATGCTGAAATACTTGACAGCCCTCTCGTTTGACTGCCTTGGCTACTGCATCATCGAATCGCTGACCGTGACGGGTCGCCTGCGCTTCAAGGACGATGGCACCTCCTTGTCCTTGTGGCTGCAGAGCTTGGCATCATTTTGCGGTGCTATTTATAAGAAGTATAGCATCGAGCTGAGCGGCTTACTGCAGTATGTGGCCAATCAGCTGAAATCGCAAAAGAGCCTCGATCTGCTCATCCTACGGGAGATTGTACATAAGATGGCGGGTGTGGAGTCATGCGAGGAGATGACCAACGACCAGCTGCAGGCCATGTGCGGCGGAGAACAGCTCAGGGGAGAGGTATTTATTTAAAGTATTCATTATAACTATTTCTACATAATATTCTCACTTCAGGCTGGCTACTTCAGTCAAGTGAGGAATACGAAAAAGTCCTCAAATCGTTTGAAGGAGGCCCTGGCCAACAATGATCTCGCCGTTGCCATTTGCCTGCTGATGGCTCAGCAGAAGCATTGCGTCATCTATCGCGAAACGGCGGCGCACAGCCACTTGAAGTTGGTGGGCAACCTATACGATCAGTGCCAGGACACACTGGTTCAGTTTGGCACATTTCTGGGGTCCACCTACTCGGTGGATGAGTATGTCGAGCGCCTGCCTTCGATCATTACCATGTTGCGGGAGTACCACATCAACACGGATGTGGCCTTCTTCTTGGCCAGGCCCATGTTCACGCACCAGATAAATGTGAGTTCTGGAAAGTATTTTATTTTTAAAAAAATATTAATTAATTATGAAATTTTAGCAAAAGTACGATCAGCTTCGGAAGGCGGATCCTAATGCCAAAAAGCTAACCACCGTCCAGAAGCTGCAAAAGTATCTGGAGGCCACGCAGCTGATCATGAATCCCATTGTGGAGTCAGTGCGTCCGCTGCACAGCGCCAAGGTGTGGGAGGACATAAGTCCCCAGTTTTTGGTTACCTTCTGGAGCCTGAGCATGTACGATTTGCACGTGCCGACCGACAGCTACCAGCGCGAGATCGGTAAGCTGAAGCAACTGGCACAGCAGGCTGCCGAGGGCAAGGACTCCAATCAGTCCAAAAACAAGAAGGAGCAGGAACGCTACATTGCCCTGATGGAGAAGTTGAACGATGAGCGGAAAAAGCAGCACGAGCATGTGGACAAGATCTCGCAGCGACTGCAGGAGCAGAAGGACAGCTGGTTCCTGTTGCGCTCCGCCAAATCGGCCAAGAACGACACCATCACCCAGTTCTTGCAACTCTGCCTCTTCCCGCGCTGCACCTTCACTGCCTTGGATGCACTGTACTGCGCCAAGTTCGTGCACACCATTCACAACCTCAAGACATCGAATTTCTCCACCCTGCTGTGCTACGATAGGGTGAGTTTCCTTTACCATATGCCCCTGATGTCCCTGGAGCTAATCTTGCCTTGATCCTGCGATAGATATTCTGTGACATCACGTACTCGGTTACTTCCTGCACCGAGGGCGAGGCCACGCGTTACGGACGCTTCCTGTGTGCCATGCTGGAGACCGTGATGCGATGGCATGCGGATCAGGCCGTTTTCAACAAGGAATGCGCCAACTATCCCGGCTTCGTGACCAAGTTCCGGGTTAGCAACACATTCTCGGAGGCCAACGACCATGTTGGGTACGAGAACTATCGCCATGTGTGCCACAAGTGGCACTACAAGATCACCAAGGCGATTGTGTTCTGCCTGGACTCCAAGGACTTCATGCAGATTCGCAATGCACTGATCATCCTGATGCGCATCCTGCCGCACTATCCGGTTCTAGCCAAGCTGGCCCAGATCATCGAGCGGAAGGTGGATAAGGTGCGCGAGGAGGAGAAGACAAAGCGGCCGGATTTGTATGTCATTGCCTCCAGCTACATTGGACAGCTGAAGCAGAGGAGTTCGCAGATGCTGAAGGAGAGCGATTTCCATCAGTTGGCGGACAGGGCTAACAAGGACTCGCCACCGACTGGTGGTGCCACTGGTGGTACACCGATCAAGGTGCTTTCCTCCGACAAAACTTCACCCATCTCGGGATCTGTACAAAGCGCGGCTGCCAAACCGCCGGGGGCCGCAACTGGTTCTTTCTTCGGCACTGAAGTCAAGCCAGACATCAAGGATGTCAAGCCGGGTAAGTGGATAATCCTTAAAATGGTTGGATAACCAATCTAATATCTGATTTTTCTAGTCTCTCTTACACGTAGTGATTCGAAGATCCCAAAAAGTGAGCCCATCTCGTCCAATCTGGTGTCCATATCGACTTCATCCAGCACGGAACGGGACAGCAAACAACGTGAACTGCCTGCGCCGCGTGATTCTCAGCCTCGCTTCAAGGAGGAGTCGCTGGAGCAGACTAATGGAAGCAGCCAGAGGGAAAGCCGCAGCCGGGACTTGGAACGGGAGAAGCAGGATCAGCATGAGCAGCGTCACGGCAGCATTACCAGCCATCGCAGCTCCAGGGAGTCGGTAAGGGTGAAGACGGAGGCCGAGCAGCATCAGCGGTCGCGTGAACGTTCTCAGCGTCTGGAGGAATTGGAGGCGTCCCAACAGCGCGGTATCAAGCGTGAAAAGAGTTCTCGGCGTGGTGGTGAAGAGCGTCACCGGCACACCGAAGGCCCGGATGCAGTTGTGGATCTAGTGGGTGGCAATGATCATCGCCACTACGACGAGTACGAGAGTCGCGGTGTTCGGGATAGAGATCTTAGCTCCGTATCCAATGAGAGCAATGGTTCCATGCAACATCGTCAGCGCAGTCACGAGACCATTGAGTACGAAAGAGGTGAGTGATTTTGGGGTTTCACTTCCAAATCCCAAACTAATAACTTTTTCTATTTATAGTTGATTCCAAGCGTCGCAAAATAGAGTCATCGTCCAGCAGTTCAAAGGTTAGTAGCATATGGTGCAGACATAAGTACGCTAAGACAACAATGTAAGACTTCAAAAACAACAATGACGATAACAACGATCGATGTCGCATGGAGGGAAAATGCCAAAAATAAATTCAAAAAATCAAGCAAGGTTACAAATCCACACAAAAACAACTTCAAAACTAAAAAAAGCGCCCATCGAGTGAACGACCGAAAAACCCATCATCCCGAAACATTGACCCACAAAAATTATAAGCAGCTTTAACTGGACAACAAGGATGTTCTTCTCACCTGCAATTTTCCATATTTCTAAGTATACTATTATTGTATGTTATGGGGTGTTTGGGATTTTTGTTTTGTTATCTACTTTGTAAATTAGTTTTAGTAGAATAGTAGCTATAAGTAGTTTTAAGACACGTTTTTAAACAACGAAACGAACCGGGACCATGATGACTACAACCAAGAGCCTATAGATGGATCTCGCCGAGAGTGACGAGGAAAACTTTCCGTGGACCAAGGAAGGAAAACATACTCAAAGACCAGGATTGACCAAAAGGATGTCCAATGAGACTAAAAAAATCATCAAAAAAACACGACAGTGGAACTGCCATGTAAACCACAAAGCCCTAAAGCCTTACAATTTTTGGAAAGTATGCTCCAAAAATCTATTGAAGGAAGCCAGAACCACTAAGAAAATAGGCAAGGACCCAAATAGACAAAGACGATTCTCGGAAAAGAAAGGAAACTCAAAGATCAAGACTGACGAAAAGGAAGCCAACGAAATCCCTTACAAAATCATCAAACAAAAGGAGATACAATTGAACTGAACTTTAAACCACAGTTCCAATGCTTTACAATTGTTGGAAAACGTGCTCCAAAATCTATTAGATTCCAAATCTTTCTTCAAAATCTTTAAATCTAGACAGGACCACGAAGACTACAACCAAGAGTCGCATGGACGAGGACGAATCGGACTCGCCGAGAGTGTAAAAGATAACTAGGAAAGGACCTACGAATAGAAAGGAAACAAACTCAAAGATCAATAAAAGCCATAAAAAGCAGCCAAAAAAATCCCTGAAAAAATCATCAGGCAATAGAAACAAATAAATGGAACTGCCCTTAAAACCATAGTTCCAAAGCTCTACAAAATGTTGCCAAAAATCTATTAATGAGACCCAAGAAAGTTTCTTCAAACAACCTTCGAATAGCCAGATCTAAACCATTTAATGAATATATCTAGGTGTGGATATATGATCTTCCAATACCAGACAAGTTACCAGTTGTCTCAAAATACTCATTCGAAAGCCAATGCTCTCAAAACAATATAAATCAAGAGAAAGTTTTAATTTGTTTTCTACTGGAAAAATTAAAACAAAAAGTCTCTTACGACAATAGAGGAAAAGCAGTGCCATAACTCGAAGTTAACCCCTACCTGTCAACAACATACAACATTGTGGAAACTTTGAAAACTTCAAAAAATTGCGGAAGAAGACGTATAGCCCATCATGGAACCTGCATCGAAATGAATTCCTTTGGAACTTTACTCATCGCTTCGATCTCTCGACTCATGCGGGCAGCGTGGTTTAGTTGCAGAAGAAAAAGTAAAACCAAGGAGCCAATGGTCCTTGTCCTGCTCCAACCCCAGCAGGACAAGCAGGACCCCATGGAACTAATCACACCCCTCCAATCTCTCGATTCCGGCGGGCAGCGCGGTTTAGTTGTTGTTTCGTTGGTGTTTTGAGACTTGAAACCGCGGGTAAGTGATGGACACACTGCGCGAGGACGATGACGTACGAAACTCGTACTCCAAAACAGAGATTAGGGCTAGGGCCACATCACAAACACAGTCTACTTCAAATCGGCCATAAAAAACTAACAAAAAAAACATTTTGAAAACATAACCAGATTTTATAGAAGATAATATTCAAAAAAAAGGATGTTCTTGTTTTTTCTACAATCATTAAACCTGTGTGCCGTTTCAGAAGGTGGAGGAACTGGTGGACAGCGTGAAGAAGGCGCGCGGCCTGAAAACCAAAGACCGCAACAAGGACAAGCTGTCAGAGGAGGAGCGTGATGCCCGCAAGGATCGCAAGCTGGGTCGTAAGCGGGATCGTGCCGAGGAGTCCAATAGCGGTGATCACAAGCGTCGGCGTGAGGGTAAGTGGTCCATTCCACTAATCGGATAATCAAAATATTAAAAAACATATATATTTTAGCGCAAAATGGCGAAGAGGAAGGTCGTGATAGGGAGCGTCACAGGGTGAGTGTCCTAGCTTATTATCCTAGTTAAATTTAATTAATAATTTTTAAATCTTTTTAATCTGCAGGATAAGTCACCGCGAGAGCGTTCCCACGAGAAGTTCGACCGGGAGAGAGGTGGCAGTTCCCGCGGCGAGGATCGCCAGTATACGATTAGCAAGTCAACCCGTTCATCTAGGGTCAATTACTAGAACACAATCCTGGGCATGGTGTGCCATGATGACCTGGCTCTGCCTCCCCACCCCATTTTAAGAGCAACGAGAGAAGCATTTTCTTTAATTTTAAAACAATTTCAAAGTTGACACACCAATTATAAATAGAAACTTTTGTAACAAAGGATCAGAACTTATTTTGAACTGTTTACCATTTTTTTAGTGACTAATTTTAAAAAGAAAATCCAAACAATTAAACTGTAAAATATAGAAGAATCTGATATTTTTTTTAAGGGTCGGGAATATTTAAGCAAAACCCATTGAGAACTCCAACTTTAGTTTATTTCGAATTAAATTTTATTCAATTTTAATTTTTTTTATTTTTTACATTTAACAGTGAACTTGAGGTTTAATCTCGATTTAAAAACACGCATATCCAATATCTAAATAAGCTTTCCACTAATTTATATCTTTATTTTTTTTACTTTCAAAGTTTTCCTGAGGTCTTTTTTATATTTTTTAGTTTTTTAGTTTTAAATTTAATAGGTAGGTACCGTTGTTGTTGTTGTTTCTTAATTCGTTTCCACATTGATGAGAGAATTGAAATGAATTGTTTATATTGGATTTTTATTAAATAAAATATTAACAATTCGGGCAACGGAGGCCCGCGATTACTTGGTTAGTTTTAGTTGTTGCTTTTTGGCGCCTAAAAATTGGACTTTGACTTTAACAAAAGTAAAGCACATAAATAATAAAAATAATATCGAAAAAATGTGATTTAGTTAATTGATTTAGTTCTGGGGCTGATCCTCCGGCGCCGGCAGCTTCTCCCAGGTGGGCTCCACACCCCAGATCTCGCGGGCATACTCCGCAATTGTGCGATCCGACGAGAACTTTCCGCTGGACGCAATGTTGTTGATGGACATCTCCAGCCACTTGGCTTGGTTCTAAAAAACAGAGGGAGTTTAAAATATTAGTTAGAGTCATTACCTTGAGCCTATTATAAGAGTCATTACCTGATAGGTCTTGGACACCAGATCCTGGGCCTTGATGTAGGCATCGTAATCGGCCAGCAAGTAGTAGTGGTCGTACTTCAGCAGAATGTCGGCAATGTTCTTGAACTCGTTGGGATTGCCGGGGCTGAAGAAGCCGCCCTGGATCTGGTCGATGACCTGTTTCACCTCCGGGTTGGAGTTGTAGTAGTCGTAGGCATTGTAGCCCTTCTTCTTGAGGGCCTCCACCTCATCGACGGTCATGCCGAAGATGAAGATGTTGTCCAGGCCCATTTCCTCGGCCATCTCGACATTGGCGCCGTCCAGGGTGCCGATGGTGAGAGCTCCATTGAGCTGGAACTTCATGTTGCCGGTGCCGGAGGCCTCTGTGCCGGCGGTGGAGATTTGCTCGGAAAGATCGGCGGCCGGCATGATCTTTTCGGCCAGGGTGACGCGGTAGTTCTCCAGGAAGATGACCTTCAGCTTGTCGCCAACGATGGGGTCATTGTTGACCACATTGCCGACGGCGCAGATGAGCTTGATGATCTGCTTGGCCACATAGTAGCCGGGAGCGGCCTTGCCACCGATCATGATTGTCCTGGGAGTGAAGTTGGCGGTGGGATCCTTCTTGATCCTGTTGTACAGGGTAATGATGTGCAGGCAGTTGAGCAGCTGGCGCTTGTACTCGTGGATACGCTTCACCTGAATGTCGAACATCGAGGATGGGTTCACCTTGACACCGTAGTCCTTCTCCAGGATGGCGGCGAGCTTGAGCTTGTTCTCCTGCTTGACACGGGCCACGTTCCTCTGGAAGTTCGGGTCCTTGGCCCACTTCTTCAGGGCCACCAGCTGGTCGAGATGGACGGGCCACTCGTCGCCGATCTTCTCGGCGATCAGATCGGAGAGTCCCGGATTGCAGAGCAGCAACCAACGACGGGGGGTGATGCCGTTGGTCTTGTTCTGGAACTTCTTGGGATCCATTTCGTAGAAGTCGTGGAACAGGGAATCCTTCAGGATCTGCGAGTGGATGGCGGCCACACCGTTGACGGCGTGGGAGCCGACAATGGACAGATGCGCCATGTTGATGCGCTTCTCGCCATCCTCCTCCACCAGGGACATGCGACGCATACGGTCCAGATCCTCGGGGAACTTCTTCTTCACGTTCTCCATGTGCAGGAAGTTGATGTGGTAGATGATCTGCAGATGGCGGGGCAGGATCGACTCCAGCATGGAGACGGGCCAGCGCTCCAGAGCCTCCGGCAGTACGGTGTGGTTGGTGTAGGCGCAGCTCCTCACGGTGATGTCCCAGGCCTTCTCCCAGTCGAGGTGCTCCTCGTCGACGAGGATGCGCATCAGCTCGGGAATAGCCAGCGAAGGATGGGTGTCGTTCAGCTGGATGGCCACCTTGTCGGGGAAGTGGTCGAAGCTGTTGCGGACTGCCTCCCGGGAACCGAACTTCGAGGCCTTGTAGCGGCGGATGATGTCCTGGAGGGTGGCGGCGCACATGAAGTACTCCTGCTTCAGACGCAGCTCCTTGCCCTCGAAGAAGTTATCGTTGGGGTACAGCACACGGGAAATGTTCTCCGCCAGGTTACGGTCCAGCACGGCCTGGATGTAGTCACCATCGTTGACTGGAAGGGATTAACAGAATCAGGTTAGTCGAAGGATATTTCAAGGACTATGGTTGACTTACAGAACTTCAGGTTGAAGTCAATGGGCGACTTGGCGGACCACAGACGCAGGGTGTTCACGTGGTTGTTGTTGTAACCGGGAATGGGATTGTCGTAGGGCATGGCGAAGACCCTCTGGGTGTCCACCCACTTCTTGCCCTCGGGCGTATCGATGACACGTCCGTAGAAGTTGATCGGCAGCATGAACTCGGGACGGGCCTTCTCCCAGGGATTGCCATAACGCAGCCAGTCATCGGGCTCCTCCACCTGCTCGCCGTTCTTGATCTTCTGGGCGAAGATGCCGTACTCGTAACGGATGCCATAGCCATAGGCGGCCAGACCCAGGGTGGCCATCGAGTCGAGGAAGCAGGCAGCCAAGCGGCCGAGACCACCGTTGCCCAGACCAGCATCCTCCTCCATCTCCTCCAGGTTCTCAATGTCCAGACCCAGCTGGTACATGGCCTCCTCGCACTCGCTCTGGATGCCCAGATTGATCATGGTGTTGGTGAGGGAGCGACCCATGTAGTACTCCAGGGAGAGGTAGTAAACGCGCTAAAAATAGGTCAAGAGTGGGTGGTTAGGTTGGGTCTAAAAATTGATCCTTTTATAAGACTTTATAGAGGAGGACCTTTTAGAGGAGTAACAGAAGAGAGAGTGGAGGATCATGAAGCCCATCCCTAGCGATGATCCAAGTACAAGGTCCCCACAGGCCAGGCTCAACTGTACAGTGCATATTGCACCTGAAACTTAATCTTTCCGGCAAAATGCTGATTAGAAGAGGCGCTTAGCTAACGACCGAAAGACCTAGTTATGTTTGGGCAGAAGGTCACCCAGTTCCCAACGGAATCCGGTCTTATCAGGCGCCGGGAATCGTTGCTAATTTCAGGGTAACCCACCCAAACTCCAGAGCTATAAATAGAGGAAGGCATTCACTTGGTTTCGATTTGATACGATCGATCGATGTTACGAGGGCACCACCCTACATATTGTTGTTTCATGGCGTCGGCTATCAACTAAACCGATCGAGTGCATCAGGCCTGCACTTTGCCGGGCAATGCTGGGTAAACATCATGGCAAAGCATGAATCTAATAAGGAATCATTATCGCTGGCGGATCACGGATCACCAATCATGCAAGCATTGACGACAGTGTCGCCAGTTAATGGCTAATGGGCACCGGCACCGGCACCGGCTCCGGCTCCAAGGTATGCTGTTATCACCGGACTCTATGTAATCTATGCCCCAAACGCATGTCAGATGCCTGATCTGGTGGAAACTATTTCTAATTAGTTTTGTTCTGTAGAATGTTTGCCGAGCGTGTTTCTGTGTGCATATTTGTAGGTGAAAGGGGTTAAGACGCCTCTATCGATTTCAAATATTTCGCCAGCTATTAGATGATAAGATATGCTGGATTAGGAAGTGCTGTTTCAGGTTGATATTGGTAGGGTATTTTTTCTTGTAGCTGATGAAATTAGTATTATAGTGATAAGATTTATGATTGTTAATCGAAAAAATTGAATCCTAAGCATGACCTTTCTCCCCCAACCCAAAAAAAAATGAAGAAATGCTAATAACCTATATAGCTTATCTAATCACGGGTATGGCGGGAGGCTCCACAACAAACCATGAGTAATCTCTGAAGAACCATAAAAAGCTTCCCAAGTCATTCAACTGCCGGTGGTGTGGACAACAGCTGTTCATCATGCGAATGTAGCGTATTTGGCGGTCTTTCTGGCCAGGCCCAAAGCTGATCTAGACCCAGACATACTATATTTTATATGGCGACTTTGATAATGAACGCCCAAACGATATTTGTTTGCATTCTGTTGTTTATTGTTATTTTGATGTCCACCTAGATAGAATCGATGGACTGCATTGCACACCAGATGTGCATGGGAATCTATATATATACACATATGTTTGATCCCTGATAGCTAAAGGCTATAATTGGGTTTCCATGCGGATAGATAAGTGAACAAATACAATCGATTTAGTCAGCCTGACTTGCTGGCGTCGAAGTGGAAAACTACACGGAAATAGAGTATGAATTCTTTTATGGGTCATCCATCCAACTTGATGATGAACTTTCTTCAATTTGCATAAATTGGCAGAAGGGGAGGGCACCCAAGTACCCCAGTGGACTTCAATTAGCTCCAAGTACCCGGCTACGCATAACAACAGCTGTTTAAGTATCCGTGAGATACAAACGACAACAAAATGTATCTGTATCTCGCTATTCAGCTGGTTGCGTGAGCTAATTGCATAGGAGAGGGCCTATTAATGGACAGCATAAAAGTTCCACTACCCGAACAAAAAAGTCAAAATATATATAAAATATATACAAAAAAAAATAACCGAAACTGTAGCCAAAATAAAAACTAGAGCGCCACCAGAGATAGAGACAAAAAAAGTGAAAATAAAAATGGGAGAAAAATTTTCCTTGATATTTTTGTCAGTTGTTGTTAATAACCTTTGATTGACCTTGAAATTATGTTTGTCGTCTTTTATTTTTTCGGTGGAAGTTTCCACAAATTAGTTAAATTGAATAGAATATCTTGAACTCGAGTCAATGGAAAATTAATAGATACATTTGTAGCTATAGTTTCTGGGTCTTATGGGCATAGAAATTGAAAGTGATTTAAGCTGACATTCAGCAAGGACAAAAATGTTTAGTCGCTGAACGAGAATTGCTAATGAAAAGCTCACGCTTGTGGCACGTGCTTTCTAGATATACACATATATATATCTTATATCTATACACAATGTGTATCTGATAGATTTAAAAAGGGGGGAAATTGATGTATTTTTGTAGATGCTGCAGCACACTTGACTTACCTAACCTGCATTTAAGGGGGGGCAGTTTCCAAAGACAATATGGAAATTTATTTTTTTAAAAGTCATAAATAAGATGTTATTTTTTGTTTAGCTATAGAAGTAGCTTGGCGACAGCTGCTCTTCGGAGAGGGGCTATTTTTAAGCTGTTGTTGCTTAGTCAGCTGGCGGGGGAAAATTTTTGAAATGCGGTTGGAAAATTCGCCGGCAATTTTGGTTGCAGTGAAAGTATCTTTTCTTTTCTATTTTTTTTTTCGTACATTTATTTCGAGGCGACATTCACACGTTTTTGGCATTGATCCCATTGCATTTTTCGGCATTTTCTTTGCTTTTCGGTAAATTTACGGGTAATTAGGAAAGTGAAATAATTGTTCGAAAAGCGAATCAACAAAAGCGTGGGAAATGCATTTAAAGCAGAAATACCGAATGAATCTTTTGGCCAAATTGAAGAATAGGGGGAGAATGGATAAGGCCAAAAAAATGTCGTAATAGCCAAAAAAAAAAAAAAGAAAAAATATATAAACCAAAGGAATTTCCATTTTGGAGCCTCAAGGGACACATTTAGGTTAGGGAGGATTCTATACTTTTTCCCCCCATGTTATGGAAAATTCCATGAAGTAAGAGGCGGGGGGGGAGTAAAATCAATAAGTGGGTGGGAGCACTCACCTTGGGATCCTTCTCATAGTAGTGCTGCTGTGTACGAATCCAGCGGCCCACCATGTTGTCCTTGACGGTGTTGGCCAGGGCAAAGTAGTAGTCGCGCAGCGTGGACACATTACGATCCTTGACCAGGGTGTAGTGCAGGTGGCGATTGAAGTTCTTCTTCACTTCGGTGACATTGCCAACCTCGGCGATGCCGCGCACCGAGATCTGCTTGCGCCGATCCGCGTCCGATTGTGGCTTCGACATGGTGTCCTAGTTATTTGTTTCAATATTCCTCTTTATATATTCTTTTTTTTCTATATATTTCTCTGATTCCGTTGCGTGGGACCCGAAAATGCGAATGCGAATGCGAAGAGGAGATTCTGAACCCACGACCGTTCACGGAGTGATTCTCACGCGCCACTTTGCATTATACTTCCCTGAGCTTTTTTTTTGTCGGCAGCTTTCGGATTGGCTTTATATACCCTATAGTCGGTTCTAAGGGGTGATCAGTTCTGAAGTTATTTAAAATTTTAAAAAAATATTATTTTATATTAATATAAGGCTATAAATTACTTTTTCAAACTTTTTCACACTTTTTCTTATTAAAATTCAATTTTTTTTTAATAGGTATCTTTTAGTAATAGGTATCTTTAAGTTGTTAAACTTCAATTTACCTTCCTAACTTGTTTTACTTTGAGCTTTCTTCTCTGCTTTCGCTCTTCTGTTCTCTTGTAAACAATTTTTGACGCTGACACAGCGGTTCTTATCAGCTCTTTTTTTCTCCGAATGCACTCGGCCTATGCTTTTTCTGTTGCATTTAACGCCTTAGCTTACTTTAAATTTCTCCGTCTCTCATTACTGCTGCTGTTTGTGGGGCATTATGCTCTCTCAGTTAGTGGAAGTCTCTCAGTGGCCCAGTCACCTTGTGCGAAGGTCATACATGCGTATTTGTTGTTTATTTTCTGTTTTTAAATGTTTTTGTTGTTTGTCTCCCATAGCGGCGTCTGAGTGGCGCCATCTGGGTCGTGAGTCGTGATGGAACTTTAAGAACATCTGGAGCAAAGCTTTAGAAACATCTGACCAAAAGAATTTTGGCGCGCTTCGTTTTAGAGTTGTCAAAGCGGCTTAAAATGCATAAATTATTTTGTACTTTTTAGACTTGTCCGTTTTTTTTAAGTTTTCAATATAGGTTTTAAATTACCTTTGTTTTAAAATACTAATTGTAAATATAAATTGTTAAAAATATTATTGATTATTCTTGATTTTATTTGTAATAGGTTTCATAAAAAGGTTTAAAGGCTTCTGTTTTAATAAATGTAGTATACATATGTATATGTACATTCATAAATGATTTCCTCAAAGTAGATGCAGCTAATAACTATTAAGATACTTTAAACAAGTGTTGCCTAGTGTTCTCTCGATTTAAGAAATACTTATGTTTATCCTAAAAGCACAAAATGCTAATTACAGGACAAAGAGCATCTGCAATTCTATCAGTGACAATTTAGTTATTCCATTTCTTGTTTATTACTTCCCATAATGGCACTCCCATGTTCAACTACTTGGGAATGCATGCGGATAAAGTCCTTGAAAGGTGAGGATGGGGTATGGGGTTCATTGTAAGGACGAGGCGCCTGCAGTCTCTTGTTTCTTGTGTTTTCCATTTGTTCTCCTCGGCTAGTTTGTTGCAATGAAAATGATTAGCACATTTGCCATAAAGAAAAAGAAATGGAAAGCGTGAACATTCCCTTTTTGTTATTTGGATATTTGCCAAGTGAGCGGCCATCAAAATGGACGTCATCATTCATAAGCTTGTCTGCTAAAAATTTAAAACTTAATTGGAATCCGGTGAAACCAAGCCACCTTACGCTTGTTGACTCCTCCGCTTCACAATATGTAGCACTATGCAACCAGTTGGGGTTTTGTTTCTCGTTTTTTTTTTGTATTCCACCACGAATATTATGCAAAAGTTACACATATTTGAAAAGTGAGGCACTGCGACAAAATAAAGTAGAAAGTAATTTTGAATAAGGAAATAATACTAAAGATATAGCATATTTATTTGCTGTATTGCAAGCTTTCTTCAAAGCCCACACTGCGTATGAGTAATGGGAAAATATTATCCAAGATTAAATATTACTCATACGACATGTGAACAGATCTCTTTATGAATTTCTTGATATTAATTGTACTATTAATTAATTATTGATCATACATAGATTAATAAATAATTAAGTAAGAAATATTGTATAATTTTGTTTTATTTCAGCTAAATAAAGTATACAACTATTTTTTGTGTGTAGAAAGCAAACAAAAATAATCTCGGCTAAAAAATACGCATTTGGAAAAAGGTAACAGGTAGGCAAAGTGGGCGGGGCTTCGGGGGCGGTCTGCCGTTCAAAAGTTAAAGTGTTGCCATTTTTCATTTTTTTTGCATGCTACCTGTTTGTTCATGTTTGTTTTTTGTTTGTTTGCTGCTGCACAAAAGCTCAAGGGTGTGGTGTGTGTGTTTGTGTTTGTATGTGCGGGAGTGAAAACTACTACACACACACACACACAAAATAAAACATGAAACATATGTGAGTTGCGTTTTTCGTGTGAAAAAAAGACGATTCGAGTGCTTGTTAGAAAGGAGTGAGTGGAAAGGAGGGGTAGGGGATTTGGAGCAGGGCAAGGATGAAAGATGGATGGAGAGCACGTGAGAGAGATCCGGAAACTCGTTTTGCCGCTAATTGGATGCTAAAGGTGTCTGCCTGAGTATACATTCGTAGGTGTGTGTGTGTGTGTATGGATGTGTTTGTATTTCTTTGTGTGTATGCGTGTGTGGCGTGGAGTTGAAGTTGCCAAACATCATTAACAGCACATGATACGCCCACCGCCCATTGACTTTTTCACTCAACAAAAAATTTAATAAAATAAATAAGGCATTATTATATTCTTTTTAATATTGAGAGAATAATAAATGGAAACTAAAGCTAAAAATATATGTTTATTAAAAAAGAATTAATATGAATAAGTGTTTTTTTAGGTGCACCAGCTGTCTGCAACCAAAAAACCGTGTCTCAATAATTACAGATTTTTTTTCTGGTACAGCTACTGCTACTGCTGGTTTTGCTTTTTCCATTACTGGCGCCTCTGATGATGAGATTAAAGTTTTGGCATAATGATGTCTCATTAAATTAAATGGCAACATTTCCAAACAAAACTGATGTAATTTGCCTGCCGTAGTTGCCTGATTAATGTGAGCTGGCATTCAGCTGGAAAGGAGGTCCTTTTTCCTTTCACCCATTCCTGTTTCAGATGTTAAACTGTTTGCCAATATTTTTTTCCTTCAATTTTTATTGAGGTTTTTGATTTCACTTTAATTTGCTCGTTTTGGGGTAGTTTAAATGTTTGCCATAAAATCGTGTATCAATATCAATATTGAAAGAACGGTCAGCGAGTGCCAGGGGGCCCTCGGATGCATATATATACAACCACCCACAAATTGATATCGAATTACAATAAAATCTGCATTTATCAAAAGTTCCCGCCCACCCACGTATACATACGGATACGTGCAACAGTTGTACCTTGGCAACCTTTATCCTTTTTTTGTGGTTAGGGATGGATGCAAATAACTTAATGCTAGCACCAAAAGAAATAAAAACTTTTAGCATTAGGTTGTAATAAACGTCTAAAGAGATCTTCTATTAAAGTAATACACATTCCCCGTCATATTACCGACTTCAAAGAAAATCGGACATACAGTTTTTAGTTGTGGCGGGAGGAATTTAAGGATGATGGCATCCCAGTGGGAATATTTCGAGGCAAGCATGGCCATTATGAGCTACTTAGCAACCGATTTGTGCAGCATTCCCGCACCTCATGCCCACATATATAAGCAAACATATATAAAACAAACAGGAAAAAATAGAAGGCAAATTGTCGAGGATTTGAAGGTTTCAGGTTTCAGGTCTCGAGAGCTTCTTTGGATTTGTATTTCTTTTTGGTGTTTGCCCTCACTGTGGTTTCGTTTCTTGAATTGAAATTGCTTAATTTAGCAGATAATTTACCCAACAAATTGTTTTCTGTCCCCCAGTAAACATACACTCACACAGAGGCATAAGGGGAATGTAATTAGCTCGTAGCTTCCTGTTGATGTTTGCCATTGATTTTGTGGCTTTGTTCGAACAATTCAAACTCTCCCATGTGGCTATTTGGGTATGCGATTTATGGAACCGACTTGGTTCCATTGCTTTCAAGTTGCCACCATTGTTGCAACAACTATTCAATTAGGTCCCCATCCCTCCTATGCTGCCCCTCATTTCGATCTGCTCAAATGTACTTTCACTTCATCCCATTTAATTGGTTCCTCTTTTGTCCTGTTTTTGGAGTTTTCCATTGAAACCGAAATTTTCATTCGCAATTCACTTGCAATTGTGCTCCAAGGATGTTGGCTGATAGTTGGCTGACAACTAACAGTTTGATTTTCCTAGTAATCGCTTTAAGTATAATAATTGTCATTGTAATTGTCATAATTTTGACAGTAATGAGAACGTATGTAGATGAATCAAATGATGAGTGACAGTTACTTAGCTTCTTATGCATGAAGGCCATCTTAAGTGAAAACTAAAAGTGACCTGAAAAGTATGCTATGAAAAGCTCAACTTAAAGTATCAGCTTCAAGTTTGTTTTTTTTTCCTTTTTTTTAATGAAAGTTAGAAAAGAAATACATAATGAAATTTCCGCACAGATGGAAACCTATCAACTGTAAATTTAAATTGAATAAAACACAGTGTAACAGATTCACAAACTTCATAAAACTCATTTTTTTCTAAAATTTCTTTTATTAAATATGTAAATCGGTCCTTGAAGAATTTTATTTAGTTTATAGTATTTTTATTGAATAATATTCTAGCTGATAACTTATTTACAAAGTTTTTATAAAGAATATTTATTCTTTTACTTGAAGTGAAGTAAACTAGAAGTGCTTATTAAACTTGTGGGTTTTGAACCAAATGTGAATACATTTTTTTGGCGATTTTAAATCCCAGTTCTCCATTATCTTCATAGTTTTGTTTTAACCAGTTGTTGAATCACGTTTAAATTCATTTGTCATTTGACAGCTCTTGTCAATTTCAAGCATTTTGGCATCAAGTGCATTCAATTTACTAAGCAGCTTTGGATGCAAGGCCATTGAAAAAGTAAAAATAATAATAACAAATCAATTTCCATACCATAATTGTTATAGTTTTGATTGCAATAAGCCAGAGGGTAACTGCTCAGGGGAAAAAGATAAAAAACACTCGAATGCTTTGACAATAAATTTCAAAAATCCTGAGCAGTCAACTGAGCAGTCGAGTCGAGTTGAAAACCAGTCCCACAAGACTGCCAAAGGAATGACAGGCAAACAAAGGAGTTGAATTTATTTACCCAGAGCCTGAAATTATTTCAGATTTATTTGCTTAAAGTCACCTCGGGCCAAACTCTTTTGACAACTAAACCTGCTAAGCCAGCTCGAGTTGAACTGTCGGCCAGTGAGCCGAGAAAGAGAAAATAAACCCATCTGCAAGGGGTTTTTTATAGCCAGGCTTGTCCTTGGGCCGACAATCAACAATTTATTGACCTTCTGTGACCCACAATGAGGCAATTGGCTTGATTGTTTGTTTTTTAATTTTCGGCTAATACTTTACGCCCCTCTATCAACAATCCATCTATAATTTCCATCTATAATTTAAAAGGATAGTATGATTTGTGTTTGCGGCATTACAAAGGCTATAGTGTGTCAACAATTCGCGAGTCTCGTCCATAATTGAGGACCCAAAAATGAATATCCCTCCTCATTTGTCAGCTTATTGCAAATATTTACTTAGTGCATTGAACATTATATCCTACATGCAAGGAAACTAATCCCGGCCAAGGCCTCGGGGGACTCTTTTGACTCAAAATGCCTTCTCCTGGGACACAAGCTAATTGTTTCGACATCGGCTTTGTTGCATATTTAAGTATCATTTACTTTAGCTTTGAAAATCCTTATTGAACTTAGGTTACGAAGATATGATATATGATTTGGACGTAGAAATAAAAAAGACATCGATAAAAAATATAACTCAAATGTTTAGAGGATTACAAATGAGTCATGCAGTATGAGCCTGTGGCTATTGAAGGGTCATTTTCGAAGGGTTTCTTAAAAATGGCGCTGTATGAGCCCGTGGCAGTAAAGTTGTTTTGGGCATCATTTTTTGGTTCGGCATTGTCTTTGTATTCTTGTTCTATTTGAGCTTTCTTGGGCGGCATTAATTGGCTTACATCCATTACAAATTCCGGCGATAAGTTTCCAGGAAAGACGGCCGGAGCAGGAGTATTAACAATCATGTGTCTCTCCAAAAATTCGGGAACAATAACTTTGATATTGCTACATTTTTTGTATTTTCGGTACAGGTAAATGATCAGACCAATTAGGATGGAAACTCCAATGGGAGCTATATAGTAACTTATACCAGCTCCCGAGGGGTCAGAGGCCTTATAGTTGTTAGACGTCCACTTATAACCTGTCCACTGCATCCCACCGCCGATTTTGTCAGTGTACCTGGCTGCCACTGCCATGTTGGAGAAGATCATGGATTTTGGAAACTGAAATTGGAGCTGGGAGGAGTCCAGGGACGTTATTTGCATGGCTTCACTTTCATCACAGATCTGAAGAATGTTGGTGGTGGCGGAGCACCAGTAGACAGTGTATCCATCGAGGTTTTTCTTGTCGTTTGGCGGATTCCAGAATAATATGTGGTTCTCTTTCCGATAGTAAAGATTTTCCGGCTTGTGTTGATTGGCGTTTTTTAGAATAGGAACTTTTATTTGACTCTTGTTGAGGGACGGACCCCTAGAGTTCTCACTCCAAATGTAAACGGTGGTGGAAACTGAGGCATCCCAGTCGTCAAAGACTGCAGAGGTATTTCCAATTCTTAATGCTTTTTTTCTAGAAAATAATATTCACAATTTATTGTAATATACTGATTTCACGCTTACCCATGCCCATTGGCCACTGTGTATGTGAAGTCCGGTCCATTCCACTCCAATTCATCCAGGTGCGTCCAAAATACGTATAGGCTATTATGGTTTGGATCGTGAGAGAATCCGTTGGGTACTACTTCGGGGGGTCTGCCGGGAAGATCCTCCATAGTTCTGCAATTTTGAAAGTACTTCTTGGACCAGGGCGACCCATGGACATTGACGCGACAAGAGACTTGAAATGCTACCGTTTGATAAGCAGGGATGGATACTTGAGGGCAATCCCTAAACTCAAGTGTGTTTAGATTAGTTGAAAAGTTCCTATCAAACCGTACTACTTTAGAGCTTGCCGGTATAAGGCTCCAATGACAAAAAATCATGTCTAAAGGCGTTTTCCAAAAGCCAATATATAAACATTTGCAGTTCTCCAAGGTAATATTTTCTATTTGCAACATAGAGAAACTAGGCGATACGATCTGTTGAATATTCAGGAGAATCTCCTGGGACTGAACGTCTCCTACGTATTCCATCTCTATCTTGAATATATGGCTCAACTTTTCCTGGTATATGGGAATATTCGTGCACTCGACTATGGTTTCCTTAATTGATGATTCCATACACTGAACTCTAGGAAATCCATTCGCACTTAAGAAGTAGCTTTTCTCATTGAACCGCCAGAGACCTACTCGAAGAAAGCTGCAGTTTCCAGTATTATCATAGGGATAAGAACGACACTCAAAGTTCTTCACATTCAGTAGGGGAATTACTGTAATATTGGCTTTATACAACAGTACCAAGCTCCATTGCCAGTCGCACGAAAAAATGTTTGTTGTCTCGTAGGACTCTACTATTTTAGTTTTGACAGTGGTATTGTCAACTATTATCTTCGGCATCTGTCTATACGGGAAAAATCTGCTTATCTCTATTGATTTGCTTCGAAGGCCGGAAACCCGACACTGGCAATATAAATATTCTCTTACGCGAATAACACTTCCCCGCTCCGACCATATGCGACAGGAGGGTTCTTCGCCCCAGCAGAGCACTATCATCGTCAGATTTATAAGGAGTGTTCTCAAAAAGGTCATAGTGAGCGAGATCCTTCGATTCAAAGTTATGTTTGGTTTATTTTAGCGACGATTGAACCGTTTTCACTAACTTGAACTAGGCAACTAAATCTTATCGTAAGAAAAAATGCGAGAAAATGTTAGAAAATTTCATTTAGAAAAAACTTTTAAATAATGTTCTTATCGCTGGGACGTTAGGGAATACACTGGAATACCGAAGGGTATAATTTATATTATCGAAGTAAAAAGTATTTGTATTATCGAATTTTTTCCATCAAATAGATTTCATGAGTCATATATGTATATATTTTTTTACATTTTTTTTGTTTTATTTAAATATTATTAAAATTCAAAAAATAATTGTTATAAGTCAGTAAAAACTATAAACCTAAAAATTATTCTTATGCTATTATGTGCTCTTATTTTTATGCCATATAGAGCTAGTTAATCATTCAAGAATTCAATTTATTTTTAAAATTGTTGGCTCATATAAGCCTTCATATCATATTAGAGGTCTGGGGGGCTAAATCCTGCATCCCTAGGTGTTCTTTTTAATCGAAGACCTGCAAAGGTTTGAGAGAGGCGGTAAACCAGTAAACAGTAAAAAAACCAATAAAAAATACAAGTTCTTGATGACAATATGTTTTGTAATTATATGTAATATATTTTGTTATATTTTGATAATGGTTAACCCATGGGATTTTTTGTTGATAATAACCCGTTTCCTTAATAATTGTATTTTTATGAAATTATGGGAACTGTTTTCACGTATATGGCATTATTAAAATACGCTTTGGTTACTTTAAATTAAACTTTAATAAATGAAAAAAGTTTATGAATAAGGATTTTTTTCTACTGACTTGTCGTTTTCAAAGGACCTTTCAGCACACGGGGTAAGAGATCCAGGAGGTATCGGCGTGTAGTTTTTGAAGGGTGTTACAGGAATGGTGCTGTATGACTCTAATGCTATCGAAATGCCATTTTGCACGGACTTTTCAGGACAAGAGCTGTAAGAAACAATGTTTTTTGCTGGGTCATGTTTTTCTAAAGATAAATTGGAGCATTTGCTTTGAGGTTCTGTTGCTATATTGGTATCTGGGGAATTATTTTCTGGTCCGGGGGGTGTTAAGGTATTATCCGGCGACATCAACACGTTGATATTCATTACAGCTTCTGGTGAGATGTTTCCAGCAATGACGGTCGGGGGAGAAGGAGGTGTGATAATATTTGGGGTTTGGTCTAAACCCTCAGGTAGGGTCACTTTTATATCCCTACATTTTTGGCACTTTCGGTTAAGGTAGACCAACAATACAATGAGGCTTGAAACGCCAATGGGAGCTGCATAGTAACTTATTCCTGCTCCCGGAGTGGGGTCAGTCCTCCTTTTAACATTCCAATAAAAATTTACCCATTTTATACCTCCTCCAATTTTGTCAATATATCTGGCTGCTACACCCATATTGGTAAAGGGGTTTAAAAGGTTAAACTGATATTTAAGGACTGAGGAACTTAATGCCTGCCTTCTTAGGTCATAATTTTCATCACAGATAGGGACATTTTTGAAGGAAGCGGTACACCAGTAAACCATATATCCTATAAGATTGCTCAAATCGTTTGGTGGATCCCATTTGAGACTAGTTTTCTCGTCATCATAGTAAACATTTTTGGGCCGTTGATTGTCATTTGTCAGAATGGGCAGTTTCAGTTCTGACCAATTGGCCGAAGCACCCTTTGAGTTCTTACTCCAAATGTAAATGGTGGAGGAGAGTGAGGCATCCCAGTTCCGAAATAGCGCTGAAGTATTTCCAAAAATTATACCACTTTCACTGGAAAATGATGCATTGACTATGAAACGAAAATAAATCGGAGCTTATATATCTATTACCCATGGTCAGTTTTAGCGATGTATCCAAAGTGAGGTCCATTCCATTGAATCGGTTTGAGGTGAACCCAGAAAATGTAGATTTGGTTTTCATCCCGATCATAGGAGAATCCGCATGGTAAGATCTTTGGGGGCTTCGAAGGTAAAATTATAGGAGTCCTAAAATTGTAACTGCGCTTTTCCGACCAGGCTGATTCATTTAAATTAAAACGGCAAGAAATATCAACCCTTATGTTTTTATCGCCAAGTAATTTTTCAGAAATGCACAAAGTTCTGTGGTCTTTTATAGTAAAAGTGTTTTTTTCAGTTTTAAATTTTTTAAGATAATAAGATCCCTTGATTGCCCATTTGCAAATTAGATTTTCATATTCTGATGAAATATTAGTGCAATTACAAATTGTTTTATTTTGGAAACCTACTTCTATGGACTCCCAATTCGGGATAACAATTTGATGGGTGTTTAGATCAAATTTTTGGCTATGTAGATTCGACGTTATCTCGAAGTGGTTTGTGGCAATGTTCTGGTTGATGTTAATATTTTTGCACTTCATAAACAAGGAATACCAATTACGGAAAAAACACTGAACTTTGGGTAATCCGTTTCCACTTAAGAAATACTTTATTTTCAGGGATTTTGGATGGGGGTGGGAGTACGAATAAGTCTTTAGCTTAAAGGAGCAGTTTCCAGTATATTCATTTTTGAAGGATCGACAGATGAAGTCTGTTGCTTCAAATTTCTTATACACACGTCCTCGGATATATGGATACCTCTTGAATGTAAACTCTGATTCTTTCATAGAGCAGTAGATATTTTCAGGAGGGTTTTTTGTCCCAATAGTTATATTGTCAACAATTTCCGTTGGATATTCAATTGATCCTTGCTCATTAATAATTTTCATATCCTTGCTTTGTATCCCGGGACTATTACACTGACAATATATGTATTTATCAAAATTATCACTATTTAAGTCGCTCCACATTTTACAGGGGAATTCTTCGCCCCAGCAGAGAACTAGCATTATCTGGCTTACAAGCACTGTCCTCCAAAAAGCCATAACAACAATACTATGGGTCCGATAAAACGTTTTCTTTAAACTGATTCCGGCAACTGAACTTGAGTTCCAAAAATTCGATCAAAAAAGTGGTCCTGTTTGTTATTTAACTAGGGCATTAGGGAATAATAAATTAAAATTGGTAAATTTTTTTAAAATTATTATCGTTCAAACTACCATATATTATTTACTTTTTTCTGTGAGTAAAAAGGTTTTCAAAAATTTTTGCTGATGTATTTTCTATTTAAATAAAATAACATAAATTATAGACAAGAAGTAATCTTAATGATCGTTAGCCGTCCTAAATATTTTTTCACAGCGCATTATTTCTTTAAGTGTAAGAAAAAGCACGAAAAAAAACCTCGATAAACAATATTATTCAAATCTCTTGTGACTTAAATTCAAAAAATTTAAGAACTCGTTAATATTATGTTTTATGTTTTAAATTTATACATAAATGCTTTAACTTTATGCTTTGTCCAGTATATATTCTGTAAGATTCACTATCTACTTGTTTTAGGAATATCTTTTGAAAGGGTCACAAAAACTGGTTAATTGTTTTAGACTTACGAATCCACGCCTTCAAAAATTTCGTTAAAAATATTACTAAATATGTTCAGTGTACTTTTCTGATTTTGACCTATCGCTGGAATTTTGTAGTATTCAGTGGGGGCTCGTACTCGTATTCAATAAATTAATAAAAATAATCAATAATTGATCAAATAATTGATAAATAAATACATTTTATAGTTTCTCGTCTCAATTGTTCCTCATCTTATAAAAAACTTAAAAATCAGGCAAAAAATCTAAATATAAGGGTATGTGTGTATATATTTTTACATGTATTTAGTAAAGTTTTTTTTTATATCATAATTGAAACCTTACTATTCTTTAATAACTATTTAATGGGATAGACTGGAAAATATAAAGCCTACATTGTACCTTAAATTGAATAGTAAATAGGATTCTGTTGACATTCCTGATATCCTGCACAGCTTCCACTTGGCGGCCAGGGATTCTCACGCAAATCAAATGAAATTGAGCGCAAATAATAATAAGATATTGACTCTGTTGGCTAGGAAAGGCAACTCAATTTATGCCAGCTGCTGGGTCGGGGGGAAGGATTTTCTGTTGGCGTAGTCCAGGGCGGGAGGATACAGAAAGATGTGCCAAACAATTATCCTGATAAAACGTGATTGATTATGCTTATGGAGGGGAAGTGGGTCGCACGTTTTTTTTTGTGCCCATGCCTTCTTAGATTCCGTTGAAGCTCTAGCAACGAATCAACGAATTTTCGATCAATGAAATAATTACGTGTCCTTCCGCCAGCCCAATGGAGTGTGCAAAATTTTCAATCAACGAATGCGTGCCCCAGCGGGTGGCAAGCTATGGGCATGGTGTGGTGTGGTATGGGAAATCTACTTAACCAAATTGATGACAATGCGATAAGTCAGAGACGGCGAGTTAAGCCGCTTAAATGCTTATAAACTGCCAGTACTCCCCTTACTTTCCCCCTGGGTTTTCCTTTTTTTTTTTGCCCTTTTGGCCTTCCCTCTCTATATAGTAGTAATATATATGATTTTTCCCAATATTAAGCTGCGTCTATGCCAATTGCTTGAGAGGGCAACTTTTTGGCCAGCTATGCGAATTATTTGTGATGCATATCCAGGAATCCTTATGCCACAGACATTGGCTTTGCTTCTGCACGGAAAATACACATTTTATTTAATTTATATTATAAGCATTTGAAATATAATATTTTTTATAATTAAAACATCAAAAATATTATCTCTAGAAATGCTATATAAAAAATTATGAATATTTTAGATTTTTTTTATGTGTAATTCTGCATGTGGCTTTTCGTTTCGATCTAGCATAAATTGTTGACATGCCTGGCCGCATTAAATTCAGCCCTGGCACGTACCACAATTTGAGGAGGTTGCCGCAAACCTTCTTACCTGTAACCTCACCCCACCCCTTTCCTATCCCGCTTTCCTACTTGTTGGTGCCCCTTTGTGGCCAGGTTGTTTGTGTGCCGAGCATGATATTGTCGTAAATATATCAAATATTCGTATCGTGCCATAAATAAGCAAAATAAGCGACTACTTTCCTCTCATAATTGGCAATTTGCGTTTGCCACTCGTTAGTTTGATTTCCATTTTCTGTGCCCCTGCCCCCGAATTCTTTGGCGTTTCAATTCTTGATTCTGGAAGAGTTACAGCTGCTTATTAGGCAGTGACAAGTGTCAGCTCAGGAAACAACTCACTCATCATATTGCGTATACGCCACCGCTGCCCCCCACTCTGCCGCATGTTAACAATTTGAGTGGAAAAATGTCATATATGTATAATGAAGGGTGGATATTTGTACAAGTGTGGAGGGGTGGGCTGATTTTGTATTTCTTTTATTGAAGGAGACCCTGAAGTCTAGAGCACACTCCACTAACATACACCACGTAGACCTAAAACAATTTTCAACTTTTAGCCACAATTTTACTTTGAAACCCCAAAGTCAAAGCAAGCGTTAAAGGTAGGAATAAAGTTTGACCAGTACACTAAAAGAAAATAAAGAAAGAAGTTTAGTTGTGAAATATCTTCCTGATTGGGACTTTATCCTTGACCACTTAACTGATCATTTAAAAATAATAAAAAAGGAGAAAAGAATCTCGCCAAGTACTCCGTCTTCGATCATGCTTTGAACTTAAACAACGCGTGGCTGGAATCAGGATACTTCAGGATACTTCAGGGCTTTGTGACAAAAAGAGACAGCTGCAGCGAGAGACAGCTAGAAAGAGAGCGAAAATCAAAGTAAAATTATATAAAAATGGCACAAGCACGTGAGCAGCTCCTTGAGGCTAAAGGAAGTCAAGGCGGAAGTGATGATGATGCTGATGATTTCCGCAAACAAATATTCCGTTTGTTCGCTCAACTGTCTAGGTGGAGAAGGGGCTTGGTTGGGGATTTTTTGGAGTTAGGGGATAGCCCGGCATTAGGACAACATTAGCCCAAAACAATTTTTAGGTTGCCCTGTTGCCGGCAGGTGTAAAAATGTTTTTTGTTACCTTTTAGCATTCAAAAGTGTGTGTTTGCAACACCACCCCTCATATCCTCACTCACACACACAAACACACACACAGACCTCTACTTCTGGTACATTGTTTCACTTCCGGTTTGTGTGGTTTTGTTGCTTTTTGGCGGCACACAAAACGAGCTCAGTGGGTTAAATGGAAACATCTCCGCAGCAGCAACAAATGCAAATGGGTTAGGCCCGTCCGCACCAAAATGCGGCACAATGCTGTCCAAACAAAACAGCAAAAAAAATTAAGCACACACTACGGCAGTAAGTATGGAAAAAAAAGATGGAAAACCAAAATAAAATGGTTACAAAAAAAGATAAAAAAGAACATTTTGATGCTACTGTTGCTGTTGTGTTTCTTCTGTTTTGTTGATGTTGCTGTTGCAGCTCCTGTGCTTGACACTTGCAGATTTAGCGCTTCATTTGCAGCAGCAACTGACAGAGATGGGACGTACCTACGAAACAAAATATATACCATATATATATATATATTTATCCACTTGTATAGGGTTGCAGGAGGAAGATGAGGACGGCATATCCTCATACAAATTTGATGTCAAGTTTTTGGTGGATTGTTTAACATAAGCAAGTGCCTTGGGCAAGGTAGGGATTTCGGTAGATTTCATGTTTATACTTCCACTTTCAATTTACGGCTTTGCCGCTTAAATATGAGTTAGAATGTGAAACTTTGTAAGAATTTTAGTGAATAATTTGATTAAAGTTGAATTTGTGTAAAGCCATTTTGGGATGACTTAAGACAAAGCCTATATCTAAAACAGTTTCTTAGTTGAAATCCTTACCAATAGGCTTCACATCGTTCACTTAAGTTTAATAAGATTTAAGTTTTAACTCTCTTTAGAGTTCATTTTATTAATGTGGTTTTAATAAACTTGTTATACCATTTACTAAAGCCTGTATATTAAATATTTATTACAGGTTAATTAAGTTAAGCTTTTTATAAAAAGACACATTTAATCAGAGCTCATTTAATCATTTAAGCTGCCGGGGGAACAATATTAGATTATCTGAAAATTTAAGGATTTCTACGATTTAACTTTTTTGCTGAAACTTGAGGAGATTGCCTAAATAAATAGAATTTTCTGCTTTGTCAAATACCCTTTTGTTTCTTTTGTTGGGTGTCTGGTTTTGTTGGATTGTTCTGGTTCTGGTTTTTGGTTTTGGTTTTTATTTTTCCCCTTTTGGCTGACTGGCTCCAAATCGTTTGTCGCTTAAGCTGCTCGCGCAATTCAAATTGATTTATAACGAAGATATATTTTATCAAGTCGATGGGTGGGAAATGGGAGTAACTATACTTTGGGGAATTCCCTCACATTTCGTGTGTGTGTGCCGGCAAGATTTCTCATGACATTTGGCTCCACTTGCAACGATTTCGAAAATATTTTCTTGTGCCGCCAATGCTGCTGCCGATGATGCTGCCGCTGCTTCTGCTTCTGTAGCTGCTGTTGCACAAAAATATGCGAGGGCCATGGCAACGACGTTGAATCGTGCCCAAGCTGCAGTTTGTTGTACGTGCAATGGCAGCCAATAGTCAAAGTTGTCATTTATATGCCCCTATGCCACCACCACGACCCATTTTCCCGCCCACCATTGCCGCTTTTCTGACTTTTTCCATTTTTTTTTTTGGTTCTGGGTGGGCTGCTTCTCCGAATCGTCCTTTATTTTTGGGGGGGAAGAGGATGGCAAGTGCTCGTGGGAAGGTCAACTGATTTATGACACTCAAATGAACTTCGACGCTGACTGAATAAATTTTGAAGACGACTTTTGTGTCGAGTTCTCGATTTGTTTGGCATTTTTTCTCGCTTTTCTTAGCACACCCGCACTCTTGTTTTTTTGGCGCCAAAAAATGTGTCTTTTTTTTCCACCCACAACCTGTTTTCTCCCACAATGTTTTTCTTCCCACATTTTTTTTGTCTGCTGATTTTTTAATGCATTCCATGTTGTTCTTTTTCTTGTTAGTTAGTTTGTTGTTTGTTGGATTTATGAACCTGCCACCAATTCGTCAGCGAAAGTCTCGAGCAAAATGTTGTTTTCTAGTTTTCATTCCGCAGAGTTTTTGTCAAATTTTTGACATTGAATCTGCTATGGAGAAGCCAAAGGACATCCAACCACAGCTAGTGCAGTTTTTACGATTTATTTTCATTTTTCCGGTTTCGCATTGGGCGCCAAACAAACAGCAAAAACAGCGAAAAAAATCTCAACATTCGACACTGGCTGCTTGTGAAATAATTGATGTGCAAATGTTGAAAATTCAATTGGGTTCACCTTGAGCGAAAGTGGCTGGGGCGCGGATGATCCGCACATCTAGTTCCAGACGCAAACTTTCACTCTGACAAGTGTGAAACGTCAGTGGATTGTCAGTATCCGCATCCATGTCAGTGCCCGTGTGGGGCGGAATATTTGCGTTGGCTGGTCGTCGAGCAAATTGGCGGCAAAAATTGATTAAGTTCTAATTGCAATCAATTATAAATTATTTGGAGCATAAACTATGCAGATCTGGAATTATGCACTCCCGGTAACGGAATCATAACAAGTTCAGGGGCATTTTGTGGTTGGTAATTATTGCGGAAGTGGTTTGCAATAAATAACATTTAATTGGCTTTTAAATATGTGTGTGCCGGCTGTTTTTTATTTCTTCCTTTTATTTATTCATTTTTATAATATTTTTAAAAATTTAATTATAATATGTTTCAGTCCGAAACAGTATTTCTCCTTCAATTCCTTGAATATCCTTTCGGGTTAAGGATGGGATTTTTTGTAGCGAGGAGTAAGCAGTGCAGAGGTTAAAGGGATATTTTTCATGATAGGATATTTTAGCACTGTATGTAAGCAGCAGTGTTATGATGTCCTAGATGTCCTTTGACAAGCAGTATGATTATAAATTTCAAAAACAGAGCAGTTTAAAAATGCCACAAAAAGGAATTTTCACAATAGTCCCTTTTCTTAAAAGGGATTTTTTTCTAAACTACCAAGCAATTGAATATTTTTTCCCAAAAGGTCTCATTAATATTAATGATAACCGGAAATTGAGTATCACATGTAAAAACAAATAAATAATGTACAAAATATACACAATGGAATATACTATTTAAATTAATATTAATATATTAAACATTTAAAGAAGTCACTTCTAGAATAAAAATAAAAATATAATGTTAACATAAGTAATAACTTATTAAAATCGAGAAGGGAAATAATCCCCAGTTGTTTGGGAAAAGCTTTAACATACATTCGGAGTGCGGCGAATTGGCCATCCATCCCAGAAAGCTTTTCCCCTCCAGAATATATCCTGTATTTGTAAGAGTGTGTGTGTGCGAGGATTCGTGTGTGTAAGTATGTGTTTTGGCCAGTTCGTGATGTTGATTTTGTCGGGTTTTCAACGTGACTCGGCCGCCATTCGAACCGCATTCGAAGTGGCAGCCTTCGCCTTTGCCTTAGCCAGAGTCTGAGTTCTGAAGCCGTCGATCTCTCAGTATTGTGACGGCATTCAGGGGCTGCGGAAGTGCCACACGTGTCCTCGTACATCGGTATTCTCTTAACGGTAAATCGGTGGCATGTTCTTTGGCGTGGCAAAAGGCGTAATTTTCGAGTGTGTTAACGAAGGCCGGAAAAAAATAATAAAAACAGTGGCTTTTCAATGGCACCATGGAGTCAAAGCAAAAACCGCACTTGACAAAACAACAATAACAGCAGCGACAATAGAAATTTAAATATTCATGAACAGTGTCGATTGTCATCAATTGTATGTGTGTGTGTGTGTGATAGTGTGTGTTGCATGTGTAATTGTGTGGTGTGTGTGAACATTTCAAACAACATTTCCCGCTCCCTGTGCCATTTTCCCAATCAACAGCAGGCGACATTGCCTGTCATTGTCAATCAGCAAACAGGAAAACACAACAATAACAACAACAGCGGCAGCAACAAAAACAGCTAAAACAAAAACAATAATAGGAACACAACAACAACAACAATGGAAAATGAACAACCAACAAACAACAATAACCAAACAATAATGAACTAATGTCAAATGTCAGCCGCATATAATTGACAAATTTACGCATTGATTTTGAATATTTAATTATTATACATGCAAGTGCAATTAGTGATTTTGTTCCTGCCTTTTTTGGTTGGGATAATCTTTGGATTTGGAAGAACCTATCCCAATAACAAACCAATTGACAGTTGACATTTGTAACGGATTAACCATGAAATTAAGTCCCCCAATCGGTGAATTGTGCGTGCGTGTCCATAAAACTGTCAAAATGAATAAATAAACTGTCAATTGCAATCCCCCAAATACAAATTTTATACTCTGAGCGCCTAACCCTGAAAGTATATATATGTGTACATTTATGCAACCAAATGTGGCGAGCCTTCAGACAAACAAACATTGAACATTTATTTCCTACTTTCGTGTGATTTATGCTCAGTGAGGCGTGGGTGATCACGGCCAGGAGCACGGGGCACATAGCTTAGGGGCTAAGGGGAACGTGGTATTAGACTCTACCTCTCCTCTCATTTTTATGTCCTAAGTGAGGCCAGAAAAATGACGCGAAAATCGTCAAGCAATTTTCCCGACACTTTATCGCAGGCTCTCGTAGGAAAAAAAAAGCAGCAGAAACCAAATGATATCAAATAACAATTTTATCGTCTGAAGTCTGGCATTCTTTTTTTAATTCAAAGTAGATTAAATTGCACAAAGTGTGTATAAATAAAAATTAATCAAGAATGATATAAAATAGAAAAGTCTTTAAAGTTCACTTGTTTAATTCCACAATTTTCTGCTGAAATGTAATACCCTTTTCCCATTTTTCCTGTGTAGCTCTATGTCCTAGGCCTAGGACTAGGCCAAAATGTGGCCCATACATGCAATCGCAGTCGCGTTGATGGCTTTAATGCCGACGCTTTTGGCCATGTTGTATGTAAAAAGCACACAGGCAAGTGCTCGGGTGCGCTATGTTCTGGTTTGTTTGGTTTTAAGTGGAAGTTGTGGGTGCATGGATGGGTTAAGAGGCGGCAGCCAGCATGCCCACCCGCCGGAATGGGTTAAGAGAAAGCTCTAACATTACAGACCCACTGACATAAAGTGGTTCGCGCTTTTGTTTTTCCACTGGATTAGTTGGCTTTGAAAGTAGTTCAGGAAAACTCCAGTTGCAGCACAAATACGAATTAAATTTTAACCCAAAAAAAAAAGGGCAATGAATGCCCCTTAAAACATTTTACATGTGCTCTGAAATGGGACACCTCTTGTGGCTGAAATGGCTGGGAATCCCTGGAATTTTCTTTTAATTAGACTCAGACAATTTTTGAGAAGAAATTTTAAACACACTTTTGCAATTACAGACAGTTATAAAGGCAGCAAGGCAAATAATGGCATTTTAGGGCTTTCGACTCATAAGCCAATTAAAAATGGCAACTGAGACACAAAACTCCAATCAAGGCACCCTAAAAATTTCATTTACATTTTCAAAACATCTTGGAAAAAGTTGTGTTACTTGTTCCCTGGTTCTTTTTGTCGTTTTTTGTCACAAGGCTTACGATTGACACCTGACTATTCACCTGCCTTGTTGGCTGCAGGACTTTCTGTTTGTTTCGCTCCCTGCCGCCAATCAATCAAACCAAGCAAGGACATCGAGGCCGTCCTTCGACGGAATCGAGTTAGGGTCTTCTCTACCCCTGGAGTTCCGGCTCCTTGGTGGGCTGAAAATTAAAATTCTTCAATGTGAGGAAAGGCATAAAAATGTATGAAATATATATGAAAAGGCTGTCAAGGGTCGAATAAATAATGTAAAAAGGGAAATGCTTTTTTTGGGCGTTGCTGTTTTTCCCTTAGGGTCCCAAAAAGTTCCCTAAGTTGTCTGAGGAAACCGCATGAATTTAAGACAAGAAATTTGAGTCAGTTTTCGGGGAAAATTTTCAACTCTAATGGAGTGTAAAGAACGCACACAAACGCTCAGGACTCGGTTCACCTAATCACATTGAGAGCTTAACCCCCGCCCAAGGACATATCCTGAATAATGAACGCCATTGTCCTTGGTGGCAGTGGTCACTTTTTGGCTAGTTGGCTAATGACCGTGGCTGTCCAGCAATGGCACCATCAATAATTCAAGTTTGGCAACTTTGAATGCGCTTTGAGCGCATTACATTTAATCAG
Source organism: Drosophila bipectinata (assembly GCF_030179905.1). Classification (NCBI taxonomy): domain Eukaryota; kingdom Metazoa; phylum Arthropoda; class Insecta; order Diptera; family Drosophilidae; genus Drosophila; species Drosophila bipectinata. Next base: position 15,173,282 of record NC_091736.1, on the reverse strand, counting down.
GATTCATACAGGACTTGAGCGTATATATGTGTGTTCATGTTCATCCGTGTACCGAGTCCTGAATCCCTAGTCCGTGTGATTGTTTATGCTAATAATTCATAAACACGCGCCTGTGAAAAGCCCAAAACCAAACACACACGCACCGACCCAAATGAATTCTTGTAGAATAAGGCTTATTGACAGACGTCCTGGCCTGGGGTTAGGTGTCCTTCTGTTTCGACTGCCCTTTGCTCCCGGCGACCCCTTGTTGGCCCGCAAATGTTGGCTCCTTTGAGGAGCCTGAGGGAAAGCCGCTTAGTCCTAGTCCTGTATACACAGAAGGAAAAACATAAACAATATCAGTTTCAGGCTTAAGTTTTAATTACTTGTGACTTTTAAGTCAAAATAGGATTAAATACATACGTAAGTACTTTAATTGTTCCATATTTAAAATTTGAGTAACTTTTAGTAAAATTTTTTAATGTCTTCTTTATTTATTTTTTTTTTTAATATTTTCAAAATCTTAAAAGTATAATATATATTTTTTTTTAAGTGCATCCAAAAGACTCCGAAGACGGCAAAAGCAAAGCTCATAGATGGCCTCAGTAAGGCTTCCCCAAGCTGTTGCCCGCACTTTGTGGTCTGTGCTGGAATTCTAGGATAATAAAATGTTACCAGGACTCACATATACCGAGTCCGTGCTTCCTTTTCTCCTTACCCCCTTTTCTTGCTACCCATATGTGGTTGCATCTGTTACCGGTATGGTAGCAAATGGGCGGGGCCAGAAAGACCAGGTTTTAATCTTTATGAAGCATATTTCATATCGTTTTTGGAACGCTTTTTTATGACTACCCGGGCGGGTCTTCTTTTCGGCATTATTAAAGGGAATTTTATTGATTGGTTCACTGCGGCTTCCTTTGGGAAATGCCAGAGAGCAGGTGAAGTGGCTTGATTAAAGTTGATTTTGCGTGCCGAGCTATATATAGGGATGCGTGGGGCTTTCTGAGTTTATAATTCAAAGTTATGTTTCTACAACTGCTTCTAAATTAGGAGTTATAATTTAATTATAACTACAAGCTATTACTGGGTTCCGTACCCAAAATGTACCACTTTGGCAACTCCGTTCCACCTATGTGGCTCAGTTTCTCATTAAGTCCTTCTTGGCTATTACAAGAGCCTTCTTGGCTAATCAGGACTCAGGATTCAGCCAGGATAACCCACCCACCAGGAACTATTTATTTATTGTTCGGTTCAAGTGCAAGGCAATAAATCTGCGGCCAAGTTTTGTGTGTTGAATTTTATTTTCTGTATCATTAATTACAATGGTTTGTTTAAAGAATGGGCCATTCGGCCGCCATTCGATAATAAATCATTTACCTTGCAGTGGAATAAAAGTAAAAGTGAACAAAACAGGGTCAGCCAGTCCTCTCTCTTGCCTTTTCTTTCCTTTTTTATTTATTTAGCTTTTTTGTGCCTTTTTTGTTGTTCTTTTTTATGCCATTTGTTTATTTTTTGTGACTGTTTTGTTTTGTATTTTGCCTGGGCAACTGATAAGGATTAAGGGATAACAAAACAATGCATAGCAGCAAGGACACCATGAGGCAGGCAGCTAGGCAGGCCAGCAGGCAGGCAGGTCAGGGCGTTGTTGCAGAACAAACTGCAACCTCAATGGAATTTCTTCTCGGCCTCTTGTACTCCTCCGCTGGCTTACGCTGCGTATACGTAACAAAACGAGCCACGAATGCAATTAAATTAGACTAACAGCAAATGGCCAAGAGGAGGTCAAATGGAAGGGGCTTGACTGGAACTGGGACTGGGTCTTGGTTAGAGATAGAAATGGCCACGTAAACTGATGGCCAAAGGGAAACTCCGGCAAAAGACACCAACCCGGGGGCGTCAGAAAAATACATGGACTGTCGAAGCGTGAGACAGTGGGTGGGATGGTTTTTGCCAGGTGAAGCGAACTGAAGTGAAGTGCAGGGAAAGTGGCAGCTAAAATGGTAAAACTGAAAGCTGCAAACTTTGGCACTCGGAGAGACGGACAAACGGACAAGCGGACAGACGGACAGTTGAGTAAAGTAAAGGTGTTGACGTGCCAGCAAGCAACAGGCAGGATGCTAAAAAAATAAAGGATACCTCCTAAAGGGCAAGGTTTATAAGACTGGATAATTGTTTTCTGAATCTTTTAATTAAGATTTAGTAACTTAAAATGAATTACATTTTTTTGGTGAATGGCTTATAAGGAGTATTCATGATAAAAAACAATAATGCCTATATAGAAGAAACTGTGTCATAAAATAAAAAACCAAATAAACACATAAATTTTTTCTTTTCGACTCAAATAAATTACTGCCGGATTATTTGTACATTTTACACCTGTAAGTGATTACCTTATCACCTCAATAGACTGGAAAAACAAGTGAAAGTTCACTGAAGTGCAAAGGTATTTTAGACCCAATTTCTAGGTGGCTACATATTTCAAGCCGAATGTAGGAGAACCCTTTAAATCTCTTACCTTTCCTTCAGTAAATAAACACGTTGCCGTCGGGGCTCTGAAAGTGATTGCTTCATTGCTTATTTTTTTGTTCAATCAGGCGGCTAAAAAACAAAAAGGAAAACTAAAAGTGAGAGCTGAGATAAAACCAAGCAGACAGTAAAAATATTGCTCGGCCAGAGCAAAAGTGGCTAGGGCAACAAGCTGAATGTTGCTGGCAGTGTTTAGATCAAATATTTCATTGGCGCTCGGCTATCGCTCGGAAAAAAGTAAAAGTTTAAGTAAGCATAAAATAAAATAATAACAAAATAGCAGCAACAGCTATACAGCAAATGGCGCATTATGCTGCTGGACATGCTGCTGCAGCAATAGTAACATTAGCGGCAGCAACGCGAACCCAAACGCCAACGGTAGCAGCAACATCGGCACTTAAATGCAGCAACAAGAAAAATCAGCTGAAAACTGGCAAATAAAACTCAACGACAGGCAAAAACTATTAAATCTCGCTGGATGCCTGCGGCAATAGTTATTGTTAAGCAACACAAGCAGGAGAAGCAGCAGCAGCAGCGGCAGCAACATCGGCAGGAGGGGCAGCAGCAGCAGCAGCAGGAGCAGGAGCAACGGAAGGAGCAACATTGGGGAAAACAAATTTGCAATATAAATTTATGCGGATTTTTGCGTCGCAGCGGCGCCGACGACGACGTCGACGCCGATGTCCTAGCAACAGCAATAACAAATATAACAGCAACATCATTGGCAGCAACAGCAACATCAGCGGAAAAAGCAACAAGCCGGCGTACACTAACAACAAAAACTACAAAAAAAGCAACAACGACGGCGACGCGAACAGTTATTATAATAATGGCGTTAGTTGTTAGCATAATACAACAGCAACAACAACAGATGCAACAATCGCTACTCTGGCCATTCTATAACGGTAAGTGCTCTTGCTTTTTCACTCACTCCGCCCGGGCAGAACTGGCACACTTTGCCCTCTGACCCCGGTCATTTTCAGTGGGTTAATGTGGCAAAAAAACAGCCAAAACTAAGGATAACAAAACATTTATAAGAAAGGAATATTTCTTAAGAATGAAAAGTAAATGTGTTGTTTTAAATGACACATTTTATAAAGAAAAGCTTTAAAAACTATTTTAATTAAGTTAAACTAAATTATTATATTAGGAACTACTGTTTTTATCTTAATTACTCACTCACTATTAGACTAGATTCTTGTCTTTTCCAGTTTTAAAATGTAACTTCTAAATGTTATAATTTATTTAAAACTACCAATATTGTTTTGTTGAGACTCTTTTAATTTATGCTGTATAAAGACCCGATAATTCTTAAAATTGCATATATTAAGATCTTAATTTTATACCTAAAAAAAATGAAAATATTCGTACCAAATTTCAAAGGACATCACTGGTAGCATCCTTTAGAAAGTTTCTGTTTGCTCTGGTACTTCAACTTTTTGCCTCTCTGCGTTTATGGAAGCGAATCGCGAGCCAACAAAATGGTGGAAAGGAATGGTGGAGAGAAAGCAGAGAGGGGCGAAAGAAGGAGAACGTGGGCAAAATGCTGTATTGCATACTTTTAGCTGCTGCCATAATATTTCAGAGCAATGCAAATTATGTTTACGTGCGTGGAAAATAGCTAAAATGTCCGTGGCCTCTGGTCCGATCCTCCTGCTAGGCCCCTTCAATAGTGAGGGGTAAGAACAGTTAGAACAGTGAGTGCTAAAAGTATGCTTTTAATAGTTCAAATTGCATTTAATGCATAATGCACAAATTGTTCACAACGGGCTCACAAAACTGGCCAGCTGGCAGCAACATTGGCAGCAGCAACACGAGCCACATGAGCAATTTATTTGTTTCATGCTTACCAATTTGTTAATAATTAATTTTCATGTTTGGAATTTTCATTGACGGGCGATGAGTTTTTGTTTTTACTTCGCTTTCCATTTTTTTTTTGTTTTTGTTCATTCAATAGTTGTAAGTAATGTTACACGCTATTTGTGGTTAATTGAACTGCTTTCTATTTATTTACAGCTCACAAATTACAGAACTATTATTTTATTTTTATTCTTTACACTGCTTTTAATTGTAAGTGGATAATAAATTCTGCGTTTGACAAATGGCATATGTTTGCTTTTGACAAACAGAATCATTAAAATTATCAAGTTTAGTAAACAAGCAGATGCGTCAAAGGCATAGAAATTTTGGAAATTAATTATCTAATAGTTAAAAATAAATATGTATATTTATTCTCATATTATGTTACCTATTCTATAAATAAATTTACCAACAAAAACCAAAGGACTTACTATTACATACTTATCTAGTGAGCTTTTGAAAATCAATGTTAGAAGTAAAGAAACTTATCTATACAGAAATGCTTAACCAAAATCTCTAGTAATTAATTTTGCATTTCAATGACAAAAATTTTCCATTAATATTGCTTTCAATTTAACAGACATTTGAGGAAACCTATCGGAATTTCACACAATTTCACCCAGAGATGTGGCTTACATTTCCCCAACATAGTTGATCTCCTTGAGTGATGGAAACTGATTGCCTTGAGCTGCCGGGGGATGTCCTGGATGAATGTCCATTTCATTGCATTTGCTTGGACGTGTCGCACGAAATTGAATTGCAGACACATCTCTGGTCTCCCGGCTTATGAGCTTCATTTCCCCATTTGGACCTGGTCAATATTGAATATTTACAAGAGACAGAGAGATCTGATTTTCAATTGGCTTCTTTTAGCCATTTTTCATGTCATAATTATGTGTCGATTTTTGTTGAAATGCATATGATTTTTTTCTGGTGCATTTCTGGAAGTGATTTATGGCCTGGCTCATTGTCTAGTTTCTGGTTCGAAAGGCTTGCCGCCTCATACCCCTCGAACTGTCTGCGGTTATACCGCAATAATCTTGTTTTATTAGTCTCCAGTGTAATTTTTCTACAGTTTCTATATTTTTTTTTTGGGGTTTGGTTTTGTTTTTGGTCTGGCAGCTTTTTTCTTCGTTTTTTTCTATACTTTTCCCAATGGTTTTTTTTTTATTTTTCTTGCTTTGAGGTTTTTTTTTTTCTCCTGCGGTTTTTTGACCAGAGGGAATTCTCCCGTGGCTTTGGTTTTATTTCCTGGTTTCTCGTTTTATTCGCCCTCTGCCTTATCTCATAAATAATTCATTAATATTTTTCAATTGATTTATCCCCATTTTGGCCACTGGCTGCTACTGCCAATTCCTCACTGTGGCACTCCCCTCGCCATTCTGCAACTCTGGAATTTGTCAATGGCGAAACGAGTTTCCTCACCATGCCACCATGGCTTAAATCCTGGCATATCCTTGGGCGAAAGTGGCTGACTGGCTGGGAAAGAAAAATAAGGAGCGCCGGCAAACGGAAAGTGGAACATTAGACAAGTTTGCTTGTTTATCAGCGTGTCTGTCGAGGATTTAAGCAGGCCGCTTAAAGTTGAGCAAGTTTCATGGGAAACTTTTGGTGGCATCAAATATCGCTCCAAGTGCTTAGGCTTGTGGCCACAGGACTTTCCATCTTGCGGTTGATCCTCTTCCTGATTCAAAAACACGGACATGCATCCCATAAATACATTTTTTTAATGACCAAAAAAAAAAAGGAGAAGGGCCAACAGGAGAAAGTGACCAAGCAGCGCTAACAAATCTTCAAAAATTGTTTCACACAAAAGTGCCGGGGCAAATTTTCAACTAATTAATGAAATTTATGTCGGTCAACTTTTCAGCGTGACAGAAGATGGAAAAAGGGAGAGCCGGGTGGAGAAAAACCAGGCCAACTTGCCAGCTAATTAAATGCAATTAGAGCGGCCTTGAGGGGGTCGGGAAGCGACGGGTGGTGGGCGTTGTGCGGTGGGTGGCATCTTAGATAGTTGTAGGCTCTTGGAATTATGTGCCAGTGCATAAAAGTTTGATCATAAGAAGTTTGTTTGCTGCTGATTCCAGCGGAATTTCTGAAATTTTATAAATCAATATAGACCGTTTGTAGTTGTACGGGGGTGGCTGGCCTCTGCAATTTCCATTCCGAGTTGTTAAACTTGATTAGAGCATAAATTCTGCTTCGGTTTTACTTTCGGGTCCACTTCGATCCAATCAAAGGCCCGGCATTCACGAGATAGTTAGACTACAATTTATAGTTATTGTTTTCGATTAAGTTAATTAGTGTTCGAAGCTTAGTTGGAGGTGCTTTAGGGTCTTTAGTATGACATGCTTGTAGGGTTGCGATAACAGGAAATATGTATCGCGGCGATTGGGAAATAAATAGGGATTGCTTTTGGGGATTTATTCGAGGTAGCTTGCTCATTCGACAGTTAGTCATAGAGGTCCTATAAAATTAGCTTTAACTAAAGAAAATCTTCATAGGATTAGGAATGAGACTATCAATTAAAATAAAAATAATTTAAGGTATTCCGCAAAAACTTCCGATGACATTATTGCTTTTGAGTTTATATTGAGCTCTTCATTAAGTTTCTACGTTTTGAAGGAGATCCCCCGAAAATTTGACAAAAAATCTGAAAAAATATTTGTTTGTTGATTTGAATGCAGATTAGTGCAGAATCGATCAAGGAGTCGTTTGAGCTATTCCCCTTAAGAATCGGAGAAATATTGGCAAAGTTATAGCTTTTGCAGAGGGCCATATTGTGCCCCAATTAATTTTCCACATTTTGAAGTGAAGTGATGACCCTGGAAATTTGACAAAAAATCTGAAAAAATATTTGTTTAGGGATTTGAACGCAGATTGGTGCAGAATCGATCAAGAAATCGTTTGAGGTATTCCGCTTAAGAATCGGATCAATATTGGCAAAGTTATAACCTCTGCAGAGCGTCAAACTCTGCTCCTATTGCGTTTTTAATATTTTAAAATAAGACATTATGTTTAAAAAAATATTTGTCACAAGATTTTGATGCAGATTGATGGAGAATAGATATCAAATTAGTTTGAGGTATTCACAAAAATTTTATAATTTTTGGTTAACATTGAATCTCCCATACATTCAAGTACTTGTGACCCTGTAGTTTATTTTCGTGGTTGTTTTGTTATGTTCTTCATCGACTTTCCTCCAATTACTTGGTGGATTAACTTTAAGCTTCAATGCACCACCTGTGGTTCTCCAAATTTGTTAGCAATTTCCTCCTAGTTCAAGGTTGCACTCACGCTTGCCTTTTTTGGCTTTTTTTTGTGTGGTTTTAATTTGGTTGGAGTGACGAAAATCCAACTCAGAAATTCACCTAATTAACACGTTCTAAAAACATCCTGCAACACACTGGAACAAGTGTTGGCTTCTTGTTTTAGTCATGTGTCCTTGATGCGATGAAATTAATTTGAAGCCATGTGCAGATTTTGAGCCAAAAGTTGCCAACCAGCCCGCCAGCCAACCAGCCAGCCAGCAAAATGTCACAAACTTTACCATCGACAAGAACTTAATTATGTAAGGCATAAAATAAAAACAAAATATGTATAAAAAAAACACAGCCACCTGGATTTATATTTATGGGTGGAAAGGTAGCAAAATGTTGGCACTGCAGAGAGGTTGTGCGGGAGGTGAAGGAGATATAAAACAAAAACTACACTTCCCCTTGAAATATGCTGTGAATTTTTGAAACTAACACATAGACATGCGAGAAATGAGAAAAATATGAGCGGGAAATACAATATTGGGTAAAGTGCATCCTGTGAGGCGGCAAGCTGCACATCCTGTCGCCCATCGCGATGCATCCTGGCGGCAAACCAGGACCCAAAGCTAAACGTCGACCATTACCGGGACATTGGATGGGAAACGGAACGGGGGGTAACTGAGAGGGACGTTAAATTAGGTCAATTGCGTGTACGACGCGTTGTGAATCCAGCATCCTGGCTGGGTGAGTTTGTCCCACGTCCCGTGTCCTGTGGCCAGGATACTCGCCGCGTGTTGTTCATTTTTGCGCTTAGTTTTTTTCCCCCTTCTCCTTTGGAGGACTGCTTTCCTTTGCGTGCTGTCAACGTAATGTGGCAACTACATATACATATGTATATGAAAGGACACCGAAACAGTTGTGGTCAACTAAATAGGAATCATTACAGGAAATATTAATATTAGGTTAGGTATACATTATCTTATCTTAGCCGTAAATCGTTGTTACTATTAGAATACCAGATCTTAAAACATATTTGCTTAACCACCACTGTCTATTTGGTTATATGGCCGCATATATATTCCGGATTTTTGGTGAAAAAAGCGCCAGGCGATAAATTAAAGCGATCCCCGCTAACGTCGCCCCAAAACACAAAAAAAAAAGTTCTTGGCCAAAGTTGGGCATATAATTTAAGCGCACACACTAACAGATACTCGCACTAAGTTGGCCAACTTACTTAAAGCACATAATACACATATACCGAGGAAAGTAAAGCAAAAAGGAAAAAAGAAAAAATAGGTAAACTTTGGCCCGCTTAAAACTACAAGAAAAATTAAATTTTTTCCCGAAAGGGAGAAAAGCGTATAAGGACCCGGCCGAATGAAGTTGAAATGGTAAAATGGAAAATGCCGAAGCGAAAGACGCTTGGCGAAAACTCCGCTAATAATGTGAAACTTTATTAATTTGGTCTACACTGCAGCTGTTGGCAGTAAGATGGGGCCATAAAGGGTTGGCCGGAGGAGGGGGGCACTGAATTTACAGCTTGCTAATTTGGTTAATTTGGTTTTCTAGTAATTTTCCCCATTGGAGCGTGGGCTGGCGCTGCTGCTGTGCAATTTTCACTTTTCTTTTGTCCCGGCCCCAATTTTGTGGCTATTTGCATTTTCCCTTCACTATCTGACTCGCATATTTTCGCAGTCTGCGATGCATTTCATTAATTAAATTGCAATTTCTAGCAGCTAATTTTTTTTTGTACTGAAATCAGGGGTTTTTTGTCTAGCTAATTTCTGCAGTCTGGACTGCTCTCTGCATTTTTTAATGCACTTTTTTTTTGACCCACATTGTAGTTTTTTTAAGGATTATCTTTTGATGGATTTGATTTTACAAAACTTACCAAAAATAAATCATGTCAGCTTCGACAGGATAGTTGCTTTTATGTAAGGATTGCAGTTAAGCTCGTTAACTATAGCGACCATTGAAAATGAATGTGTATTTTCCAACCAATTAAATATTCTGCTATTCGGCGTGGAAAGCGTTTTTTCATTGAGCGCTATCAAGAGTCAGAGTCAGAGTGAAATCAAAGGCAACTTCCTCTTGGCAACGCGGCGTATGAGTGATTTCCCATCGCCCGCGACAACAGTGCGTATGAGTGATGTCGGCCTTTTTCTCTGGCGCTCTTTGCTTGCGGCACATACACTTGTTTAAACTGTGGCACAGTCCTCTATGGCACATGAAGGACTAAAATACATGACAGCCAATTAGTAAACGATTTGTTTGACTTACCAAACGTTTGCAGCAGTGGCGAAAGCTTTTAACCAAAACGAAAAAACCTTTCAGGCCAGAAATGCCACATTTCCGCCATCGATTTGACTTTCACTTTCCCGTTATGCTTTCTCCGCCGCCCACATTCCGCTCTTGTTGCTGTTTGAAGGAAACGGAAAGGAACTGCTGCGAAGACGACTCCCCCAGAGCGAACTTAATGTGGGCTTAGGCAGCCTTGTAACCGTAACATAAATATTGCGCAAAACCAACAAAGGCGCTACACACACACACTTGTCCATGTACATGCTATGTGGCAGCCATGGGAGACACACACGTGTGTGTGTTCTGCTGCTAACATGCCACAAAAGTCATTCAACCGCAAAAGTTTTTGGCAGCAACTGCGGAATTAGTTGTGCAAGTATAAAAAATCTCACATCAGCTGCAGTGCATAAGCATAGAAAATGCGAATAAAAAACAGGGGATATATACTATATACAACCAACCACACTATATACATAATATATAAGAGAAAAGAGATTAAATTTTTAAAACCATGTCTTAAATGTGAAAAAATTGCAATGAGCTTAAGTGGCATAAAAACTGTATTTATTTTTGAGGTAATTTTTTTAAAATAAGTCTCTTTAATACTCATAAATAAATGTACTTTGTAAAAACTATTTAAAATATATTTTTTAATTAAATCTATAACAAATAACATATTTCCTTTAAACGAAAGAATCCTTTCCGTTTTATGGCCACTGGATAGGCATAATATTAATTTGCATTCGTTTTTGTGCCTTTGCGGCTTGCCTCAATGCCTTCACAGATTCAGATACAGTCATCCAGGTGGCTGTACTGCAGCAGTGGCAGCTGTGGCACAAACAGCAGTGGCAACACACTCACATAAGCAAAGAAGGCAACAGCAACAGCAGATGCCGCATTAATTGCGCCCGGCCAGGCACAGACAGCACATCATTTGTGTCAGCGTTTTGTGTCGGGGTCTGGGTTGGGATGGAAATTTTGGGTGGAAAAGTGGGTGGGTCGAGTGAGGAAACAGCCTAGGGGCTTGCAGAGCTACAACACCAACTAAACAGGCTAAACAGACACACACACACACGAGCACTTTGCATTGCGGCAATAAAATAAATTGCAGACAAAAAATAAAAAAGCGAGCCAAAGGAAAATAAGGAATGAAAACATATGTTGGCCGACACAAACACATATGAAAAAGGGAAAACTATTTGCCGGGAAAATGCTGAAACGGGAAATACGCTTTGCAGTAAAGGTTTCGCATATTTTCCTTGGTTTGCTAAGGCACAAGGGGAGGGAGGACTTGATTTGATATTTATCAGCGTTTTTAGTACTACGGCCAACAAAGTTATATTTAGATTGAGGATAGATGGAAGGGACATCTTTCGCATTTAAATAATAAGTCAGGATGTGCGATTGGTAGGGGTTAAATGAATTATTTGGATCCGATGAAGCCATCAGCCGGCTAAGCATTGCTATGATGGGTTAGGCTATATCTAGAAAAAAGCCCGCGGATTAGAAAAACCAGTTAAATTCAAATTATTTTTGTTTGGAAAATTCCTGAATTTCATATGGACTTTACAGGTGTGTGCTGTGTGAACCCGTAGCTATCGAGGAGTTATTAGTTGAATTAACAGAGCATTTTACGTAAGATTCTGTAGTTATTATAGTGTTTTGCAAATCTTGGTTAATTCTGGCGCGTAAAACAGATTGTGGTTCGTTTTTTATTTCATGTTCCTCTGTCGTCATCAAGTGCTTTATATCCATTACTACTTCCGGTGATAAGTTACCGGGGATTATGACTTCGGCATGGGAAAAGGAAGTCACTTTCGTATCTAGTTCCAAACCTTCAGGTAGAACCACATCGATATCATAACATTTTCGGCACATTCTGTATACGTAAATGGAAAGGATTACGAGGCCTGAAACCCCAATGGGAGCTGCGTAGTAACTAAATCCTGCACCCGATGGGTTGGTCTGAATCCATCTGTAGCCCGTCCAGCGCATCCCACCTCCGATTTTGTCGCTATATCTGGCCGCCACCGCAAAGTTGAAGGAGTGCATTGGGTCCCAGAACTTAAGTTGGAACTGTGAGGTGTTCAGTGACTCCGTACGTATATTTTCTTGTTCGTGGCATATGTGGAGACTGGTGCCTGAGTCGATGCACCAGAATACAGTGTACCCTATGAGATTATCCCGATCGCTAGGGGGATCCCATGTTAAGATCTGTTTCTCGTTATTATACTGAAAGTTCTTGGGCTGTTGTTGCTGTACCTTGTTAAGAATCGGAATTTTTATTTCACTGCTGTTGGCCGAAAGACCTTCTGAGTTCTTGCTGTGAATGTGAATGGTCGTGGAGAGTAAGGCATCCCAGTCATTAAAAATCGCCTGCATATTTCCAAAAAATGTAGGTCCTTTTTTAGAAATGTTTCTGGAAATGATTCTATGTTATTATTCCGTATATGCTTGGGTTGATAAAGCTTACTCATTATCAGGTTTGACGATGTATGTAAAGTTAGGTCCGTTCCATTCCAGCTCATCTAATTGAAACCAGAAAATATGAAGCTGTTTTCTTTCCTGATCATAATAGAATCCCTGTAGAGGAATGGTGGGTGGCCGTTCGGGTAATGTGGCCAGTGTGGTGTAGTTGTAGACGTAAGCCTCAGCCCATGGCGCATTATGGAACTTAAAACGACACGAAAAATGACATTCAAAGGTTTGGTAAGCATGGAGATGTTCGCCAAGGCAAAATTTATTAATAGGTTGTGCGTGAATAGGCAATATTCTTTTTTTTAGTCTGATTTTAGGATTCCATGGCCGCAGGTTCCACTGGCAAGAATCAACATTTCTTGTGTAAAATATGGTTTTAGTACCAATATACATGCAATAATGGTTATTTGTTTTTTCTAAATCATGTTCTATTAACCAAGAAACTGGCACAAGCATTTCGGTTAGCCTCTTTGTGATCTTTTGAGTCTGTAGGTCATTAAGATAATTCATTTGAATCTCAAAATGGTGGATTTCGATTGAGTCCATTATGCGGATATGATTGCAAACGAACCTGAGTTCATCGTTTATATCTTTGTGGCACGGATGTCTTGGCAGTCCATCAGATATTAAAAAGTATTCTTTTTCCTCAGACTTCCTATCATTTCTGTCAATAAAGCTACAGTTTCCAACAGTCTCATTAGGGTGGAAGCGGCACACAAAATTCTTAATTTCCATGAAGGGGATGGAGTTTATATTTGATTTCCACTTTGCCGACCAGCCACAAGTGAAAAAGTATGACGGGGCATACTGCCAATCCAGATTGGCCATTATAGTATTGTTATCAACGATATAGGTCTGCAAGCGATGAAAGATTTTCAAGGTCCAGAGTTCCATTAATTCACTGAGCTCTTGGGTACTATTGCACCAGCATTTTAATATTATTTCACTGTTTTCGTCTAATGACTCTAACAAATAGCAGTCTCTTTCGAAGCCCCAACAAAGCATTAATATTGTAAGTTGCACCACAAGATATATTCGCGTCGCACTCATGTCAAGTTAGTTTCTCTTAAATTTTTTTAAGTTCCGTAAACCGAACCATTCACTTAAAGCTGACTTGGGTTAATGAAATCATAAATTTAATCATAATTCACAATTTCGGCTTAACTTCAATTTATTCTTATCGTTTGGATGTTTGTTGGAAATTGAAACCAAAACCACGTGCCAATGTGCCAAAATTCCCCAAAAATTTTAAGATTAAAAAGATTGTGTTTAATGGGAGCCAGATATATTATGGTGTTACTCTAATGCAGTGCACTGGTGTTACTGGTGTTACTGCAGTGTTCGGCACCCAATACATTGATATGATGGTGGTTTGTGGTATTAGTATTAGTAAGGAATAGCAGAAGGTAGGCTATCAGCATAAAGTTTCACACATTTATAATGTGTGTGGGGCAGAGCTCGGGCCGAGAAATTTCCTATGCCCACTGCCCTTATGAATTGGTTTTCCAGACATTTTTTGTTTGTACAATCTCTTAATAGAAAAAAATAATAGAAGAAAAGAAGGATGATAAATCTTAGATGCTAAAATTACTTATTTTCTAGACAAACACATTACACACTGGGCCCCTATGTGACCCTTTTGAGTGCGTCAAGTGGTGGTGTCCCCGATAGAAAGCTGGAACTTAGTACAGATTCTATTTTTGGTCAGTTGATCCAACCTACCAAATTTTATTAGGATCGGCCGTCTATATCCTATAGCTGCCATATAACTGAACGATCGGAAATGGTATTTGGTAGAAATATCAACTTTCGTATTTTTAAAGATAGAAGCTTGGGACTTTTTTTCGATTTTTTATTGTAATTTATTTGTTTTATTATGATGTAATCATAAGGATCGGCCAACTATATTCGATGTTCGCGATATATATCTGGTTTTAACTGCAAGGGTATATCAACTTCGGCTCCGCCCGAAGTTAGCTTTGCTTTCTTGTTTCTATGTAAAATAGTACCTCAGAATTGATCGACTTTAAACCTTATTTTCTTTGCAAACAGCATAAGTGTAAGTTGGAATGACCGGAATCGGCCGACAATATCATATAGCTGCCATACATCTGATTGATCGGAGGTGAATGGATCTGATCAGACAAATTCCATAAGGATCGTCCGACTATATCCTATAGTTTTCGTGTTTTTAAAGGTAGAAAGTTGGGACTTCCTGCAGATTCTATTTTCCGATCTATCCATTTTCATAGGGATCGGCCAACTATATCCGATATTTGCGATATATATCAGATCTTAACTGGAAGGGTATAACTTTGTCTCCGCCCGAAGTTACATATCCTTTCTTGTTTGTGTAACTATGGGTTACCTGTGGGTCAGATTTGTGGGTCAGATCCTTTGAAAATCTATTTTTAAAATTTATATTAAAATCGTGTTTACTGCTTGAACAGATTATAATTTAAATTATTTGTGATTTGTTTTGGTAAATCTCTTTAGTGATAAGGAGAGTATTTGCTCAACTCTTATTTTATTTTCAGCTTTAGTTTAAGTGAATATGAAAAAATATGACTAATCATTACACAGCCACACAAAAAAAAATTTTTTTCGGGTCTGGAGGTCAGACCATGTTTACTTCATGTTTTCGGGGTCGCTGAATTCGAATCCGAGGTCTTAAAAACTCCAGAATGTCAGAGTTACGATATATTCTCAAAAAACCTCATAAAAAATTATATTCGAGTCCGGGGGTCATACGATGTTTATAATATGTTTTCAACCGGACTCAAATACAATTTTGTATGAGGTTTTTTAAGGTTATGACGTAACCCTGACATTCTAGAGTTTTTTAGACCTTTGATTCGGATTCAGCGATCCCAAAAACATATAATAAACATGGTCTGACCCCTGGACACGAATATAATTTTGTATGAGGTTTTTGAGGTTATGTCAGAACCCTGACGTGCTAGGGTTTTTTGGACCTCGGATTTAGATTCAGCGACCCCGAAAACATATAGTAAACATGGTCTGACCTCCAGACCCGAAAAAATATTTTTTTTTGTGTGGCTGTGGCACAAGGGGAGGGAGGACTTGATTTGATATTTATCAGAGTTTTTAGTATTACGGCCAAAAAAGTTATATTTAGATTGAGGATAGATGGAAGATGGAAAGATGTCCCTTTCGCATTTAAATAATAAGTCAGGATGTGCGATTGGTAGGGGTTAAATGAATTATTTGGATACGATGAAGCCATCAGCAGGCTAAGCATTGCTATGATGGATTGGGATTCGGTTATAGCTATATCTATCTGGAAAAAACACTGAGGTTTAAAAAAAACAAGTTAAATTCGTATTATTTTTCTTTTGGGAATTCCTGAAGTTCATATTCAGGACTATTCTGGAATGCAGAGGACTTAACAGGTGTTGTGCTGTATGAACCCGTAGCTATCGAGGAGTTATTAGTGGACGTAACAGAGCATTTTACGTTAGATTCTGTAGTTATTATAGTGTTTTGATCTTGGTTAATTCTGGAGCTTAAAACAGATTGTGGTTCGTTTTTTATTTCATGTTTCTCTGTCGTCATCAAGTGCTTTATATCCATTACTACTTCCGGTGATAAGTTACCGGGGATTATGACTTCGGCATGGGAAAAGGAAGTCACTTTCGTATCTAGTTCCAAACCTTCAGGTAGAACCACATCGATATCAGAACATTTTCGGCACATTCTGTATAAGTAAATGGAAAGGATTACGAGGCCTGAAACCCCAATGGGAGCTGCGTAGTAACTAAATCCCGCGCCCGATGGGTTAGCCTGAATCCATCTGTAGCCCGTCCAGCGCATCCCACCTCCGACTTTGTCGCTATATCTAGCCGCCACCGCCAAGTTGAAGGAGTGCATTGAGTTCCAGAACTTTAGTTGGAACTGTGAGGAGTTCAGTGACTCCGTACTTATATTTTGTTGTTCGTGGCATATGTGGAGACTGGTGGCTGAGTCAATGCACCAAAATACAGTGTACCCTATGAGATTATCCTGATCGCTAGGGGGATCCCATGTTAAGATCTGTTTCTCGTTATTATACTGAAGGTTCTTGGGATGTTGTTGCTGTACCTTGTTAAGAATCGGAATTTTTATTTCACTGCTGTTGGCCGAAAGACCCTCTGAGTTCTTGCTGCGAATGCGAATGGTCGTCGAGATTGAGGCATCCCAGTCATTAAAAATCGCCTGCATATTTCCAAAAAATGTAGGTCCTTTTTTAGAAATGTTTCTGGAAATGATTCTATGTTATTATTCCGTATATGCTTGGGTTGATAAAGCTTACTCATTATCAGGTTTGACGATGTATGTAAAGTTGGGTCCGTTCCATTCCAGTTCATATAAATGAAACCAGAAAATATGAAGCTGTCTTCTCTCCTGATCATAATAGAATCCCTGTAGAGGAATGGTGGGTGGCCGTTCGGGTAATGTGGCCAGTGTGGTGTAGTTGTAGACGTAAACGTTACCCCATGGCGCATTATGGAACTTAAAACGACACGAATAGTAACATTCAAAGGTTTGGTAAGCATGGAGATGTTCTCCAAGGCAATATGTATTATTGAGTTGAAAATACTTAGGAAATATTCTCTGTTTTAGTCTGATTTTAGGATTCCATGGCCGGAGGATCCACTGGCAAGAATCAATATTATTATTGTAAAATAAGTTATTGGTACCAATATACACGCAAAAATGGTTACTTATTTCTCCTGAAAAAAATCGTATTAACAAAGAATTTGGCACAAGCATTTCGGTTAGCCTCTTTGTGATCTGTTGAGTCTGTAGGTCGTTCAGATAATTCATTTGAACTTCAAAATGGTGGGTTTCGATTGAGTCCTTTATGTGGGTATGATTGCAAACGAACAAGAAGTCATCTTTTATATCTTTGTGGCACGAATGTCTTGGCAGTCCATCAGATATTAAAAAGTATTCTTTTTTCTCAGACTTCCAGTCATTTGTGTCAAGAAACATACAGTTTCCAACAGTCTCATTCGGTTGGAAGCGACACTCAAAATTCTTAATTTGCATAGAGGGGATAGAGTTTATATTTGATTTCCACTTTGCGACCAGCCACAAGTGAAAAAGTGAAATGACGGGGTATACTGCCTATCCAGTTTGGCCATAATAGTATTGTTATCAACGATATCGGTCTTCAAACGATGATAGGGTTGCAAGGTCCAGAGCTCCATTACTTCACCCAAGAGCTCGGTACTATTGCACCAGCATTTGATTATTGTATCACTACTTTCGTCTAATGACTTTAACAAATAGCAGTCTCTTTCCAAGCCCCAACAAAGCATTAATATTGTAAGTTGCACCACAAGATATATTCGCGTCGCACTCATGTCAAGTTAGTTTCTCTTAAATTTTTTTAAGTTCCGTAAACCGAACCATTCACATAGAGCTTACTTTGATTAATGAAATCATAAATTTAATCAAAATTCACAATTTCGGCTTAGCTTCAATTTATTCTAATCGTTTGGATGTCTCTTGGGAATTGAAACCAAGACCATGTGCTAATACACAATGAGTACACACGAAAAACACCGAGTATTTTAGGCACCCGGGTGTCTTTCATGCACGAAGTTTTGTGCATAAGTATTTACCATGAAAGAAAGTGCGGGTGTCTGGAAATACCTCAACACCCATGATTTCGGGTCCATGCCAGTGAACGGCAGCATGCCACCCGCAACAATGAGTAAACACGAAAAACACCGAGTATTTTAGGGGGGACATCTACCACCCAATAAAGTACATATGTATATTCTTGATCATGATCTTCTTCTGTGTCAAATCGTCTGTCTGCTTTTTCTATGTAAACTAGTACCTCAATTTTGATCGGCTTCTTTTCTTTGCAAGCATAAGTTGTATATACATAAGTTGAAATGACCGGAATCGGCCGACAGTATCATATAGCTGCCATACATCTGATTGATCGGAAATGGCATAGCTGTGGTATTTTTTTTAAAGTTAAGGAGTTGCGATTAAGATTTTCTATGGATCCTAGCTAATGGATCTGACCAGACAAATTCCATAAGGATCGGACGACTATATCCAACTGTAGAAAGTTGGGACTTCCTACAGATTATATTTTCCGATCTACCCACTTGCATAGGGATCGGCCAACTATATGCGATATTTGCGATATAAATCAGATCTTAACTGGAAGGGTATAACTTTGTCTCCGTCCGAAGTTAAATATCCTTTCTTGTTTGTGTAACTATTAGTTACCTGTGGGTCAGATCTGTGGGTCAGATCCTTTGAAAATCTATTTTTAAAATTTATTTTAAAATCGTGTTTACTGCTTGAACAGATTATAATTTAAATTATTTGTGATTTGTTTTGGTAAATCTCCTTAGTGATAAGGAGAATATTTGCTCAACTCTTATTTTATTTTCAGCTTTAGTTTAAGTGAATATGAAAAATATGACTAATCATTACACAGCCACACAAAAAAAAATTTTTTTCGGGTCTGGAGGTCAGACCATGTTTACTTCATGTTTTCGGGGTCGCTGAATTCGAATCCGAGGTCTTAAAAACTCCAGAATGTCAGAGTTACGATATATTCTCAAAAAACCTCATAAAAAATTATATTCGAGTCCGGGGGTCATACGATGTTTATAATATGTTTTCAACCGGACTCAAATACAATTTTGTATGAGGTTTTTTAAGGTTATGACGTAACCCTGACATTCTAGAGTTTTTTAGACCTTTGATTCGGATTCAGCGATCCCAAAAACATATAATAAACATGGTCTGACCCCTGGACACGAATATAATTTTGTATGAGGTTTTTGAGGTTATGTCAGAACCCTGACGTGCTAGGGTTTTTTGGACCTCGGATTTAGATTCAGCGACCCCGAAAACATATAGTAAACATGGTCTGACCTCCAGACCCGAAAAAATATTTTTTTTTGTGTGGCTGTGGCACAAGGGGAGGGAGGACTTGATTTGATATTTATCAGAGTTTTTAGTATTACGGCCAAAAAAGTTATATTTAGATTGAGGATAGATGGAAGATGGAAAGATGTCCCTTTCGCATTTAAATAATAAGTCAGGATGTGCGATTGGTAGGGGTTAAATGAATTATTTGGATACGATGAAGCCATCAGCAGGCTAAGCATTGCTATGATGGATTGGGATTCGGTTATAGCTATATCTATCTGGAAAAAACACTGAGGTTTAAAAAAAACAAGTTAAATTCGTATTATTTTTCTTTTGGGAATTCCTGAAGTTCATATTCAGGACTATTCTGGAATGCAGAGGACTTAACAGGTGTTGTGCTGTATGAACCCGTAGCTATCGAGGAGTTATTAGTGGACGTAACAGAGCATTTTACGTTAGATTCTGTAGTTATTATAGTGTTTTGATCTTGGTTAATTCTGGAGCTTAAAACAGATTGTGGTTCGTTTTTTATTTCATGTTTCTCTGTCGTCATCAAGTGCTTTATATCCATTACTACTTCCGGTGATAAGTTACCGGGGATTATGACTTCGGCATGGGAAAAGGAAGTCACTTTCGTGTCTAGTTCCAAACCTTCAGGTAGAACCACATCGATATCATAACATTTTCGGCACATTCTGTATAAGTAAATGGAAAGGATTACGAGGCCTGAAACCCCAATGGGAGCTGCGTAGTAACTAAATCCCGCGCCCGATGGGTTAGCCTGAATCCATCTGTAGCCCGTCCAGCGCATCCCACCTCCGACTTTGTCGCTATATCTAGCCGCCACCGCAAAGTTGAAGGAGTGCATTGAGTTCCAGAACTTAAGTTGGAACTGTGAGGTGTTCAGTGACTCCGTACGTATATTTTCTTGTTCGTGGCATATGTGAAGACTGGTGCCTGAGTCAATGCACCAGAATACAGTGTACCCTATGAGATTGTCCTGATCGCTAGGGGGATCCCAAGTTAAGATCTGTTTCTCGTTATTATACTGAAGGTTCTTGGGCTGTTGTTGCTGTACCTTGTTAAGAATCGGAATTTTTATTTCACTGCTGTTGGCCGAAAGACCTTCTGAGTTCTTGCTGTGAATGTGAATGGTCGTGGAGAGTGAGACATCCCAGTCATTAAAAATCGCCTGCATATTTCCAAAAAATGTAGGTCCTTTTTTAGAAATGTTTCTGGAAATGATTCTATGTTATTATTCCGTATATTCTTGGATTGTCAGAAAAGCTTACTCATTATCAGGTTTAACGATGTATGTGAAGTTAGGTCCGTTCCATTCCAGTTCATCTAAATGAAACCAGAAAATATGAAGCTGTCTTCTCTCCTGTTCATAATAGAATCCCTGAAGAGGAATGGTGGGTGGCCGTTCGGGTAATGTGGCCAGTGTGGTGTAGTTGTAGACGTAAGCCTCAGCCCATGGCGCATTATGGAACTTAAAACGACATGAAAAATGACATTCAAAGATTTGGTTAGCATGGAGATGTTCTCCAAGACAAAATGTATCAAAAAATTTCGAGTGTATAGGCAAAATTCTCTGTTTTAGTCTGATTTTAGGATTCCATGGCCGGAGGTTCCACTGGCAAGAATCAATATTATTTTTGTAAAATAAGGTGTTGGTACCAACATACATGCAATAATGGTTATTTCTTTTTATTAAAAAATATCCTATTATCCAAGAATCTGGCACAAGCATTTCTGTTAGCCTCTTTTCGATCTTTTCAGTCTGTAGGTCGTTTAGATAATTCATTTGAACCTCAAAATAGTGGGTTTCAATTGAGTCCATTATGCGGATATGATTGCAAACGAACCTGAGTTCATCGTTTATATCTTTGTGGCACGGATGTCTTGGCAGTCCATCAGATATTAAAAAGTATTCTTTTTCCTCAGACTTCCAGTCATTTGTGTCAATAAAGCTACAGTTTCCAACAGTCTCATTCGTGTGGAAGCGACACACAAAATTCTTAATTTGCATGAAGGGGATGGAGTTTATATTTGATTTCCACTTTGCCGACCAGCCACAAGTGAAAAAGGATGACGGGGTATACTCCATATCCAGCTGGGCCCTAATCGTATTTTTATCAACGATATCGGTCTTCAAACGATGATAGGGTTGCAAGGTCCAGAGTTCCATTACTTCACTGAGCTCTTGGGTACTATTGCACCAGCATTTGATTATTGTATCACTACTTTCGTCTAATGACTTTAACAAATAGCAGTCTCTTTCCAAGCCCCAACAAAGCATTAATATTGTAAGTTGCACCACAAGATATATTCGCGTCGCACTCATGTCAAGTTAATTTCTCTTAAATTTTTTTAAGTTCCGTAAACCGAACCATTCACATAGAGCTTACTTTGATTAATGAAATCATAAATTTAATCATAATTCACAATTTCGACTTAGCTTCAATTTTTCCTTTTCGTTTGGATGTCTCTTGGGAATTGAAACCAAGACCATGTGCTAATACACAATGAGTACACACGAAAAACACAGAGTATTTTAGGCACCCGGGTGTCTTTCATGCACGAAGTTTTGTGCATAAGTATTTACCATGCAAGAAGGTGCGGGTGTCTGGAAATACCTCAACACCCATGATTTCGGGTGCATGCCAGAGAACGGCAGCATGCCACCCGCACAATGAGTACACACGAAAAACACCGAGTATTTTAGGGGGGACATCTACCACCCAATAAAGTACATATGTATATTCTTGATCACGATCTTCTTCTGTGTCAAATCGTCTTTCTGTTTTTTCTATGTAAACTAGTACCTCAATTTTGATCGACTCCTTTTCTTTGCAAGCAGTATATACATAAGTTGGAATGACCGGAATCGGCCGACAGTATCATATAGCTGCCATACATCTGATTGATCGGAAATTCCATAGCTGTGGTATTTTTTTAGAGTTAAAGAGTTGCGATTAGGATTTCTATGGATCCTGGCTAATGGATATGACCAGACAAATTCCATAAGGATCGGACGACTATATCCAACTGTAGAAAGTTGGGACTTCCTACAGATTATATTTTCCGATCTACCCACTTGCATAGGGATCGGCCAACTATATCCGATATTTGCGATATACATCAGATCTTAACTGGAAGGGTATAACTTTGTCTCCGCCCGAAGTTAGATTTCCTTTCTTGTTTGTGTAACTATGGGTTACCTGTGGGTCAGATCTGTGGGTCAGATCCCTTGAAAATTTATTTTTAAAATTTTATTAAAATCGTGTTTACTGCTTGAACAGATTATAATTTAAATTGTTTGTGATTTGTTTTGGTAAATCTCCTTAGTGATAAGGAGAATATTTGCTCAACTCTTATTTTATTTTCAGCTTTAGTTTAAGTGAATATGAAAAATATGACTAATCATTATTGTTGCAGCTTTTAGATATCTCTCTTACATTTTTCCACTGCCATTCTTGCTGCGAAAATTTCTTGTGCATTTTACGGCTTAAATGGAATTGCTTTTGGCTAAAAAGATTGCAAGTGTGTGCAAGTATAAGAGTAAAGACTTTTGTGGTTAGCCAAAAAAGAATTTTGCCTGCGTTTGCTTTGCTTAACCCAAAAGTGCAATGTTTGCAAGGATATGCCACCCAACACCACGCTCCTTTCCCACTCTCAGCCATGTGTGTCAGTCAAACATTGTAGCTCGTCCTGTTGGCTGCATTTCATTTTTGTAGCGCAAGGACACTGAGTTGCCTGCGGCTGTCTGCTGCACACACACAACATAAATTTGCTTAAAGATTGACCAACAAAATAAAAATGCTAAAATCGAGTAAACAAAAGGGCTAAATAGAGAGACAGACACAAATAGTACCAGTCGTCGCACTAAGGTCACACACCCAAGGACCAAGGGATGGTTTCCCTTTTTTTCGGATGGAAAGTCCATTGCACACAGTCTCTGGGTTCGTCTGGCCGATTGTTTGCAAATGAACTTACTGCCACGCCCCCGCCATCCGAATCCCATTCATTTCAATTTTCTTAGTTCCCTCCCCCGCTGGCGCCTTTGGCTTCCCAGGACCTCTTTGTCCTTTTATTAACACATTTTCCTTAGAAGTGGCAGTGGTAATGGAATGGTCTTGGCGGTTTTTTTTACGATCAAAGCCAAAGGGTTCTACAGCATTTGCAATTTGCCCAATAGAGGCACGCAGGAGGCAAGACATTAGAACTGATTAGATTGCACTGCGCTGCTTGGGTAAATTGTTTGTTTACACTGTAAAAAATTAGAATTCTATATTTTTTAGAAAATGCAGAAAGAAAAAGCTTTTGGAGGCTTTTTCTCATGGTTTAGAATATATATACATATATATATTGTTTGCTTAAATCATGGAAAAATATATTTCAAATTCTTAAAAATCTTGCAAACATTTATTTAAATATATAAAAAATTTTAGGAAAACAAGACATTTATTTAAGTGTTTTTTTTTTTTAAATATTAATTCCCATAAAAAGTTATGAATTTTTTTATAGTGTCTTGACGCACTGCGCTTTGCACATTTCGCCAATATTTGCGTGGGGTCAGCCCTGATCCTTTTCGTCCTTTTATGCGAATAGTATTCAGTATACTTGGGGTGGGAGTTTTGACAAACAATTTTCTGGAAACTAATTTTAAAGAATATTCATAATTTTTAATCATAACTTTAATCCTAAAAATTAAATCTTTTAGTGAAACCAAAATGCATACATTTTGGAAATATTTTAGTTTTATTTACTGAAAGCATAAAACTGAAAGGATGTTTCCACTTAAAGCCTTTCAAAGGATTTGGTTTGCATGAAAACGGTTTAAGGCATTCTGAGCTTGTACGTGAATTTCAAGTTTCCAACAGACTTCCTTTTTTTCCTTCCTAACCTTTGACCTTATCTAATAAATGGTTTTCCCCAAACGCCCCACCACACCTCTACTTTGAGCAGCCTTTCCTTCGAGAAAATTTCTCGTGGCTGACCATCTGTTTGCATTTGTATCTAAATAGTTTGGCCAGAAAGTTTTAATTTGTTTGATACAAAATTGTTTGTACGCTGGCTAAGCAAAAAAACAAAAAACCCAAAATAGAAAAAGCAGTTGCGATAGTTTAATGATTCATGATTGGAAAGTAGAATTTATGCTGCTCATGATTTGTGCCTGGAGTTTAGAATAATTTATTATACGCCTGACAGAGCTCCAAGGATAAGAAGCGAGTTTGCAGGCGGAAAAGTTTGCAACTTTCAGTGGAGCGAGAAAAATAAAATAAATATAAATTGAATAGATGATAATTATTAAATGGTCTAATAGTTGAGTTATGGCTGGCTTTGGCTACGAAAAATGTTAGCCCACTCAGCATAAATTTATTTTCATTTTGTTTTGACTTTTTTGAATAATTTTGCATACGAAAGAAAGTTTAAAGGAATCTTTTAAGGAAAAATAAATATCCAGAGACGTATTCAATTTGTTTCCCAACACGGCCAGAAGGTTCTTTGGCCGGGCATCCTTGGCCATTGATTACCTGGCAAATGCCAGGCCACATCAATCAATCGAGGCGGCAAACTTTTATGCAACTTTCTGGTCCGTTGCGGCGTCTAACCAAGCCAATTAATTTGTGGTTTACATGCCATTCCGCTCTTCAATAAATAAATTCCGCCCCTCTCTCTCTCTCTCTCTCTCTGGCACACCCTCGGGCATTTCAACATAACCAGTCCATAAATAATGAAAGTCGACAATACAAAAACTTCCTTTAAAGAAAATTTAAATGCCCAGAGTTCTCTTGGGGGATACATTTTGGTGTTCAGAATAAGAATTGGCCTCTCGCAATTACTAATTTTCTGTCCGATAATGCTTCGCATTGAATCAAATTATTTTGCTGACTTGTGGCAAGTACAATTGCAACAACAATAGGTGGCACAAACTTTTGATTAAGGCATTTTTTCGGTTTAATTAACTGTTTTGTTTTGTCTTTGTTTGCGAGTGCGAATGCGTGCGTATGCGGTAATGATTGACGAAAAGTGAAGCGAATGGCATTGAATTTCAATGGAATTCTGTAATTTCAATTTGAAATCCACAGAGGAAATACACTCTTAGAAAGATGATATAATTTACTTAAACATAATTAAAAATAAAAGGCAAAACTTGGCTCCAATAGAAGCTTTAAAAATACATAGTCTCTAAAAATAATTTTTTTGAATATGTTATTGAACTTTAAATTTCTTTAAATTCTTTCAGTGCGTTAAATATCCGGTTGAGTGAAATTTTTCTGCTGATTACGAGTTTTCAGTTCGGGCTAAGAGGCTCATTAGGTGGGTGTGTGTTTTGGGAGTGCCTGGGAAGGAAGCTTGTCAGGACTCCACACTGAACGGAGAGTGTGGCAAGCCGCATTTTAATTTTTTTCTTTCATGTTCACGGTAATCTGCCAGTGCATTTAGCTCTCAGCAGTGACCATCATCAGCTCGGCAGGACCCGGCTCGGAGGATCCTTGGCCGTTTAATGCAGTCCAGAGAGCACTCGAGTAGTGGCGAGGATATCCTCGAGGGGTGGCTCACACAAGGATGGAGCTGCTGCTGCTGGTTCTGCCGCCGTAGTTGGAAAAGTTGCAGTTGACACCATCTTATGAAATTAGTTTCTTTTTTTTCTCCCATTTGTGACTTGACATCGTTTTTGGCCGCTGCTGGCACTTGATGGTCCCTGCCTCTGTTTTTTTTGTGCCGGCTCTTTATCCTTGGTGTCCTTTTCATTCGGCTTGCTGTGTAATGTGAATATTCGTGCGGACATCGTTGGCAGCGTCAACAAAAGGCAATGTCGCAACATAAATCCTGGCCGGAAAGCTTCTCCCGTCTGTTTGGGCTAAGCGTTTTTGTTTAACTTTACACTTGACCCCCGAAATGGCCAACTTCAGTTGTCTTGGCTTAATGCTTGGCATGCTTTTTGGACAGAATATCTTGAGAAATTTTGCAGGTAAAAAAATTGAGAGCAAGGGCATTTCTTAAAGGTATAAAAATAAGTTAAATGGCTTTATTCAGTTTACAACAATTTTATTATTTAAATTTTTGTCTTAAGAAATCTATAAAAAAATAATTTTCTTGTAAAACCTAGCTCCAAAGTTCATGTCCTTGGATGTCTCGAAAAGTTTCATAAGCTCTGAGAAGTATTTTTAAATGAAAGTTCGCTAGTCGTATACGTGATATTTGTTGTATCAGGTTTTTAAGAATTTATGATCTACCTGTTTTTAGTTTTCGACCCTCAACAGAAACGTAAACTTTTTCATTGACCGTAAAATATTAGAAGTTTGGAGAGCAGAGAGGAAAGTACATACAACACAGATACGTTATAAAAAACCATGAATCTTTTTTTATTGCAAATTAAGGATTAGCAAGTGTACAGAGTTTACGTTTCATATTTATGGGGTCGAAGCAAAGCTTTATTATTGGCCATAAGTATTGGCCAGTATTGAAAACCGAGAACGGGTTTGACCTTTTCGTGCTGCCATAATTCTTGGCACACTCTTTGTTTAGCCGGGTGTGGTCGAAAAGCACACAAGAAGTCCGTGAAGCCCCAGAGAAAGCCAGAGAGTCGACAAACAAATCTGTTTAATTAAGGCAAAAGTCCACTTCATTCAAGACAAACTCATAGAAGGATTTAACCGCCTCTCCTGCTGGTTGCTCTGGTCATCCAGCTGCTGCCCCAGCTCCTGCTCCTGCCACTTTGGTCACTTCCTTCTCTTTATCTCGCCCTCCGGCTCTTTGGTTTCGTGTGAGTGATGAGGTGTTGGTTAGCCTTTGGGCCAGGCAAATTGCTTGGTCAGTTCTTTGAGGCCAGCAAACACACTCACTCACACACACACACTCGCATGGAAAATAGTTCATTTTGAGTCAAGGATGTCCTGCAGGAGAGATATAAAGGAGTGGAGTCGATGGCTAGGTGCCAGAGCGATAATTTGTTGCCAGCCAGTCGCAACCTCTCGTAACTTAGATTCTGCCAAAAAAAAATCCAAAAAAATAGGATCTCGATTTATAAATGAAATCGTTTCGTGGCCTTTTTATATGCACTCGAAATAAATATTATAAATATTATATGAGATAAGTTTTTAAAGAAAACGATTATAATTTTGAAGAGAAGTATTTAATTTCAAGCCCCTATCTCATCTTTCATCTATTATTTAAATAGTTTAAAATATTTTTTAAGAAGAATATTTCCAGTGCACTTCCAAAGCTTCATCCTTATTCTCGTGGGTCTGCAAGCCGCCTCTTTTTTTGAGCGGGATTTGAATTTCTTTTTGTGTTACTTATCGCCCTGATAGATACACTCGGGTCCATTTGATTGCTTTGATGTATGGCCGAGTAGAAATGGCAACCGAGAGTGAAAGGAGAAATGGCATGACGGGGTGGCGAGTGAGTGAAAGAAAGGTCGTCTTTGATTTGTTGCGGGCTCAATGCACTTGAATTTGTTTGCCTTTGATGTTGGCACATTAGTTTCTGGCTGATTTGAAAGCTGTTTCAAAAACGGCTTTTTCGGTTGCCATTTTCAATATATCACTTGCCACGGATTGGTTTTCCTTTCAAAATCAACTCTATTCGGCAGTTTGCAGTTAAATGTAGATGCGCTGTTGCACAGTTGCTGATGTGCAACAGCTTTGCAGCTGACACGAGACCGCAGCAAATGCATTGGCTAATCTATTTTAGCCATCTCGTCGTGGTATTCCTTTTTGGCCAACTGGAATGTTATGGCAACCCACCAGCCACGGCAGTAGATAAAATCTCCACCCTCCGCCGTTTTCTGGCCAAACCAAATTGTACCAGGTTAGCTACATATTTTCACAACCCCATCACCCCCACAGCGACATCTGCTACAAGAGACATTGCAGTTTGGATGCACTGGCAAAAAAATTGCGACTTTGTATTCTTAAGACTATGTTTTTAACAGGATATAACTCTTTTTTTGGTAACAATAGTATCAAATAAATTATATTTTATTTCTAAATTTTTTCGTCAGTGACTTGAAATGAAAAATGCAGTGGCGAACCAGGAGGTTTTCCTGCCAAATCGCTGCCACAACAAATTTCAACCGTCTGGCCAAATGAAATAGGATTCCGCAGTAAGCCGAAGGCACCCAGTGGGCTGGGGTTGGGGCAGCGGCGAAAATATAATATAAAATAGAAATGATGGCTCAGAGGAAACGTCATAAAAATTGTCTATTTCTCACATAGATTTTTATATCCGCCAGCACACATTTGAAAATGTGTATATATGTATATGGAAGTATTTTAGAAGCGTCAGGGATTGGCAGGATTGCCAGGAAGATGCTGCAACATTTTAGTCAAGTGTGGCAGGATGGTTGGATGGTGGATTGGCGAAATGGCAAAAGGACGAAAGTCATAGTTACAGGTTGTGCCTGTTGCCCGGAAACTTCTTTACGGAATGTTGCACAGAATCTGGTTCAAATAAACAGGCATTGGCAGTGCCACTTAAATTTCAATTCTAGGGCTTTAAACGTTAGCCAAAAATGTACTTTGTATGTAAAAGGAATTGGTAAGATGAAATAACATTTTTACAGGCCATTACAGAAACTAAAAACAATGGATTTCGGCTAGTTACTTGCATTGTTTTTATTATTTGCATGAAATACTCTCAAGTATTTCCAACTAAAATTCTTGTAAATTGAGGGGAATTTCAATTTTATTGTTGCAACAGCTCAGGTTATCAATAGACAATTCGTTACCAAATTGGAATTTCAATCACGGGATACAGGATACGGGATCCTGTCAAAAATCCGGGCCAGTTAACTCTGTTTCCATTCTTGCCACTTGCCCGACTTGCCTGACTTGCTGCAAAAGTTTGCCAATGAATTTATTTTGGAATAAATTTGTGGAAAATATTTTTGCCCGAAACTCACCAGCAGACACTTGTTGGTCATGGTCAGGGGGCGGGGCCGTTCCCGCCTCAATTTGATGTGCTTGTCAACATTTATATAGAAAACCTTACCATCCTTCTCACGGAGAATGAAGCGCTCCCCGCGCTCCGAGTTTTCGGCCGTTTTCTCCTCCTTGTAGCGCTGATCGGAGAGATATATCTGGTCCCCCGATGAGCTGACGTCCTTTTGGACGTTGAAGTTGAGATGATAGTTGCCACAGTCCTTGATAAGACTCTTGCTGTTGTCAGAGGGCGGTATATCGAATTGCATTTGCACAAAGGAGAAGCTCTTTAGTTCGGTGTCCGGGAAAAAGGGCTGGACACTAACGGGATGAGCGTTGCTCCGTGGCTTGGTAGGATGCTTCAACACAGGCTTCTTGATCTGCTCGAAGGTCTTGTTGACCATTTCCCTTTGCTGCTCCAAACTGATAGGCTCCAGCCGCTGCTTATCCTTGGCTTCCAGTGCCTGAGCTCGTTGCAGTCCCGTGCGAGGACGCGGCACTTGGGCCCGCTCCTTGGCGAACATCAGGGAGCATTCCTGGGCGCGACTGGGACGCGGCTTGCCACTCCCAGCATGCAGCGGTTCA
The DNA here is from genome assembly GCF_030179905.1 of Drosophila bipectinata. Classification (NCBI taxonomy): domain Eukaryota; kingdom Metazoa; phylum Arthropoda; class Insecta; order Diptera; family Drosophilidae; genus Drosophila; species Drosophila bipectinata. The sequence goes on along the minus strand of NC_091736.1, from coordinate 15,143,452 downwards.
ATGTCGGCCAGCAGGGCAGCATCCTTGGGTTCCATTTGCAGGCGCTGTTGCCTCTGCTTGGGGAGGTGATTTTCATAACTCGACTGATTTACCAAATCGATATCGAAGAGGAAGTTCAGGCCCTTGAACCGATGCTCGTATTTTGATTCGATTTCGTCAAACGTAACAGGCTCCTCTGTGTACTCCAGAATGTCTTTGCAGCACGGCAGGAATTTGCAATCCACCGCCAGTGGCGGTATCTCATTTTTATAGACAATGGGGCAGACGAACGAATTGCTGGGAAAAGGGATTCCAAAAAGGGATTGAATGGCCGGCTAGGACCTCTCTCTATTTATCCTACTTACTGGCTGGAATCCTGCTTCCTTTTTTTGTCCGACTCTTTGCCAGTCATTTTAGATGAAGCTTGCCTTTTTTCTACTCGTTTAAAAGTTGTTTTCGTTCCGATTACCTCGATTTCTCGCAAAGTTCCTGATTTGTGCTTCGTCAG